>NW_006783200.1:353342-375720 GCF_000442215.2 Lipotes vexillifer | reverse complement strand
TTCCCTACACCAGAGGGCAGAGGCTCCTTTCACCAAAGAATAAATTATGTTATATTGTATTATGTATTTTATAATTATATAAATAAAATATATTAAGATTTTATTCTAATAGCACACTGTGAGAGTATATACCTTTATACACTGTGACATATAAAGGTCTACTTTAGATTTAGGAAAGTGACATTCCTATAAATGAACAGTTGTAAGTCTCCTTCCTTTGCCCTAATTTTTTAATTACATAATCTTACTAGCAATTTAAAAAATGGGCAAACACGTTTCCTTGCCCAAAGAACCAAAATCTTTCTTACATTTCATAAAATGTGATTAAAGTTAAAAAAAAAAAAACGGACTAAGCAACCCCCTTAGAAGTATTCCTTGATCAAAACATTTCTGACTAAGATAGGGTTGTTTTTTGTTTTTTTTGGGGGGGGGCTGTTGATGATTTTTATTTTATTTATTTGGGGATGTGATTTCTGACACATCCTTACTATCCTACATCCATCAACTGAAAATATGTATGTTGGCAAGTAGGAACCAGTCACAGCGGTAAACAGAGATTAGCGAGACCTGTGGGGTGTTGGCAGCCCCCTCGGGACTGGCCTGGCTCAGTTACGCACAACTAACTTCCCAAAGAACTGCGGCCAATGCTCCTGATGTGTAAAGGGCTACGTCCCCTCACCCTAACTGGAAGTTTTGTGTTTTCCTCATCTCAATTTCTACTTGGCTTTGTCAACAGCAGTATATAAAAACAAAAGCCAATGCCATGTGGCTCCTTCCAAATCAGCAGTTAAACCGATGCCTCCTCACTTATAAAACAGTATGGTTAAATTCATAAATGGCATGTAAACTTCCTAGAAAATACCCTTTGGTCTGAGATCACACTCAGGTGCTTTTTCTCCAGGGCAACGTGACCAGGGACTTTCCCCAATCCTGGCTATTTTCTGAAAAAAGCACCAATTTCTTCATCACTGGTTACTTCTCTCTGTCCTTTGAGGCCATGAGCATGGAGCACATATGACTCCTCTGGAGAGCAGAATAAGTAACTCGTACACACACACACACACACACACACACATCCCGAAATCCCAAGCCCAGAGACACAGTTGAAACTTGATTTTCGTCTCATTTTCCTTCCTAAAGCCTTAAAATCTTAAGCATAATTTCTTAGCACCTTTACTATCTTTGTGTGCTATTAAAAATCAAAGTCTGAAAAAAAAATCAAAGTCGGCTTGGTTTCTATCTTTTCTCATAAGGTACTATAGACACAAACCTTACATAGTTTGTACTTGCTTGGATTAAATTCTGACTACTGAGCCAGAAAGAGAAATAATTCCAGCCCATGTGGCCAAAGACGCAGCACCCAAATGAAAACAACATAGGCAGGCATCAGCTTACAGCCACTCCAGTTCTTCTGAAATGTCAACCTGCCAGGGCCCCCAAAATAGACTTGCTGTTGTGCCTTCTTTTAAAAATTAGAGAACTTCTCATTGAAATTCTGAGACTGTTAGTGATAGAAATTTGTTGGCTGCTAACAATCCAAGACACTTTAATAAAACAAAAAGTGTGAAATCACCAAAAATACTATCTCAGGTTTCTTAAATCCCTCAACTGGAAAAATAGATTATAAGTGGTTAAACACCCTCTATCAGGGAAAATGACCACTGTGTTTAAATTGCTCTTTTTCTAAAGCCACTTCTCTCCTTATTCTATTTGTTCATTTCTATTCATGCCTCACCCCCCAATTCTTAACACCTACTACAGCAAAGGGGTTTTCAATAATTAGAAAGAACGGCAAGAGCAATCAAACGATAAAAACAAAACAGGCTTCTTACCTACGAGAGCCTGGGGGCAAGCAAGGAGATAGGTCCTTTGTCTATAGCTGGTAACAGGTGGTAGTCACAAAGTCTGAATCAAACTGACCTTGAACAACTTCAGGAGTCAAAACCGAGTCCGACTCCAGTTTGAACTTCAGCCTCAACCCCCAATAAGGAGTTTTATTCAGATCGTTTCTTTCCACTGAACACCAGTGGTTTCTCTTTGCTCTCTCTGGACATGGTTACCCACAGACAGAACGGGCTGGTGCTGTGTGAGCAATCTGCTTGCTGCAGCTGCTTCACCAAGATAAGCAGACACAACGTCTGCCCTGTGACAGCAGCTCAGCAGACCAGGCTCTGGCGGAAATCCTGTATCCTATCCCCTGCCTTTCGCAGGGTCCTCAATTCCCAGACTGCTGCCCAAGAGCAACAGGCAATGGAACTGGAGTTCTGCTCCTCAGGCAGGAAAAGGAGGGAGTTCCCTTCCCACAGCCTCCACCAATGACCTAATACCACCATTTGGGATGCTGGGCCATCGGCTTACAACGATACTTAGAGCTGTTTGTGAAACCACTCTGACTAAATTTGCTCAGGACACAGACCAGGATTATAGGGAGAGAAAGGAGTTTCAGGTCTGTAAATAAAACACACTTTTTCAGCACTGTTTGTTATGGTTCTTGAGAAAAAGGACTATGCCATGTGAACAAAAACATCTGCTAAATTCCTTTATCATTTTAGAGCACCTGGGATCTAGGCACTGTTTTCCAGGTTAGGAAAGTCGTGACTGCTCCAGTGCGATAGAGCATTTATGGGCTTTAAGCAATCAAGCCAGAAGTCTGGAATGCAGGGAGCAAAAACCGCCCAACCCTGAGATGACGTGCCTCTCCGGATGGTGTTGACTGGTAACTTGGCAACCTACCCGAAGAACGCCAGACCTCTAAACAACAACATGACACCTATGCTTTTACCAGCACATCACAGAGACTCTTAAGGGAATTTGTTTCTCGAACTGTTGATTTCGTACTCTACTTTGCTTACCTGTTGCCCGAGTTGGTCCCTGGAGAGGCAGAATAATCTTCTCTGGCTCCTCCCTTCCAGCAAAGCATCCTGCAAGGTTCCCAGAGGCTTCTCCACGACTACTGCCCATTGGCGGGGTCTCCGCAGGCTGGAAAGCACCCGCCTTCCCTGCAGAAGCAATCTCCAGCTGTTCAGGCCCTGGGCCCGCCTCAGAAGGACAGGGCAGTGACATGTGACTGATTTCCCCCTCTGTCATCAGCTCTCCCGAGGCCCTGACTCGTTCTATGACAGCATCCACTATGCGACTCGCAGCCTCCTCAATCAAGTCTGCTGTCTCAGGCAGAAGCACGGCTTTGGCAGCGACGGTGCAGGGCAGAGGGGCAGCATCCCTTCCCCTGCCTGGGGCCTTGTCACCACGGCTTGAGAGCTCCGTCTCTGTGGGGTACTCTTTGGCAGCAGGCTGCGGCGGGACGTGATGCGCTTCCTCATCCACCTGTGTCTCCTTGGAGTCACTTGTGCTACAGCTGCCATCTGCTCCCCCCACCTTCCCCTTCTCCCAACCCAGGGACACGACCTCTGGGGGTGCGGCGCCCTGAGGGTCAGTCACACCTTTGTCCGGTAAAGCTCCTGGCAAACCCAGGATCATATTCTTCTCCTGGCTCGAAGAGACTTGTGGAATCTGGATGTCTGGAGCGTTGTGTGGTATATCCTTTCTCCTGGTCCCAGTGGTGCCTTGCAGAGCACTGACCACGGCACCATCCAATGCTGCATTTCCACTCACCTCACAAGCAGTGGTCTTCCCGTGGGACTGAGTGTTTTTCACCTCAACATCCAGAGCAGATTGCTCACAATTAAGAACCTCGAACCCATCTGGTAACAGATTTGGCAATGGAGGTGAGCTGTTCTGCTCTGTACCTGAGGCCTCCTGGCTTGAGTCTGCAGCCAGACTTGCTCCTGGTGGCACCAGGCTCTGTGCAGCCCCACCTTCAATCAGCTGTGCGACTGGTGGGGCCACTTCCTTGTTATGTTTAGTTTCTGCGTGAAGACAGGCCAAGGGTGTGCCCAGTGAATTACCGTTCCGAGGAGCTCTGTCCTCATCACAGACAGCTGAGCCAGGCTCTTCATGGAATCCCGGGGCCTCTTGTCCAGGAGGTGGTGTTCTCGGCTCTTCCTGCAACGTTTCTGAACGAAGAGTGTTGCCCTTAATGGAGGAACAGGTCACTGCTTTATCCTTGTCTTCTGGTCCCCGAGCTGCAGTGCTCTCTGGAACCACCTGATCTTTCCCTTCTTCAGTCAAAGTGGAATCAGAGGCCAAAGCGGCCTGACCCACATGGAACAGGGAAGAGTCAGTGACCCCCTTGACGATATTCAGGACTTCAGGGTCTGCTGAGAGGCAGGGACGCTCACACTCCACACCAGGTCCTACGGGACTGGTATTGCCCATGCTGGGCTGAAGATCTAGAGCAGAGGAGGGTGTGCACGGGCCCGCTACACTGTCTTCTGCTGGCTGCTTCTCCAGATCATTCGAATCTCCATCTGGGCCATCTCTACAGTCTGTATGTGGTTCAAGAGTTGTTGTTCCTTTTTCATTCTGGGAGGAGGGGACAAGAGAAAGTGCGTCATCTTTGGTTACTGATTCACTGCCAGGACTGCCTGTCAGAGAGAAAGTCCTGCCTGATGTCACTGCCTGGTCTGACACCCGTTCTTTCTCAGCTTTGGGGACAAGAGCATGTGGATGTGGAACTACCTCAAGCATATTTGCTAAAGATGTTTCTAGTTTCGAATCTTTTCCTAGGCTTTCTTTATCCAAAACTTGGAGAGGACAAAAATCCACGTGCTCCTGGGTGTCTCCATCAGGGTCAGGGGTGACCGTGTTAGCCTGTGGGCCTTCCAAGCAGCTGGCAGCGGGCAGTGGTTGTGTGTCGAGCAGCCCTGTGGTGGTGCCTTCAGGCTGGGTAACTATGTCATCACAGTGTTCTACAGCCAACACACCACTAGAAGTCCCCGTGTTCTGTTGACATGCAGAGGCCGCACAAAGTTTATCATCTCCAGTTGTAGAACAGATGGGTGATTTGCTGTTTTGGCTTTGAACATGAGATGAATCCGTTTCTGATTTCTGGTTTGGCATAAAATCTTTTTGCAGCCTGGGAAAGATTAAATCAGAGGGTGACAACGCCACACACATGCTGGCTAAGGGAGTGTCAAGTTCAAGACCTTCTGAAATCTCATCTTTTGCAGCAGCTAGAATTAACTGAGAGTTCTGAGCCCCTGGAGCATCAGCACTCTCTTCACAACTTCTAGAAGTTTCAGTTTCTGCAGTGTTTTCATCATTGGCAGTTTCTTCATCACTAACGACAAGTAAAGACTCAGCAGGCTTGTCAGCAACCAGGGAGCCAGAGGCAGAAACACCATTTGGAACACTGGCTTTATCCATAGGCTCGTTTGTGACTTTTAGGTCAGAGGCTCCAGCTGTGCTGATATTAGAGTCCTCAAATCTTTCCTTCATACTCTCCCCTGCTGCAAGCACATTCCTCTGGATGGTGGCCTCTGGGTTCACGAGACTGCGTTCCGTTTCCCTTGCAGTGTCTGGAACGCTGGCACCTGCTGGTGATGGGACCACCAGTTCACCTCCAGAGAAAGACTGGGCCGTGCCGGGCTCCAGGGCTACGCCTCCCTGCAGGACGCGGCCTCCACTGCCTGGAGACTCCTGGTCTGTGGCCATTGCCGAAGATTTTGTTCCAGCTTCTTCATTTCTGACTCCACAGGATGGAAGGCCTTCTGTGTCCTTTCCTTTGCAATCAGGTGTGCTCTGATGGCAGCTGTCAGGATCAGACGTAGTCCCAGAGCCCACGACAGGTGCTGGCTCCACCTCGTCTCCTTTTCTCTCCATGCCTTTATTTTTCTTCCTACAGAAAGAGTCTGTATTCTCTTCCTTAACCACACTTGACAAATCATAGGAACTTTCAATCTGCCCCACAGTGCTCTCATGGCAGCACTGAGAGCTCTCAGCACCTTCAGGAGAAGCAAGCTGCTGGCTGGCTGTGGGCTCTGATGCACAGGGAAGAAACTGACCATCTGTATCTTGGTCACTGGGCAGACTTGAAGGTTCTTGTGCTGTCACCACTGAGGGCATAAGACTGTCCATCTGTGTGAGGTTTGTTTTCTAGGAGGAAATGGAAGATATTTAAAAAAAATTGTCTGGGGGAAAAGATGTCACTGACACCTATAAGCAAAAATTCTGTTGGAGAGAACTCAGTAGCATTCCAGCCTCTCAAGTCACAGGATAAGCCAACCTAAATAAATACAAATAAATTCTCTCTTGTTCCTGACATTAATTTCCTCTTATAGTTGCATATCCACTAGAATGATTAAAATGGCAAGAATAATACAATATGACTATTTTCTATATTATGAATTTATTTTAGAAAACACATAAAAACTAAGCCTTAAAAAAGCTCAGTGGCTATCTTCAAATGAGCAGCTGAGAAAGATACTTTTTATAGGGGCTTTAGAGGGGCAGAGGCTGCTTCCATCCCATCTCATATACACAAGTAAAAACAAATCCTGGCCAGCCTGGTAAACTCTCTTTAATCATAAGGCACAGACATATGCTCCCATGCCCTAATTTCTCACTGAGGAGTTACACAGCACCCTTTAATCTCCAAAATATGGTCCGTTCAATCTAGTTTAACAATTTTAGTTATGGGGTTATAATTTCAAAAAGAGTGGTACAGTCGATTCTTTTACTTCTTGATAAAAGCAGTTCCTCTGTTCCTCTAATACTGAATATTAAATAAATAAGAATATATTGAACTAGTAGTACCTAATTCTTGATTATTCTCAGATGGTACTGTGCTTTGAGGATATTATAGGTCATCTGAAAAACAGTTTTTGCAACTTGAAAAACAGATGTAACCAACTATACAGGAATGGTTAAAACAATCATGGTTAATCAACCTGATGGAAAATGCTACGCTGTTATGTAAGTGTTAACTATGAAGACCACAGTGAAATGAGGAAAAGATATTTATAACATAATGTTTAAGAAAATAAACAAAACTTATAGTTAATCTAAGGCTTAGGAAAATATGGAGAAAAACAGACACAGCTGATCTTTAGAGTGGGTTTACCTTTGTATCAAAATTTCAGGAATCCTTAAAATGATACTATTTTTTTTCAACACATAAAAACTATTTTGCTCTCTATCTTTTTTTTGGCTGCACTGCGCACCTTGCGAGATCTCAGTTCCCTGACCAGGGATTGAACCCAGGCCACGGCAATGAAAGCCCAGAATCCTAACCACTAGGCCTCCAGGGAAGTCCCACAACTATTTTTATAACACCTGGTTTGCTCTTCGCTCATTATCTGATCTACTACAAGAATCTCACGCAAATCCACCATGCACTGTCATCTCATTCACTTACCCATTCAGTTCCTGTGTCGAGCACTTAACAGTACTCCGTCATCAGCCGATTCCTGTCTACTCACTGGGTCTGATGTAAAAGTTGACACATGTAAGTGTAAAACGAGTTACGCTCACTAAAGTCCTAATAATAGAGTACACGAAAAATGAATTTTCACTGAAAGTGTCTGTGCTATGCTCCTTAGGGTATTCAAAATGGCTTGCTTCCCTTCCCGCTGAGAGTGTAACTGACTCCAAAAAAATTATGAAAGCAGGTCATTAAATTTAATAAAGGGTGAACATTACAGAACAGACATTTGCAGAAAAAAGTTGTCTTGCTTGAAAAATTTTAGATGCTCCTAACACAAGCATCTTCTCAGTTTTAATTTCTCATGGTTTCCTGTAAAATATTCCCACACCTTGCAGGTAGCTTTGGCATCTACAAACTGCTGTTTTCAAATGGACTATCATTCACCCAGTCAGAAGAGCCCTAAAGGAAAACCTGACCTTCCGGCAGTCTCTTCAGAGGAAAATAAAATGACACCTATTCTGGAACAAATATGACTCGGAGAGGCAGAGGCAGGTACATCTACAACCTGCTATGAAGTGTCCTGGCCTGCTGCTCTCTGAAACAAGCAAGGCCTGCTCCCAAAGAAGGCTCTGGCGTTGAGCTGACCCCAGATGACCTTAAATGAAATTACTGCCAAGCTTTTTCCAAATCAAATCAACTCTGAAATAAAATGGGTGGAAAAATTATCTAAACTTAGCCTTTCAGATGTCGTGGCCAAGCGAGATGTACCCATGTGACGTTTATATTATCCATAATAAATGCTACCAGGGAGTATGTAATGTTTTTATGTCTGGCAACAACTTTATCTTGAAGGCTTGAGTGGATTATAAAATCTTTATTGTTTTAGTGATCTTTTTACCACACAACCACCAATTTAAATATAGTAACACAGTCATCACTCACTGAAATAGCTGTAAAAAGGCTCCATTTCTGAGTAAATTTGGTTCTTATTCTTCAGCAACAATCTCAGAAACTGTTTAGCTCATTTCGTTTTATAAAGTTAAACCAACAAATTTATAGAGTTAAATAAATTTCCTTTTATGCCAGGAAAATTTAGTTCTAGTTGTTGCATATTTCTGTACCTGCAAGGTGTATGTGTGTCTTTCATTATTTTAAAAGCCTGGCCAAAAAAAGAGAAAAATTCTCGCAGTCTCCTATTGCTACTACCCCAGTGCTGAGCTCTGTCTCTATAAATGCTGACATCTAATATAGCTAAAACTGCTTTACAGGTTTCACAATCTTTGAGGGAAGCACTGTTATGTTCTAATTATAGTAAGTCTCATTGGGGGAAGGGGTGAGGGCACAAAAGCCTGAAAATGGAAATTTTCTGTCTTACCATTAGCTGCTGTTGGATGTTCATAAGTTTAAAAATATGTCCAGTGCAACTGTCTCCAGGAAGTGGGGGTTCCTGGTGTGGTTCAGACTCAGAGGTTAACGTATAGACGTCCAGCTCTCGGTGATGCCTCACAGAACAGTCTCCGTAAGGGATTTCATAGGATAAACTGCTCCAGGAGTCTGGTTCTCCAGTATCCTCCCTGGAAGCAAGCAAACTCTGGTTAATATATATGTATATTCTATACATAATATACATGAATATATTATAATATTACTATATAATAACTATATATATGTATACAATATACATATATATGTATTTTGCCTCCCAGGCAAAGGTTTAACCCTCTAAGTCTTATGCAAAATTTTGAACCTCATTGCTCTTTGAGGCTCTGCAGCAGAAATTTGGTTTGCCCAGTACCCCAGTAATTCAGGCATATAACTGTTTCATTCTCTTCATAAGAGGTCATAAATGGGCTAAATGAAAACTGCAGGATTCCTCCCTAAGGATGTTCTTTTGATCAAGATTAAGAGAAGACTGGGATCCTAAAATAGTTAATATTATGCTCACAACCAAATAATGAGGAAATGTAAGGAGGATGGTTTTGCCCTGGTTTTCAAAAAAAGCAAGGCTTATGAAGCGTTTCTCTTAAAATGGGTTATACCATACGCTAAATGCAGTTGATCATATTGGGAAGGGAAGAACTAATCAATCCAATCCGTGCAAGGGCACTCCAATTTTTGTTAAAGATAGGTGGAGGAAGCACTCTCAAAATTCTCGAAATCAACGATATAGAGGAAAACTATCAAGATTATAATGTCTTATCATACTATACCTGTCAATATAATTATCAAATCCTATTGTGAATGAAGCACTTGGTTCCAAGAACTTTAAGCTATAACTTTAAATTTAAGACAAACAACTTTGCTCAACTCACATCATTATAGATACACCTCATATTCAAATAAAGCCGACAAATGCCCAGGTATGTAAAAAAGCATTTCTGGGATAGGCCTCAAAACATGAAATCTCTTTACGTGGTTCTAATAAACCAGTACGCTGATATGGTATCCCAGAGATTCTGGAAGAAGGCGGGAGGTAGTGTTTGAGATCATTAACATGTTTTAAAATAAAAAATAAAACTAAAGAATTAAAAACTAATAGACATGCCATCCACTGACAAATATGAGAGGGAAACATTACTTCAACTCTCTCTCCAGTGTTCTGTCTACTAAATCATACCTGTCAGTTCTTAACAATTCACCAGAGAATAACTGGAATTTGAAAGCTAAAAATATGCTATAGTGGAAAACCTGTAACTGGAGAGTCATGCACTGGCTGAAGGTAACAATTAAGGCTGCTCCAAAAGAAAACTATTATAATTTCCATACTCAAGAGTGACTCCCAAACAGTTGCTTAAAATGAACTTAGCATATGCTATGCTAAATGTTTCATGCATTTACCAAGCTGTTCTACACTGAGCAAAGTGACCTCAAATAGAAAAGTACCTAAAAGATAGTCACTTAAAAGTTCAACTGAATGACTCAAGAAGTCAATCAGCTCTACCAAGTGAGGGGGAGGCAACGTCTCTGTAAATTCAACTTTGGAGCTTGGGTTGACATTGTCACTAACTCTGCTTAACTGTCTGACAAGGCATTACTGGCATATCTGCTTACTAAGATTACCACTTACAGCCATGCTCCAATTAAAAAAAAAAAAGGTATTTTGAAAACAAAACTTGATTTATACACCACCACTGAGTGTGAACCAAATACAACAAGCTAGGAGGGAACTGTTTGCCAAGGCAGGGGCAATTAAATAGTGATACAGTCCTTTCCCAGCAAGATGGAGTTTTCTACCAACCTTGCCACTATTAATTCTCAAACTGCTTCTTTTCTGATATCTAAACCTTGGGAAATTCCCTTCTGTAACCACAAACTATTTATCTCCTACCTCTCCCATGCTCTCCCCTTCCAGAAGAATGTGCTTTTGTTGCCACAAGTGCTAACCCTTCAATCTCCCAATTCATCGTCCCTGTGGATTTTTGTTGCTTCCTAGCCCACCTAGAAACCAAAGACTAGTTAATGCAATTATTCTCCCACTGGCTTCCTTGAATATCTGCTGCTATTGACACTCTTCAAACCCATCGTGCCTGTAGGTCTGGGTAAACCCCACCATTCAGCAAGTATTTGTGCCAGTATTCTTGGTGCTGGTGATACAAACGAAAATCCTTGTCCTGTTGAAGCATATATACTTAGCAAGGGAGACAAGAGCAATCAAGATAAATAAAACACCTAGAATTCTGGGAGACAGCAAGTGTGGTGAAGAAAATAAACCAGAGATGAGGGCTGCAATTTGAAATGTGGTGGGTCAGGGAAGGCCTCACCGAGGTGACATTTAAGCCAATGCATTGTCTGCTCTGTATTCAACACTGTATAAAACCTTGGCTGGATCCACTTGGCAAAGTTCTATGACTAAGAATGTTTACTGCAACATTAGGTGTAATAGTACTAAAGACTGGAAACACTCTGAGTCAGTAACTAGAGGGATGTTTGGTAAATTAAAGAACAGATCTACAGACTATTATGGAGCCATTAAATATAACTGAAAAAACAGTTCGGGCTTCCCTGGTGGCGCAGTGGTTGAGAGTCCGTCTGCCGATGCAGGGGACGCGGGTTTGTGCCCCGGTCCGGGAAGATCCCACATGCGGCGGAGAGGCTGGGCTCGTGAGCCATGGCCGCTGAGCCTGCGCGTCCGGAGCCTGTGCTCCGCAACGGGAGAGGCCACAACAGTGAGAGGCCCGCTTACCACAAAAAAAAAACAAAAACAGTTCAATAACATTGAAATCTATATTCAGTGAAATAAGCAAAATAAAAAGAGCAAAAAAATATAAGTATAGACAGTAAACTGCACAATAAAAATAGTGTCAGGGTGGTTGGGTTATAGGTTTTCTTCTTCTCTGGGATTTTAATTAATGTCTTAAATAATTTTTTAAAGTTCCTATTCAGCCAGGCCTCGCTGCTGCTCTGTAATGCTTCTTACTCATGTGTGTTAATCCATCCCCACGGGGGTTACCAAAATGTTCTATAATTTCCTCAAAGGCCTAACATTAACCTTGTCTACTTCATTCTCAGGTGACCTTTTCTCCCATCTTAGTGAAAAGCTTGAGGCCATCTAACATGAACTAAACCCATCTTCAATCCACCCAAAAATGCCTGTGCCCGTCTCCTCTAACTTCAGGGCACCTCTCTATGCAGTGGGTTTGCTCTGTTCCACACCCCCGTCCTTAGGTAACTGGCTCGGTAATCACCCCCTGGATGCCTGTAGTTTTCCACCTGCTTCTGGACTAGCTCCTTCCCCATCCACCTGCAAGTACCATGAAAACCTCACCAGTAGACAGAGCAGAGACAGGAAAAGGGATTACTGCACAGGTGCCCGCAGCCGCAGCAGCAGCAATCTTTACTCAGCCCTGCAGACCAGCGGTTCTCTCTTGAGGAATCCAGCCCCCAGGGGACATCTGACAATGTCCGGAGACATTTTTCGTTGTCACAACTTGGGGATGGGGAGGGGTCCTACAATGCACAGGACAGCTCCCTACAAGAAAGAATCATCAGGCCCAAACTGCCAGTGGTGCTGGTGTTGAGAAATCCTGCTGTAAACCCCCAAACCCCTTTCTGTCTGCCCTCCTCTTCCCTTCTACCTCCTTACCAGCCATTTGAACAATTAAAGGCTTTGCGCCTACTCCCTCCCACTGCTACTAAAACTTCTGTCTCGGGTTCCACTGACAAAATAAATCTCCAAATCCAATGGCTTTTCTTTGTCTCCACTGTCCTTGAGTTTTGTAGAATCTTAAAATGGTGACCTGATTCTTCTTTTGACATTTATTCTCACCTGACATTCATAAAGAATCATCCTATTCACCCACTGTTTTCCCTGGCTTTTTCTTCTTCTTCTCATATCTTAGATGTGAACAGATGTCAACTTCCTGAACTTGGTCTTCTATTAAATGGTAGGCACTGTACTAGATGCCAGGGCTACAAGGTTAAATATGATACCTTTCTCAAGAATAATGTAAACACACAGCCTAAGGTCAAACATGAATTACTATTAGATAGCCATAGTTTGGCTTACTGGTGTTACTGTTACCTCCATGAAAACGAAAAGCAGAAACAATCTCATGGGAGTTTTACCCTTATGAGTGTGGCATTTTATGCACTAAATATACCATATTTCATCAAAATTACAATTCTATTACTTGTAAAAGCAACATCATTTTATGTATTACTAAGAAGGAAAAGAACTGTTGTGAGTTAAATTATGACACAAGTTAGAAAAATTTACATTTCTTAAAAGAGATAATACAGGGAATTTCCTGGCAGTCCAGGGGTTAGGACTCCTCGCTTTCACTGCCGAGGGTGTAGGTTCGATCCTTGGTTGGGGAACTGAGATACTGCAAGCTGCGTGGTGTGGCCAAAGGAAAAAAAAAAGAGAGATAACAGAGTATAAATACAGTCAACTGTCCCTCTGAATACTGGTATGGGTGGTACAAACAGTTCAAATGAACAAACAGTGCCAGTATCAACTGCTTAACTTCATTTGCCTGTGAGTCCCAAGCCTGCAACAAACGGACAGCAGATACAAGTGAAAAGGGCAGCTCAGAGGCTTTAGACAGACTTGAACACCTAAGACACTAGTTTTCAAACTTTTAAGTAGCTGAACAGTTTCAAATAAAACCACATGCAGAAACAGAGTTGCTCTGGTGATAGGGGCAATAGAGGGAAGGAAAGGCAAAGCCCGGCCCTCCCTCCAGCCACCATCCCTCCTAGGTGGGCTGTGAGACTCATACCTAAACCCAAGGAGTAGCTAAATGTTCTTAATCCCCAAGGTACAGGCTTTCTTTATGTACAACGACCACATTTCCCATTTTAAGGTCATTCTCCTTGTTTAGTCTCCTTTGCACTTGTAGAATAACTACTCCATATCCTCCTGATTGAAGCCCTTTATATGCTTACAGTTAGTAATTAAGTTGACTCCTCGGGCTTGTATTTCTGCCATGGAGAAGAATATGCCTGGGTATCTAAAATTTACCTTAGAAATACACACAAAGCTTTTATGTAATCAAATCAAGTCTGGCAGGACAGAAAAGCACATCCATGAATGCACTAGAAATTCTGGTTATTTCAGCTGGTGAATTAAGAGGCACCATAGCCTCAGCTGAGGCTTTTTTTAAAAATGAGTGAAAGGGAGATCTGTAGATGAAGGAGTATAAATGCTGCGGGAGGGTTTACAGAGCTCTCCATGACCTATCATTTTTCACCCTTATTGAGGACACCACCGCTCGGAACAAAGAAGAGGGTATTTTTACTACCAATTGTGGCAACTGTGCAGTATAGGCATTATTTCATTACTACGACATCAGATGGTATTGGGGTAGAATTTCTTAGATTGTTACATTCAATCACATCCCAGAACAGACTTCAAGATATAAGGACTGATATTATGATTACTGGAAACTTTCAATCATCCTGTCAGTAAGGCAATTGATATTATTTTCAACCATTCTCAGGCGCCCTGAATTTCATCTGGAGTATCCAGCACAACTCCAAGTGCAGTCTCCCGCCTCTGAGCCCCGCAAGACTTGTTCTGCAATGTAACCTTTTCTTCATTCACCTGTAACCCCTAAGGAGGAGCAGGACCATACACCTTCTGACTTGCTGGGTCTCACTACTCTGCTTCATCTCCTGACACATTGTAGGTACTCAAATATTTGTTGGGATTTCACTCCAGGGCAAAAGAGTAGGGATATTCTTTATAAACAAATGGTTTGAGATCACTAAGAACTCACTCTCTGTGAAACGACAGTTAACCTAAAGAAGTAATTCTAGTAAGACCCAATGTAGTGGCAGTAATGGCTTAAAAGGTCTAGTTGGTAAAGGAGACTAAAAAGTCATGACAACTGAATTCAGTATATGATAAAGATCAGGAGGAAAAATCATTGCTTGAAAGGATATTTTTGGCAGCTGGTGAAAAGTGAATATAAACTATATATTAGATAATCATAATATATTAATGTTATATTACTGATTTTGATAACTGCCCTGTTATAAGAACATGCTGAAATAATTAGGAATAAAGGGGCATGATATCGGCAACAACTCTCGAAAGAGTTCAGTAAAATTCTATCCATCTATCTACACACACAGATAAAGCAAATAAAACATTAACAATTGGTGGATTTAGGTGAAGGATACACAGTGGTTCACTGTACTATTCTTCAGTTTTTTTTAATTAATTAATTCATCTTTGGCTGCACTGGGTCTTCATTGCTGCACGCGGGCTTTCTCTAGTTGCGGCGAGCGGGGGCTACTCTTTGTTGCGGTGCACGGGCTTCTCATTGTGGTGGCTTCTCTTGCTGTGGAAAACGGGCTCTAGGTACGAAGGCTCAGTAGCTGTGGCGCACGGGCTTAGTTGCTCCACGGCATGTGGGACCTTGCTGGACCAGGGCTTGAACCCGTGTCCCCTGCATTGGCAGGGAGATTCTTGTTTTTGTTTTTTGTTTTTTGTTTTTTTGCAGTAGGCGGGCCTCTCACTGTTGTGGCCTCTCCCGTTGCAGAGCACCGGACGCGCAGGCTCTGCGGCCATGGCCCGCAGGCCCAGCCGCTTCGCGGCATGTGGGATCTTCCCGGACCGGGGCACGAGCCCGTGTCCCCTGCATTGGCAGGTGGACTCTCAACCACTGCGCCACCAGGGAAGCCCGGCAGGGAGATTCTTAACCACTGTGCCACCAGGGAAGTCCCACTGTACTATTCTCACACCTTTTCTATGAGTTCAAAATTTTTCACAACAAAAAGTTAAATATAAAACATCAATTCAAACAAAGGCAGAGGGTAGTAATTCTTTCACTATTTTATGATTACTATTTACTTCAGGCAGGGAAGAAACTAATATTTGGGTATTACTAAGAGACAGGCACATTGATACCCCATATATTTAATCCTCATACGAGTCTTTCAAAGAAGTGCTATTTCTAGTTCAGAGGAGGGGAAACAAAGACTCTGAAGAAATACTAATTCATTTGCTTAAGATATAACACATACATCACACTTTGATAAACCTGGCCTCAAATGACAAATTTTACCACTTAAGCATTTGGGCTAGATATGTAGTCTCTTTGAGTATGTATCATAATCTGTAAAAAGAAAGTAAGAGTCCCTTTAAAAGTTGCAGTGGTAATTAAAGGGGACAGGAAACAAAGTATCTAATAACAGCCTGGCACACAGGAGGCAGTCAGTAAACATTAGTACTCAAATATGTAATGGAGTAACAGATCTGGATCCATGTTGGACTGACCCCAAAGCCTGTACCCTCCCCCACCCCCACACCTAATGCTGCACTGCTTCCAGTGGAAAGGGCTGGTCTTTAATAGAAACTCATCAGGTGCCACAGCAGGAAGCACTGAGGGTCATTTGAAGGCAGCATGGGGCAAAAAGGCCTTTAGGGGAAATATTTCTTCACGAATTAAAAGAATGTCCACCCCAGGCAGAACATTTTTCAACACACAAGCATTCTCCAATGAAAAGTTCTAAAGTCTGCCCTCTTCTGAGTTTCTCACAGAATGAGCAAATCAACCACAGTCATTCTCCGGTGTCTGGTGAGACTCTGACAAAGTGTAGGACAAATCGCAGAGCCCACATTCTCACTAGCTATTTTCAAAATGAGCACATTCTACTCATTTGAAGGGCAATATCAACTTGGGCATTTATCCCTTCAATCTTTTTCACAAATGACACACCCAAACTGTTCAACACATTTTCCATAAAACTGACACCAGTCGGTACCTACCTTTTCCTAATGGGAAAAAATATTCTACTCACCATAAGAAATCACCACAAATTCATCTAATTATGTTTAATTTAGATTTCCCTAGAGGCTAAATCACCGGGCAATATGAGGGGAAAAGCATGGGTATTGAAGTCTGCATAGAATCTCATTTATGCCATGATCTGATCTAAGAAAACTTATTTAGCTTCTATGAGCTCATCTGCTTTTTAAAAAGTGGGATAATACTAGCTTTCTTACAGAGTTGTTTTAAGGATTAAAAGATATATGGATAGAGACAGCCTTACTATATATATGCCTAGTTAAATACTCATTAAATATTGGGTTCTATTTCCTTCCACAAGCAAGGGGTACAAACATAACCACTCTTACAGCTAAATTTAATTATTTAACAATGTGTCAAACACTGAGCTGTGTGTTTTACATATCACCTTATTCTTTTAACTATCCTGTGAGGGAAGATACTATTACCCCAATCTGCAGATGAGGAAACTGAAACTGTGAGAAATTTAATAACTTGCCTAACAGTCTGTTAAGCCAGAATTTGGGCTGACATTCTAAACCACCACATAAAACTACCTCTGCTGCCTTTTTTAAAAAATGTTTTAATTTATTTTTTTATACAGCAGGTTCTTATTAGTTATCCATTTTATACACATCAGTGGATACATGTCAATCCCAATCGCCCAATTCATCACACCACCATCCCCAACCCCCCGCAGCTTTCCCCCACTTGGTGTCCATACGTTTGTTCTCTACATCTGTCTCTCAACTTCTGCCCTGCAAACCGATTCATCTGTACCATTTTTCTAGGTTCCACATATATGCGTCTCTGCTGCCTATTTTGCACTAGAAAATGCAGACCAATGAAACAAACTAAATATTTTTAACATACGGACTTTGGAGGATTAAGTTTTGGAGATGCAAGTTCTAGATGCATGTGGACATCAGTATAGTTTGTGGTCCGCGGCTTTTGTGGTCATTCTTCTCTGGTCCTTTTCACTGTGAGGGGCTACTTGGGCTCTCTTACTCTATGGTTCCATGACTTTTGGAATACCTTGCTCCTCTAACAGCCGAAGTTCTCTATTTTCTAGCTTCACCTTATTGCACTGCTTTCAAATCCTGAAAAATAATTTTTAATACCTACCATGATACTAGTTATATTTACATCAATTTTTAATATACCAACATTCACAGGGTAAGTAAAAATTAAAGTCAAGTTTATACTAGATTAACATCTAAATATTTATTGATGTGATCAAGCTACTTAGTTGTTGACTGTTCTTAATCAGATTTAAGCCACCAACCTAATTCAACAAACTCTCAGGAATTAATTTTCAGATGCAATGTTAAGTCTAATTTTCCCACTAAAGCAAAGTTCTTAATCTTAACTGCATTTTAGAATTACCTGGAGAGCTTTTAAAAATCCTCATGTCCAGATCACACCTCACACAAACTAAATAAAAATCTCTAGAGGTGGTGCTGAGGCATCAATATTTTTTAAAGGTTCCCGGGAGATTCTAACGTATAATTAGAATCCCCATGTGATTCTAATGTGCAGCTAAGGTTGTAAAACACCACATTAAAGTAACCTACAGGTCCCAATTCATTTACATAAGTATAGCTAAGGCTAGCAAGACTGCAATGAATACTAGAGTTGTTAATATATCCTTTGACCTAATTATACAGTTCCCTGGAATTTATCCTATATAAATAATTTAAAAGAAATAAAAATCAGTAAGTAAAAAATGAGGCTCACTGCAGCATTCATTAGTTAATTTCTGGTTTTTTTAAGATTAAAATTAACATTCAATGCTAAATGGTTTAAATACTCATGATAAACAAAATATTTTAGATGGCCTAAAAGATAATTATAAAGACCAGAGAAACAGATTAAGAGGATGAAAAAGTGAAAAAATATCAGAATACAAAACAGAATATCAGCTGCAACTATTTAAGCAATTCCATGCAATGTGGGAGGTAATATCTGATAATAAAATAAACCTGTCTTCTGGTGGCAGCATTATGGATAATTTTGTTATGTAAACTTAATTGTTTTAAAAAAATGCTAATTCTTCCCTCCCTGTTATCTTTCTTGCTTCTGGCCTAAGTCAGAAGACAGAGGCAGCTTCGTGCAGGCATCGTCGAGAGTTGCATCAAGGGAACATGGAGATATAAACCACAACACAGGGACTTCTCTGGTGGTCCAGTAGTTAAGAATCCACCTTCCGATGCAGGGGACACAGGTTTGATCCCCGGTTGGGGAACTGAGTTCTCACATGCTGCAGGGCAACTAAGCCCCCACGCCACAACTACAGAGCCCATGCACTCTGGAGCCTGCGAGCTGCAACTACTGAGTCCGCGCACTGTGGAGCCCGCGTGCCACAACTAGAGAGCCCGTGCACTCTGGAGCCCACGTGCCACAGCTAGAGAGCCCGTGTGCCGCAACTACTGAGCCTGTGTGCTGTGGAGCCTGCGTGCCACAACTAGAGAGCCTGCATGCCACAGCTACTGAGCCCAAGTGCCGTAACTATGAGCCCATGTACCGCAACTACTGAGCCTGCATGCCACAACTGGAGAGAAGCCAACGCGCCACAACTAGAGAGAAGCCTGCGCACTGCAATGAAATATCCTGCATGCTGCAACTAAGACCTGACACAGCCAAGAATAAACAAATATTTTTTAAAAAAACACACACAACACAGAAGTCTCAGCTTGGACTCTGATACAGTTACATTTAATTCAGCCCCAGAACAACACCAGGCACTTCAAATAGATCTTCAGCTAAGAAGCAACCCAGAAGGATCAATTTCTCAGTAATGCATCCTCTCTTTCTCAGCCCCCTCACTTCCCATATGACTTTAGGTCAGCTAAGTGATAGAGATTTCTATTTAAATATTACTGGGTTTATCCTTATATAAAGATAGATTGATCTCTCACAGAACTTATGATTCTCTGCCTATTCCATGACAGTTATTGGCTTAATACGTACTTATGTCCTTTGCCTACAAAGTACCTGATGTTACTTAATAAGAGTGAGAAACACAGGCACGTGGGAATTATTTTGAAAGGGAGAACATTATCACTGTTGACTAAAATTAAATTCTAGGTTGGGAAAAGAGACAGAAATGCTTATAAAATAGTCTGAAACTTGGGAAGAAAAATAGAACTGTATGAAGTAACTTCAGACTGATGACAGAAAACAGATCAGGAAGAAAAATCCAATATCCAACTATTAGAAGAGAGGTAATATGTCTTTAAAATGTTAGTTTCTTCTTCTTTAGCTTTCTCATGGAGCAAACACGCAAACAAAATCAAATAGCAAGCCTATATGTTTACCGATTTAAATAACCTATTCATAATAGAGGGAAAGGAACGCACATCCATTTTTTCCAATCTTATTTCTGACAAGCACTTGAAACTCAAGATGATAGAAAGACTAAGAGCTAAATATGAATCCCAAACTCCAATGTAATGGTGACCATTAAAATCAGTTGAGTAACAGGCTTCCAACAATGAAGATTCCATGATTCTATAGATAAGCTATTTGTTCTACTTATAGAAACTGATAACTTTAATACAAGTCATCACTCTGTAAACTAGCTTTTCCAGTTCAGGAAAAAGAAAAAGAATTTTTGTTCATTAATCTGGGCAGGACTCTTATCTTCAGGCATGAAGTTCATTTGACTTTATAGCAGGTTACTGTCATTAAAATTTAAGAAAAGAACCCATACTTAAGTCCAATAAGCTTCTAATGATCTTGTGTATTTTTATAAACCCCACTGCCCTTATTCAACACTTTTCATAATTCAATTGATGAAATGAATTAATCTTACTTAGAAGCAGTTAGATAAGTAAAATAAGTCAAAATAAAGACTAGTCACAGACCAGATGTGACTTTTTTTCAGGTCTCCTCTAAGTTGCTACTTTTGCAGAAACCATAAAACATTGATCTACTCTCCCTGATTACAGCACTATACAATAAGTAGATTAAATGTGTCAGACGAGAACTTCTCAAACTATTTATGAATTTCCAATTCATCACAGAAGTAAAAATTCTAAAAATTAACAGAAAAACAAAATTTACAAGATAACAAAAATCTTATGCCCAAAGTTTTAATAGATTCAATAGACATATAATTACTCTGTCAAATTACTATTAAAAGTTTCTAAACACATACAGTACTCTCATTATACATTATACTGATCTCATCATGGACCAGTGACAAAGAGTTGGCAGATCAGCCCTGATCCAGGGCCTCCCTCATCTTGAACAGCAGTGTGTTATACAACAGAGATCCCTCCATACTGCGAGGAACCATATTTTACATTCTTAACATCTAGAGACCCTGGAGAGAAGTGGCAACAGAAAGGAAAGTCATGGCATAGACTGGAATATGGAATGTGGTACCAGCTACGGACCCACTGGACAAATTTCCTTTTGTCCCAAGGTATACTTCACATCGTCCTGGAAAAGCTGAAAACTAACTCAATAATATTCAAGAGTATTTTAAAAGTTCAATCCCAGTGTTTATTATTTTTAGAAAATCAAAAGCACCTAAAAAATCCACTTTAACAGACACGTCACCAAGAGCTTCTGTAATTTACTGACATGATTTCCTTTAATCAAATGTGAAATACAGGAAACTAATCACTGTACATAATAAAAATGATACAGCTGACCCTTGAAAACACAAGTTTGAACTGCACAGGTCCCACATATACATGGATGTTTTTCAATAAAGACATATAGTACTACACAATCTGTGGTTGCTTGAATGTGAGACTGCGCAACTGCAGTTGGATGGCCAACTATGGGACCTGAGCATCCATGGATTTTGGTATCAGTGGCAGGTCCTGGAACCAACCCCCCCGTGGATACTGAGGGACTACTGTACACTGTAAAGCAGTACCCAGCTTTTCAGAGCTCTTTCATTATAAATATCATTTGTAATATTCCAAGTGATAAGGCTGATGTTCTGTATGTAGACGAAGAACAAAGTTCAGGTAAACCAACCAAGGTTTCACAGAGCTAAGGGCTGAATGAAGGTTAAAGTGCAATTTTTTAAATTCATTCCAAGCAATCTTCTCCTAAGCAATTTAGTATAGTAACTTATGTGGATTAATGAGCTAAAAGAAAAGCTACAAGCTAAATGTTTCTTTAGATTACCTTTAAAAAAGGTACTAAGAAGTATCCTACTGAACACCTGTATACACAAACTCATTTTCATATTAGCACATATTCTCTAAAATGGTATATGTATAAAGAGACCCCAGAAGATATTTACAGCATAAACATACAGAGAATTTTAACTTACTCTGTACAAGTTTAAAATGAAAATCTAAATCCTATTAAATAGGAGGGAAGTGGGTTACACATGTGGCAATTATGAAAATACTATTTCTCAATATATGAAAAGCTCTGGAAAAGCGCGGACCCCAGAGACGGGCACGAGCCGCGGCTAAAGGCACGAACCTCAGAGACGGGCGCGAGCTGCGGCTATAGCGCGGACTCCAGAGACGGCCGCGAGCCGCGGCTGAAAGCTCGGAAACCAGAGACGGGCGGGAGACGCTAAGGCTGCTGCTGCCGCCACCAAGGGGCCTGTGTGCGAGCACAGGTCACTATCCCCACCCCTCTTCCGGGGAGCCTGTGCAGCCCGCCACTGCCACGTTCCCGGGATCCAGGGACAATTTCTCAGGGAGAACACACGGCGGGCCTCAGGCTGCTGCAATGTAACGCCGACTTCTGCCGCCGCAGGCCCGGCCCGCACTCCGTGCCCCTCCTTGCCCCCGGCCTGAGTGCGCCAGAGCCCCCGAGTCAGCGGCTCCTTTAACCCCGTCCTGTCTGAGCAAAAAACAGACGCCCTCCAGCGACCTACACGCAGAGGCAGGGCCAAATC
>NW_006783200.1:344677-352787 GCF_000442215.2 Lipotes vexillifer | reverse complement strand
CTTAATAATTAATTTTAGTTTAAAGAACTCTATTATACTTTACGTTCTTTCTATCTTTCCTTCCTTCCTTCCCTTTTTGAGACAACGAATCGTCCCAAATTGAGGAGGTGGACTTGGAGAGCAAGTTTTATGATTTTTTCCACTTTACCTCTTTTTGTGAGGGTATATGTGTATGCTTCTATGTAAGATTTTGTCTCTATAACTTTGCTTCCACCATTTGTCCCAAGGTTCTATCCGTCCCTTTTTTTTTTCCTCTAAATATTTTTTTAATTCAATAACTTTATTATACTTTATTATATTTTACTGTATCTTCTTTCTTTCTGTATTTTTCCTTCCTTCCCTCATTCCTTCCTTCCTTCCCTCCTCCCTCCCTCCCTCCTTTCTTTCCTTCTTCCTTTCTTTTCTTCTTTCTTTCTTTCTTCCTTCCCTCCTTCCTTCCTTCCCTCCTTTCTTTCTTGCTTTCTTTCTTTCTTTCCTATTTCCTCCTACTTCTACTAATTCTCTCTACTTTCTCTCCCTTTTATTCTGAGCCGAGTGGATGAAAGGCTCTTGCTGCTCCAGCCAGGAGTCAGGACTCTGCCTCTGAGGTGGGAGAGCCAACTTCAGAACACTCGTCAAGAAGAGACCTCCCAGCCCCACATAATATCAAACGGCGAAAATCTCCCAGAGATCTCCATCTCAACACCAGCACCCAGCTTCACTCAACGACCAGCAAGCTACAGTGCTGGACAACCTATGCCAACCATATAGCAAGACAGGAACACAACCCCACCCACTAGCAGAGAGGCTGCCTAAAATCATAATAAGTCCACAGACACCCCAAAACACACCACCAGACGTGGACCTGCCCACTAGAGAGACAAGATCTAGCCTCATACACCACAACACAGCCACTAGTCCCCTCCACCAGGAAGCCTACACAACGCACTGAACCAACCTTAGCCACTGGAGACAGACATCAAAAACAACGGGAGCTACGAACTTGCAGCCTGCAAAAAGGTGAACCCAATCACAGTAAGATAAGCAAAATGAGAAGACAGAAAAACACACAGCAGATGAAGGAGCAGGATAAAAACCCACCAGACCTAACAAATGAAGAGGAAATAGGCAGTCTACCTGAAAAAGAGTTCAGAATAATGATAGTAAAGATGATCCAAAATCTTGGAAATAGAATGGACAAAATGCAAGAAGCAGTTAACAAGGACCTAGAAGAAATAAAGATGAAACAGACAATGATGAACAACACAATAAATGAAATGAAAAATACTCTAGATGGGATCAATAGCAGAATAAATGAGGCAGAAGAACGGATAAGTGACCTGGAAGATAAAATAGTGGAAATAACTACTGCAGAGCAGAATAAAGAAAAAAGAATGAAAAGAACTGAGGACAGTCTCAGAGACCTCTGGGACAACATTAAACGCACCAACATTCGAATTATAGGGGTTCCAGAAGAAGAAGAGAAAAAGAAAGGGACTGAGAAAATATTTGAAGAGATTATAGTTGAAAACTTCCCTAATATGGGAAAGGAAATCGTTAATCAAGTCCAGGAAGCACAGAGAGTCCCATACAGGATAAATTCAAGGAGAAATACGCCAAGACACATATTAATCAAACTGTCAAAAACTAAATACAAAGAAAGCATATTAAAAGCAGCAAGGGAAAAACAACAAATAACACACAAGGGAATCCCCATAAGGTTAACAGCTGATCTCTCAGCAGAAACTCTACAAGCCAGAAGGGAGTGGCAGGACATACTGAAAGTGATGAAGGAGAAAAACCTGCAACCAAGATTACTCTACCCAGCAAGGATCTCATTCAGATTTGATGGAGAAATTAAAACCTTTACAGACAAGCAAAAGCTGAGAGAGTTCAGCACCACCAAACCAGCTTTACAACAAATGCTAAAGGAACTTCTCTAGACAAAAACACAAGAGAAGGAAAAGTCCTATAATAACGAACCCAAAACAATTTAGAAAATGGGAATAGGAACATACATATCGATAATTACCTTAAATGTAAATGGACTAAATGCTCCCACCAAAAGACACAGATTGGCTGAATGGATACAAAAACAAGACCCATATATATGCTGTCTACAAGAGACCCACTTCAGACCTAGAGACACATACAGACTGAAAGTAAGGGGATGGAAAAAGATATTCCATGCAAATGGAAACCAAAAGAAAGCTGGAGTAGCAATTCTCATATCAGACAAAATAGACTTTAAAATAAGGACTATCAGAAGAGACAAAGAAGGACACTACATAATGATTAAGGGATCGATCCAAGAAGAAGATATAACAATTGTAAATATTTATGCACCCAACATAGGAGCACCTCAATACATAAGGCAAAAACTAGCAGCCATAAAAGGGGAAATCGACAGTAACACATTCATAGTAGGGGACTTCAACACCCCACTTTCACCAATGGACAGATCATCCAAAATGAAAATAAATAAGGAAACACAAGCTTTAAATGATACATTAAACAGGATGGACTTAATTGATATTTATAGGACACTCCATCCAAAAACAACAGAATACACATTTTTCTCAAGTGCTCATGGAACATTCTCCAGGATAGATCATATCTTGGGTCACAAATCAAGCCTTGGTAAATTTAAGAAAATTGAAATTATATCAAGTATCTTTTCCGACCACAACGCCATGAGATTAGATATCAATTATAGGAAAAGAGCAGTAAAAAATACAAACACATGGAGGCTAAACAATACACTACTTAGTAACGAAGTGATCACTGAAGAAATCAAAGAGGAAATTAAAAAATACCTAGAAACAAATGACAATGGAGATACAACGACCCAAAACCTATGGGATGCAGCAAAAGCAGTTCTAAGAGGGAAGTTTATAGCAATACAAGCCCACCTTAAGAAGCAGGAAACATCTCGAATAAACAACCTAACCTTGCACCTCAAGCAATTAGAGAAAGAAGAACAAAAAAACCCCAGAGTTAGCAGAAGGAAAGAAATCATAAAAATCAGATCAGAAATAAATGAAAAAGAAATGAAGGAAACAATAGCAAAGATCAATAAAACTAAAAGCTGGTTCTTTGAGAAGATTAACAAAATTGATAAACCATTAGCCAGACTCATCAAGAAAATAAGGGAGAAGACTCAAATCAATAGAATCAGAAATGAAAAAGGAGAAGTAACAACTGACACTGCAGAAATACAAAAAATCATGAGGGATTACTACAAGCAACTCTATGCCAATAAAATGGACAATCTGGAAGAAATGGACAAATTCTTAGAAATGCACAAACTGCCAAGACTGAATCAGGAAGAAATAGAAAATATGAACAGACCAATCACAAACACTGAAATTGAAACTGTGATTAAAAATCTTCCAACAAACAAAAGCCCAGGACCAGATGGCTTCACAGGCGAATTCTATCAAACATTTAGAGAAGAGCTAACACCTATTCTTCTCAAACTCTTCCAAAATATAGCAGAGGGAGGAACACTCCCAAACTCATTCTACGAGGCCACCATCACCTTGATACCAAAACCAGACAAGGATGTCACAAAGAAAGAAAACTACAGGCCAATATCACTGATGAACATAGATGCAAAAATCCTCAACAAAATACTAGCAAACAGAATCCAACAGCACATTAAAAGGATCATACACCATGATCAAGTGGGGTTTATTCCAGGAATGCAAGGATTCTTCAATATACGCAAATCTATCAATGTGATTAACCATATTAACAAATTGAAGGAGAAAAACCATATGATCATCTCAATAGATGCAGAGAAAGCTTTTGACAAAATTCAACACCCATTTATGATAAAAACCCTGCAGAAAGTAGGTGTAGAGGGAACTTTCCTCAATATAATAAAGGCCGTATATGACAAGCCCACAGCCAACATCATCCTCAATGGCGAAAAACTGAAAGCATTTCCACTAAGGTCAGGAACAAGACAAGGTTGCCCACTCTCACCACTCTTATTCAACATAGTTTTGGAAGTTTTAGCCACAGCAATCAGAGAAGAAAAGGAAATAAAAGGAATCCAAATCGGAAAAGAAGAAGTAAAGCTGTCACTGTTTGCAGATGACATGATACTATACATAGAGAATCCTAAAGATGCTACCAGAAAACTACTAGAGCTAATCAATGAATTTGGTAAAGTAGCAGGATACAAAATTAATGCACAGAAATCTCTGGCATTCCTATATACTAATGATGAAAAATCTGAAAGTGAAATCAAGAAAACACTCCCATTTACCATTGCAACAAAAAGAATAAAATATCTAGGAATAAACCTACCTAAGGAGACAAAAGACCTGTATGCAGAAAATTATAAGACACTGATGAAAGAAATTAAAGATGATACAAACAGATGGAGAGATATACCATGTTCTTGGATTGGAAGAATCAACATTGTGAAAATGACTCTACTTCCCAAAGCAATCTATAGATTCAATGCAATCCCTATCAAACTACCACTGGCATTTTTCACAGAACTAGAACAAAAAATTTCACAATTTGTATGGAAACACAAAAGACCCCGAATAGCCAAAGCAATCTTGAGAACAAAAAATGGAGCTGGAGGAATCAGGCTGCCTGACTTCAGACTATACTACAAAGCTACAGTAATCAAGACAGTATGGTACTGGCACAAAAACAGAAAGATAGATCAATGGAATAGGATAGAAAGCCCAGAGATAAACCCATGCACATATGGTCACCTTATCTTTGATAAAGGTGGCAGGAATATACAGTGGAGAAAGGACAGCCTCTTCAATAAGTGGTGCTGGGAAAATTGGATAGGTACATGTAAAAGTATGAGATTAGATCACTCCCTAACACCATACACAAAAATAAGCTCAAAATGGATTAAAGACCTAAATGTAAGGCCAGAAACTATCAAACTCTTAGAGGAAAACATAGGCAGAACACTCTATGACATAAATCACAGCAAGATCCTTCTTGACCCATCTCCTAGAGTAATGGAGATAAAAACAAAAATAAACAAATGGGACCTAATGAAACTTCAAAGCTTTTGCACAGCAAAGGAAACCATAAACAAGACCAAAAGACAGCCCTCAGAATGGGAGAAAATATTTGCAAATGAATCAACTGACAAAGGATTAATCTCTAAAATTTACAGGCAGCTCATGCAGCTCAATAACAAAAAAATAAACAACCCAATCCAAAAATGGGCAGAAGACCTAAATAGACATTTCTCCAAAGAAGATATACAGACTGCCAACAAACACATGAAAGAATGCTCAACATCATTAATCATTAGAGAAATGCAAATCAAAACTACAATGAGATATCATCTCACACCAGTCAGAATGGCCATCATCAAAAAATCTAGAAACAATAAATGCTGGAGAGGGTGTGGAGAAAAGGGAACACTCTTGCACTGCTGGTGGGAATGTGAATTGGTTCAGCCACTATGGAGAACAGTATGGAGGTTCCTTAAAAAACTACAAATAGAACTACCATATGACCCAGCAATCCCACTACTAGGTATATACCCTGAGGAAACCAGAATTCAGAAAGAGTCATGTACCAAAATGTTCATTGCAGCTCTATTTACAATAGCCCGGAGATGGAAACAACCTAAGTGCCCGTCGTCGGATGAATGGATAAAGAAGATGTGGCACATATATACAATGGAATATTACTCAGCCATAAAAAGAAACGAAATTGAGCTATTTGTAATGAGGTGGATAGATCTAGAGTCTGTCATACAGAGTGAAGTAAGTCAGAAAGAGAAGGACAAATACCGTATGCTAACACATATATATGGAATTTAAGAAAAAAAAATGTTATGAAGAACCTAGGGGTAAAACAGGAATAAAGACAGAGACCTACTGGAGAACAGACTTGAGGATATGGGGAGGGGGAAGGGTGAGGTGTGTTAGGGCGAGAGAGAGACATGGACATATATATACTAACAAACGTAAGGTAGATAGCCAGTGGGAAGCAGCCGCATGGCACAGGGAAACCGGCTCGGTTCTTTGTGGCTGTCTGGAGGGGTGGGATAGGGAGGGTGGGAGGGAGGGAGACAAAGAGGGAAGAGATATGGGAACATATGTATATGTATAACTGACTCACTCTGTTATAAAGCAGAAACTAACACACCATTGTAAAGCAATTATACCCCAATAAAGACGTTAAAAAAAAATAAATAAATAAAAATAAAAAGGAAAAAAAATAAAATAAAATAAAAAGGAAAAAATATATATATATATATGAAAAGCTCTGTATGAATACTTGTTTTCAAATGTTCATATACATATTTTTCTATTGCTAAATAAAATGTTACCAAAAGTCCATTGAAAAGATAACACTACAGATGGTATGCCACTGTATTACAAATGCATTCTACCAGGAATTTGGTCTTCTCTATGTTGTTCTTAAGTTCATATTTCAAGATATTTTTTTAAAAAACCATATTTTCAGAAAATGAATAGCCTAGGTTATGTATTTTTTCATTTATTCATTCAAACATTCAACAAACATTCATGCAGTATCTTTTATGCTCCTAGGTATAAGAAATATATTGATGAATAAATAAGACAGCCAAGCTTCCTACCATAATGGAACTTATAGTATAGAGGGGTATGATTACAGTTAGAGGTAAGTGCTTTAAAGAAAATAAAACAAGGTGCTTAGCGCAGAAAATTCCCTGGAGTGGAGACAGTGGCTTCTGAAGACAGGTGTCAGGAAAATTTTTCAGGAGATAAGGCAATTGATCTAAATCATACAAAAGAGCCAGCATGTGGAATTTACTGGGACAGAATGTATCAGGCAAAGGGTACAGCAAGTACAAAGAGCCTGAGGTAGCAACCAGCTGGCCAGTGCAGCTGGGGCCAGTGTAGCTGTGCAGTGAAAGCAATGGAAATAAAGAGAATGTTATGAAATGAGGTCTGAGAGTTGTACAGAGTTCGGATCTCATGGAGCTTTGCAGATCATGTAGGAACCAGAATTTTATTTTGAATGGGGTGAGAACATATTAGAAGGAGGAAGCCAAAGGGGACAAAAAGCAAAGAATGAAGCCAGCAATACTAGTACAATTAGTATGGTACCAGGTGTATATTACTGACTTTTAATCCTTACAACCAATTTGAGGCAGGGGTCAGTGTATTTCCATTTTTCATGTGAGGACACTTAGGCTTAAGGAATAGCTTGCCCCAGTTCACAGTTAGTAAGTGAAAAGGCCAGAACTTGTACCCAGATCTAATTCTAAAACTTCTGTACCTCTTTACACTATCCACAGTAATACTTACCCTCTAACAGTTTCAAACTATGAGCACATATTCAAATTACGCAAATTCTAAGTCTGATATAATATTTATCAGAAGCTAATCAGGTATATTGGGTTTTCTGTTATAAATTTTATAATATCCACAGCAAATTTTCAACTGTAGAAAAACACAAATTAAGACGCCATTCCTCAGAGAGAGGATTACATCATCCAAACTGAGTATCCATAGCTGGCCCAAAACCTCAAGGTTTATGTATGTGGTACAACAAAATTCAATAAGCTCAGAATGAATTCCAACTTATTTCCCAGCATTCCGGTTGTTATGCAACAGTCAACAACCAATCAACCTCTGCCTTCTTACCTTGTCTAGCACGTTGCAACTCAAGAAGAAAGTTCAGTATGATGCTAACGTACATGTAAAACCCTGTCAAATCAACTGCAGAGAAAAACATTTTTCCGGTACTAGTCATTCAGGCGGAAGCTCAAAGGTACTTGCTAAGATACAGCAAAAAGCCAGATCAAATGGCAGAGAATAAACAATGAAGGTCAACAATGCAACAGTTTGGAAGCTGATAACTCACTTATGGCTGTCCAAGCACCACGAGTATCGCAAGCCCATCCTATTTGGGTCCTGGCTTTAACAGCAGAGGAAAACCAGCAGGCATGTTTTGCTCAGTCTACTTCTGACAGGAACTGCAGCATCTAGTTCCTTATTTGAGGGTTACAGCAATATCGTCCATGAAACCACATCACCCTAACAGTGCCAAACCTCAAGGAGTCCTACAGAATCAACCACAGCTCCACTGAGATGGAGTGGGAGAGGCTAAATGCCAGAAAAGGGGGAGGGAGGGGGAGGGA
>NW_006783200.1:323871-344485 GCF_000442215.2 Lipotes vexillifer | reverse complement strand
GAGGGGAGGGAGGGGAGGGAAGGGAGGGAGGGGGAGGGAGGGGAATCGCTGATCCACCTCAAAATGAATAGGAGGCTACTACCTTAGGTGTCAGTAGGGAACTCACTGCTAGACTAGTTATGCATTCACAAACATGCAGATTCACTAAAAATTTTGGCACTGATACTCTGCTTTTGTCCTCCCTCTTTCCTTTTTGACATAGTACTGCCACTCTGCCCTTAACAGCTAGAATGGGAAGAGCACAAAGGAAAAAGAACACATAATTTGAACAACTACTGTGCATCAGCAATTTGGTACAAATTCTATGCTGTTAAATAATTTAAAACAAAAGTTTTATAAGGCAATGGTTAGAACACAAGCTGGAAAGTCGGACAGACTTGGTTTGACTCCTTACTCTGACGTTAACCCTGTGGGATCTTGGACTACTTACCCAAATTTCTCTGCAGCTCAATTTCCTCATCTGTAAAGTGGGAGTGACTAGGTTTGCTGTGAGGTCAAATGACCTCGAATGTAAAGTGTTACCAGCATAGCATCTGGCTCTCCCAAAGTGCTCAATAAATTGTGACTATATGGGTAAGTTTGACCAGGAAAAAATACGTCAGAAACAGGATGGTGGTGCAAAGAGACGTCATATTCATGTAAAGCTGAGTGACTTTCCAATGAATCTTCATTCCTAGCTCTCCAAATAAAGGGAAATGCTAAAGTTCCTAACAACTTTATAAGCATGTTCTCATTTAATCCTAACAGACCTATGAGGGACATGCTATCACTTCCTATTTTACAGATGAGGAAACTAAGGCTCACAGATGACAAGCAATAGGGATACACTCAAGGTCAGCTCTGCTATTTTTTAAAGTATTTATTTTTATTTTTGGCTGTGTGGACTCTCTAGTTGTGGTGCGTGGGCTTAGATGCCCAGCATGTGGGATCTTAGTTCCCCGACCAGGGACTGAACCCACGTCCCCTGCATTGGAAGGCGGATTCTTAACCACTGGACCACCAGGGAAGTCCAGCTTTGCCATTTTCAAGGCCAAACAGTTGAATGCCTACCAAACATGTATGTGATCCACGATCAAGTTCATAATTTAAAGTGTACATCTCTTTATCTGCTTTTGACGCAAAAATTCTAATGACCACTTAAAGCATAAATGTGTATTTACTATGAGTAAAACATTACAATAATTAGTGTTTGTGAAAATTGTTAATGCTATGCACAATACAAGAGTGTTTCAAATGATTAAATTAATAGAGAAATAGCTTGACAGTTAATATAAATATTAAGAGAGTGCAATGGCTAGATAACTTTACGAAGATCATTTTACCTTTTCTGAGCCACAACTGTTTATAACAATTTAAATGACAGAAGGAAGAATTACAGATATTATATTAAAAAATTAACTTTTTGTTAACTCATTCATAACATTAAATAAACATTCACTAGAATAAATGTTTTAAGTTGTACATATCTCTTTCCATTTAAGCCAAGTGTCCTTCAAGGGAAAATTCTATTTGTAAATTAGTCATATCTTAAAAGAAAAAAAATTAAAAGCAGAATGTTAACACTGCCACCTCCAAATTTACAAGGAGAAATGGCCAAAACCATGTATAACAACTAAGACAAATCATCCTCAATCCAGATATAAATGTATGAAGAAATGTATTAGAAAAAAATGAGGTACCTCAAATATGTTTTGGTTTTGCTAACCAAATACTTCAAGGATATAACAATATACAGCCGTGCCTCAGTATCCGCAGGGGATTTGTTCCAAGACACCCCACGTATACCTAAATCTGTGGATGCTCAAGTTCTTTATATAAAATGGCACAGTATGTAGTTATAAGTGTATATGGACACTAAACATTTGAACAAAACCTTGTCAAAATGATTGTTTTACAGTGTTAAACAAGTTCAGCAGCTCAAGTACCTCTGAGACTCAATAAATCAAGAATCCTAAGTACAAAATTCTGGAAAATTCTGGAAAAAAAAGTTTTGGAAAAACTCCCTGAATAATAATCTCTATCACCCACCTGGTTAGAGGTACTAATGCTCCAGTAGAAAGTGAGTGTGCTGTTAATGAATCGAGAGTAATCTAAAAGCTGGTAATGCTGAGAAATTATTGTTCTTCCACTATAAAACTTTTAAAATAAGACTATTAAATCTTAATAAACAAATAGAATTACATTTTATACTATTCCATATTTACTCCTGTACGACACAACTTTATTCTACACTGGTGATATTCAGCTTTGGTCACATATTGATTTTAGCCAAAATGTTTATTCAACAACCCTTATTTTTTTCCTTGCTTAAAAATCATTTTTATTTTTGTTAATAAATGCAGGTAGAATTTTCAAGTCATTCTTTCTATTGGTATGCCTTGAAGGAAATTTCAAAATTGATCAAATAATGTGTAATATACTAAAGGTTTGTATTTTTTAGAGGGTAGAAGGTGCCAACTGATCCTTCATTTTTCTCACATACACCTATCAAGTCCTATACTCCAGGTTCACGTTTACTTCCACCTGGTCTGTAGTGAAGTCAGAAATACTTTCAAAAATCACATGCTGTTGCCATAGAGAATTTGTTACCACAGGTTAAGCTGTGTAACTTCATAACTCTGAAGAAAACCTCTGAGGCCTAAATGTTACACCAAGAACAAACATAGACTGGGCCATCTGCGCGCATACAGCAGAGAGAAAAAAGAAGTGTACAGTAGGAACCACAAGACATATGAAATGGCTTTGTTATTCCAACCAACTTCCAATACCCACGCATCTTCTTAGAAAGCCCAAGACAGTGTAAAAGGCCATGGGTTTTGGATTTGCAACCTGGTTCAAATTACTGCTCCGTAACTTACCAGCTATGGTGATCACCTTGTGACCTGAAGATAATATGCCCACCCCCAAAGGGTCTGGGAGAGGAGAAAACGTGAGAATTTGCACAAAATGCCTAACACAAATACAATAAATGGTAACTAGCGTAACTGTTAAATACACACAAACATTATCCTCAGAAAGTACATTTTGCCATTTTCCAGCAGGTTGCCAGATAGGGCAATCCTGAGATTAGTAGTTGAATGCTTTAAAAAAAACTATGAAATGTCAAAATTCTTAAAATGCTTCAGTGAGAAATTTACCAAAAGGGGGGGGGGAAGTCACTGAAAATCAGATCTATGAATCACTGTAATTAAATTAGTTTGGTTATAAGTCTGACAATGTTACCAAACATGCCTCCTCACAAAATTCTATTAAAAGAGTTTGAAAACAACCAAACAGGGCTTCCCTGGTGGCGCAGTGGTTGAGGGTCCACCTGCCGATGCAGGGGGCGCGGGTTCTTGCCCCGGTTCGGGAGGATCCCGCGTGCCACGGAGCGGCTGGGCCCGTGAGCTGTGGCCGCTGAGCCTGCGCGTCTGGAGCCTGTGCTCCGCGACGGGAGAGGCCGCAGCGGTGAGAGGCCCACGTACCGGGGAAAAAAAAAAAAAAAAAAACCAACGACAGGCTTGTGAATAATGGCAACTTACTAACTATATGGCCTTGGGCAATCTAGCCTCTCTGGGTCTATTTTCTCATCTGTAGAAAAATACTAACTGTATTAACTATGTCTTAGACGTTTCCGGAGAGGTTTTAAATAAGAACACATGTAAAGCACCAATGCAGCAGGTAATCAACATTCAGTACCTGTTACTGCCCTTCCTCCTCTTTCTAGTTTCCACTTAGTCTTACCACCTTATCTTTACCAAAACACGAAGATCCAGATCTTACAATGAGAAAGGAGGATGAGTGGATGGATAAATGGATGGTAGATGGGTAGGACTTAGGCTGGAGAAATGTAAAGTAAAAAAAAAAAGAAAAAGAAAAAGAATTTTTTCTCTCTGGCCATTATTTTGAAGATTAAGTTTGTACATTTGTTTCATCCTTTCCCCTCCTAAGCAAAAGCAAAGGCTCCAAACTTGTTTTACACCAGATTGGGCTACTGAGGACTCACTTGTCTAGTACCTGAAGAGAACCCTAAAAAGGCAGCCACTATGTTAACAGAACATCTTGCTCAACAGGACTCCGTTTCATTGTGAAATATGTACACTTGAGTACTAGCTACTCTACCACCTGACCCTGACCCAGGTTTCAAGTGCTAATGTGTCAAAAGAAGGACTTGGGAACCACAGACACAGACTGAGAGGGGCCAATACTGCATGCTACAATAATAAACCACTGACTGAGAGCCTAGTGTTCGCCAGGCTGGGTCTGTGCCCTGCATATGCACACGGGTCATCTCAGCCTAAGCAGATCGTTCACTGGACTCTGAGCCTGAGCCTGGTTTGTAGCCTTGTGATGTTGGGCAACTCACTTTACCTCTCTGGCCTCAGTTTCCCGGATTATAAAACAGGGATAATACCACCGACCCACTCATTAGGCTGTGGGGAGAATCAAAATGTAAAAAGACAGCCTAAGGGTAACCAAAAATAGTTTTAAAACCATATGATGGGTAATACAAATGTAAAGATTTTAGTGAGGATCTTGTTCTCCTCAGGAAAGCAGAGGCTAGGACTAAATGGAAAGCCTATTACCCTTTCCTAATGAAGTGCTGTTCATCCAGTATCCCAGGGGCCTTTTCCCAAGTCTCTTTCCTTCTGTCAAATTTTTGTAGACAGAAGAATATGGGTCTTGGAATTCCACAGATGTGTGTGTACTAGTAGCTCTACCATTTCTATGAAGCCTTGGCTAGTTACTTCAATTCTCTGAGCCTCCATATTTCATCTGTAAAACAGATAATACATATTTCAAAAGGTTTTAATAAGGTTAAAATGAAACATTATGTGTAATGTACCAACCATGACTTCTAATGCATTGTAGGCATTCAACAAATAAAGATTTGTTGAACTGATACTGAAAATGAGATGAAGTGTGAGGACAAATACTTTTAATTAGATATTGACATGTTGTGATTTATTTATTTATTTATTTATTTATTTCTGGCTGTGTTGGGTCTTCGTTTCTGTGCGAGGGCTTTCTCTAGTTGTGGCAAGCGGGGGCCACTCTTCATCGCAGTGCATGGGCCTCTCACTATCGCAGCCTCTCTTGTTGCGCAGCACAGGCTCCAGACGCGCAGGCTCAGTAATTGTGGTTCACGGGCCCAGTTGCTCCGCTGCATGTGGGATCTTCCCAGACCAGGGCTCGAACTCGTGTCCCCTGCATTGGCAGGCAGATTCTCAACCACTGCGCCACCAGGGAAGCCTGAGGACAAATACTTTTAAATTCACTCTTAGGGCAAATAAAATATTTTAGCACTTTTATGTCAACACTAGAGAGTTGAAATTCTTCAAAGATATACTCTTCCTGTAAGGGTAACAGCATTGTGAATGATTCCTTACCAATCTAGAGTTCCTTGTTCCATCAACATCACAGCATATATCAGAGAGCCAAACTAATTTTTTAAAGTGTTATCTATTACACAAGGGAATAATTTCAAACTCTTATTAAACAGGGATGTCCAAATGCTGCCTGAAAATACTTCAAGACTGTGGCTATACTTTCATAATGTATGAAAAATTGATACAGGCCTAGAAGGAAAGGAAAATTAAGAGCAATAATAGATAACATTTATGTCAGTCACTGTTTTATGCCCCTCTCTCACTGAAATGTTATGCATTCTTTTGTTCATTTCTCAAAGCAACCCCCTGAAGACAGTCGTCGTATTCTTCCCATGTTACAAACAAGGCACTGAGGAGGTTAAGTGGATCACCCAAGATCACATCGCTCCACAAGAGGCAGACGATGGAGTCAAAACTAGCCTGCCTCACTACAATTCTCCCAACCTTTCTACTAACTGTAATTCACAGAGAACTACAATAAACATTACAAAAAGAGATAGTGTAACCAGGGCTTCCCTGGTGGCACAATGGTTGAGAGTTCGCCTGCCGATGAAGGGGACATGGCTTCGTGCACTGGTCCAGGAAGATCCCACATGCCGCGGAGCGGCTGGGCCCGTGAGCCATGGCTGCTGAGCCTGCGCGTCCGGAGCCTGTGCTCTGCAACGAGAGAGGCCACAACAGTGAGAGGCCTGTACCGAAAAAATAAATAAATAAATAAAGATACTGTAACCAGATCCATCAATGGGAATGTGAGTTTCACTGATCAGTGAACTATCATTTCACTGATTTTATGACTACATAGGAAACTTTCACATAGAGCCCCTTAGAGTTTAACAAGGTATCTGCACAAATCTGCACAAATCTTGGTTCTAACGACCTGATGATGTCAACAGACTAGATATACTATCCATAAGGAATGAGAAACATGAGACTCAGAGTGGGTAGGTGACTTTTTGTGAGTCACACATTCTACTAAGTGAGGAAACTTAGATTTTAATTAAGTCTTTCGTCCCTAAGCAATTCCACCATACTATACTGTCTCTCTTCAAGCTGCAATATTTATAACCCCTATATTTGCTCCAGGAAATAACCATAAACTGTGTGACAAATAAACCCTGATTTTTTACATTGTACACACCCAGCCCTTAGTTATCATTCTAGGAAGTAGACATTATTATCCTTTTTTAAAAAAAAATCAGATGAAGACACTGAAGCTTAGACAGGAAAGTTACCCAATGTGACCAAAGTAATACAGCTAAAAATGGCAGAGCTGAAATGCAAGCTTATGCTTGACTCCAAAGTTTGCACACTTTGCCATTACCTGGAACTGCCTCTCAATTTCAGCTCTAATGAGTGACCCAGGTCCTAAGATTTCTTATTTGTCATATGTGAATGAGATATCAGGCAGCATCTGGCTCTAACATTCTCTTGTTAGATGGCTCCAATGCAACACTCATCTAATATCATCACTTCCTAGCATCCTAAACTAAGAGCCTGAAGACTCGGGTTCTCTCCCTACTCTGCCCATCGCTAATTAAGGGACCTTGGGCAGGGTGTTCAACCAGCTCCTCTTCAAAATGCGGGAGATGACTGTGCATCTACGTAAGAGCAGAAGTAGGTGTAGGTGTTCTGGGTACTCTTCCAGGACTAAGATTTTTCAGGCAAAACTCGTAACATTTGTGTTTAAGGTGAATTTTCAGATCACAAATGCATCCATATTCATAATGTAAATCAAAATACAAGCTAAAGCAAAAGAGCTGTAAGTCAACAAAATCTCTCTCTTCCCTGTCACTGAACGAAGTGAAAGTTAACAGTTTTGGGTTACAGAAAAGGGGAACTGCCAAAAATGTCCTAAACAGAGTTCCCTAAAGACATTAGTCTTATTTAGAGAAAGCTTCTTCTTCTAAGCACAGGAGAATCAATTTTCACATAGAAATGACTCAGTTTATCAAAATGGACTATCTAAATAAGCCTTAGGCACACAAACACAAAAATAACTTGGACCCTAATAAGCACAATGACCTCTCTTCCCCCCTCAAAAAAACCAGTGTAAGCAGCAAAGAATTAAAACAACAAATTTATTTTGGGAGAGGTATAAAAGGAGTAAAATAAACTTGATACTTCAGTTAGGGCTGGAATAAATGTAAAGTGTATATACTTCAATTTCTTGTTAACTGAAAAGAGAGAGTAAGAGACAGGCCTATATGAAAATTTTCAATTTGAAAGAGGGAAGGGGTAAGAACACCCAAGTCTAAAGATTTTAGTGAACTACTAGAAAGATATCAGCATATAGTGGAGCAACTCTTAACTTTCCACAAATGTCTCTGTGAATTTCACAAAACGAACTCTTTATTCAGAAACACACGTGCATAAACTTTTACCTGTAATTTCAAAGGATGCAGATCCCATGAAGTCTACTCTTGGGTTCCTTGACTCCTAGGGGCGGAAGGCGCTCTGGGCAGCCTGTTAGGAGATGTGGCTTCTGTTTCTGGCCCTGCCACCTTGTCATTCTAACCCACTCAGTTTCCTCATCTGTTAAAGATGATCTTTCCTGATTTCATGGTTGAAATTCTAGCAAAGTCTACTGATATCACAGTAAGAATGAAGGATTTAGGAAAATCACCACCCGATCTTTTTTAAAATTGTTAATTATAGCCCAGCATTTTTTCTAGGTTGCAGAACAATAACAGCCAGAAGAATCTAAGTTCACAGCTAGATCTGCAGCAAGGTGCTCCTACTCTCCTACTACAGTCCTCTATTCAAAGACTTCTCAAGTTGGCTTTCCCTTACCCATTCCCCTTCAGAAGGAGCTAAGTTGCTCTCCAGCATGTAACAGAGGTAGCACTATAAAGCAAGCCAAAAACTATTCTCCAAGAACAAACACACTCTAGTTTCCTTAAAGCTGTGCTGTAAGAATAGTCTTGTGACATCCTCGCCCAGCATATAATGAAGCTGTTGTAATCACTATTTCCCCATTTGGATGGCAATCCTTAACCAACTCTGCTTCCCAGCAAAACCTCTGAGCTCTAAGATTGAATTTAGAGAAACTGCACTTGAACTTCACGATAGTTATACTGAGATAATTGTTTCAACTTCTGGGAAGAGGCCTGTCTTCCTAAGGCCATGAGGCAAACAAGCAGAAGGAATCAAATCACTGGCCAGATGGGAAGTACAAAGGAATGGAACATATCACTCTCTGGAATACTGTCCTAGGAGAGCTCAAGTATCCAAAGCTCATGTGAGATGAGGTGTGCCCCTCCTGCCGTCATTGTATCTATAGCACCCATCAGAAAGCTTTCTGCAAAGAACCTTCTGTCTGGCTTGACTGGGGAAGTTATAAGCATGGCAGATAAAGAAAAACAAACAAACAAAAACCCCCTATTTATATAACACTAAGTATCATTACATTGTGTGATCTCTTCTTGGCCCTTCCAGATAACCCCTCACACAACAGCTTAAAATGGTAAAAAAAAATAAAATGCAACTAAATTAAGTCTAACATGGGCAAAATGTCTGAGAATCTGGGAATACTGATTTAATTTACAAGGATCCTTCAAACAATAACATAGATCCAATAGGATTGATTCTTGTTTAGATTATGTGGTGGAAAAGATAATGATGACAATAAAGCAATAAAAAATCATTAAACAAGAGAAACTATACTTGAAATTTTCTGCCTTTTATAATATTCCAATGAAAAGTGTTGGCTGTCGTAATGCATTTATTTTTCTATTTATTCAAGAAAAAAGACAAAAGAACTCTTCTAATGTTCTAACAGCCTTCCTTCAAAGGACTCTCTAAAGAGTCAGAATGTATAACAATTGAACCCACAAACACATAGACAGGATTTCCTACTGCACGTTTCCAGGACAGCTCAGTGGCTTTTTACTGCTACTCATATGAAGAGACCACTGCTCTCGATTTTATTTATAGAAATTACATTCAAACCGAAACTCAGTGTTCAACATACACTCCATAAGCAATTTAATAATAAAGTATTTCTAGTTAACTCTTTCAAATCTTGAAGACACACCAGAAAGAAAAGTATATGGTACAGAAAAACCATTTCCTCTGTACTAAACTGGGAAAAACTGGATACCTTGTTAATGGAGTGCTACCCCTACAGACCAGACTTATTCTGAGTTTTCAGTAAAATTTAAGAGGCATGAAGCAGTAAGGGCAGGGAAACAGAGGAGAGAAAGAAGATCGGAATATGACTTACTTGTGTTACTCTCAGACAATGAAGTCGTGAGCGGGTGCAAGCTTATAAACCTCCAGCGAAAAGGCAAGGCACAGAGCTGAGGTTTTAGTTCCTGGCGAAGGCTGCAGATGCCAAGGAGGCAGGGCTACTATGAATCAGGGGTGGGGCTGGTGGTGAGAAGAAGGAAGTGGGAAGAAGGAGCACTTACTCAGTTAGAAGCCTGTGCAGCTTGTGATAACCCCGCTCCAAGGCCAAGCTCACAGGGGTCGCTCCTTCTTGGTTGTGGATGCTGAGAGCTCCACGGCCACCTGGCTTCTGCAACAGGAACCACGTCAACCTCAGCAGCCCCAGCCGCGCAGCAAAATGCATCAATGTCTCTCGGGGGCCACCATCTGTAGATGGGGGAGAAAATGAAAATCAGTGAGGAGAATGTGAAAACCCAAAGTAAACAAAGAGATGGTTCAGGTAAACACCACTGCCTCCAAGCACCTAAGACCCTCAAGTTAAGCCACAACATATACAACATGAACGATTTTCTTGTGGCAGAGTAGAATCAGCTCTCAAAGACAAAATGAAGCTAGAAAAAATATAAGAAGCAAAATCTCCAATAGGAGACAGTCCTACAAAAGAGAATCCATTTCTATATTCTGATTTAATGCATTTGTTCAACAAATTTATACAGGCAGATTTTAAGGGTGACTGTACTACACATATGTTCTTTTCCTGAAAAGAAAAAGAAAGAAGTGAATGCACCCTCATAACATGGGGATCGGGATCCAAGGGGAATAGCTATTGGGGCTTAGACGGGTATATCAAAAAGGGTATATAATCACTTAAAAAAAAAATAACATCCAGAGAGCAGTTGGCTAGTTAAACACTAAAAACAGGTTCTGCTTGTTAAGTACACACAGGTCTTTTTATTCTCCCACATTAAGGGCAAATCAAGTTGTTGGCACAGCCAGCTTTTTTGGTTGGTTGCTTAATGAAAGAAAGAAATGCATCTCCAGGCATAAGAAAGACTAACTCCGAGATGATATGCTAACACCTTCAGAAAGAAAAATATGTGTCTACTTCACCTGAGGTGAAGTCAAGCTCCCTTCTTGGTACAGAGTCACTTTGAAAGTGGCAGAGGGGGCTTCCCTGGTGGCGCAGTGGTTGAGAATCCGCCTGCCGATGCAAGGGACACAGGTTCGAGCCCTGATCCGGGAAGATCCCGCATACCACGGAGCAACTAAGCCCCTGTGCCACAACGACTGAGCCTGTGCTCTGGAGCCCGTGGGCCACAGGTGCTGAAGCCTGCATGCCTAGAGTCCATGCTCCACAAGAGGAGAAGCCACGGCGGTGAAAGGCCCACGCACTGCGGTGAAGAGTAGCCCCCACTCGCCACAATGAGAGGTGCCCATGCGCAGCAGCGAAGACCCAACGCAGCCATAAATAAATTAATTAATTAATTAATTAAAAAAAGAAAGTGGCAGAGTGAGGAAGGGCTTTGGAGTTAGACAAATCTGGGTTCAAATTTGGCATTTACCATCATGTGACTGGACATAATCCATTTCAGTTCTCTGAGCTTCATTCTCTTCATCCCTAGAGTGGGGTGCCACCACCTCACTCCCATGGCTGCAGTAACAAATCAGGGGGGTAGGTGACATGCTAGTCAGATGATGGCCTGTAGCAGGCACTCACTGAATAATCGCTGGGTTCCTTCCGTCCCCACCCTGCTTCTCTGTCCCTCCCAACTTCCAATCACATTCTAGGTTCCCTGGCAACATTCTCTGTGCCTCGGGCATCCTCCTGTGCCCAACCTATCAAGGCGGGAGCTACAGCTACCCCAGGGCTTCAGTACACAGCCCACGATGCTGGCTTACTCAACCACAGGGACCACCACTCAGGGTCTGGAAACGGGAATGGTGCCCTGCAGTTGTGCTTGCTTTCATCCCCTCAGCTGAGCTAACATCGCTCATTCTCCATGGCTTCCCACAGGTATCAACTTCCTCACTGAGCATTCTCAGACTTCCTGGACCCCAGGGTTTTCTCCTTACACTGAAGTCCCCGATGCTTCTGTATGTGAGCAGCATGGTAAGAATGAAGGCATCTTTGACCCTGCAGTTTTACATGAACTGCACTCTCTTCTGATGTCACATGTGCCTTAGTCTTGTCTCCTTACTGCCAGGGTAAATTTCCTTGGAAGCAAAAACTATCTTTCATATTTTACACTTTCCCTATAGAACTCTGCACACTGACTAATTGACTAATTCAGGATTTATATGATGTTCAGCACAAGGCACAGGCTGGAAAGACATCAACACTACAGAAGAAACCAGTGCACGTGCAGGTACAAATTTTAATAATCAACAACTCAGAGCAGGTGGCCAGGCCGGACAAAAGGACAGAAAGAACCTTCAGAAAAGATCAAATATCACCATCTAACGTGTGCCTTACAGTTGTTCACAGGCACTCTGACATCCTTATCAAATACAAAAAAGCTAATAAGGTACTGCCCAGGAACTAGGTAATTTTTTAGAGACTAGCCAAGTCCGGTCTCACTACCTGACACCTCCTTACAGTAGTTTCCTCTACACCCCCGCCCTTTCTCATCCCCTACTTGCTCTGAGTCAGCTCAGCCTTCAAGAGTAGAGTTCCAACACCAAGAGGGGAAAGTGTGGGTGGCGGGTGGTGGTGGTGGGATGAATTGGGAGATTGGGATTGACATGTATACACTAATATGTATAAAACAGATAACTAATAAGAACCTGCTGTATAAAAAATAAAATTAAATTTAAAAAAAAGATCTCACATTCTTGGTGGGGGAAAAAAAAAGAGTAGAGTTCCAATAACAAGGCCATACACCTGCTCCAAGCTGGCACCCCAATTCCAGCACCTGCAGGCTCCCAAATCTCATCCTAACGTCCTTAGCAGCAGGTGCCACATCTGCTTTTAGGTCACCCCCTCTCTGCAATCAACAGATAATAAGAAAACTGATATCTGGTGACGACTAAGTGCCGTGCACTGGGCTAAGTTGTTTGTATTCACTTTTTTCATTCTCACAATAACCCTGTGAGGTCTCGTTATCCTCATTTTGCAGATGAAGACAGATTAATAACTTACCCACAGCAAAAATCATAAAGATTTGAAAATTCTTGTCTTGGGTCTAGAAACCATACCCTCTCCATTACTCCACCCCGTCTCTTTTTGTAAAAATCAATCATGCAAGCATTCTAATGTTGTAGTTTAAAAAGTACCTTCTCGGGGCTTCCCTGGTGGCACGGTGGTTGGGGGTCCGCCTGCCAATGCAGGGGATGCGGGTTTGTGCCCCGGTCTGGGAGGATCCCACATGCCACAGAGTGGCTGGGCCCGTGAGCCATGGCCGCTAAGCCTGTGCGTCCAGAGCCTGTGCTCTGCAACGGGAGAGGCCATAGCAGTGAGAGGCCCACGTACCACGAAAAAAAAAAAAAAAGTACCTTCTCAGGTTTTCCTCCAAAAATAATTTCTCTTACCTAACATACCTTGCATCATTGCTTTTGTTCCTTTTGTCTCAGTTTAAAATCCAGAGCACCTACAATTTAGAATCAACCTCTTTTCTCTACTCTGTTTTTTTCCCTCTCTTGTGATCTTTGTATTTTCCCTCTGTATCATGAGAGCTACTCAACTTTGTTTTTCAGGTCACTAACTACATTTCCTATGATGTCAACTGGGTCCTTTATACTGAATTTGAATTTAATTATGCTCTGGGATTCTGGATGTCCTTGCATCATTTAAGCCAACTCCCTTCCATCTTTGCCCTCATTGTGATGGCTTTTTTGCAGTAATTAAAGTGCCTAATCAGTTGATGTAATAAGGAAGATTACCCTGGCTAATCTGGGTAGGCCTAACAGAGTCAGTTGGAAGGCTTTAAAAGCAGGGCTGAGATTTCCCCTGGAGAGAGAAGAAATCCTGCCCGAGGAGGACAGCGTCAGGCTGTGCTCGTGGAGTGCCATCCAGCTCAGGATTTCCCCTTCCTGTCTGAGGATGACAGCTTTGGCTCATGCTGGTGGGTCTGAGCTTGCCCGTGATTTTCTCTTCCACTCCTACCCTACAAATTTTGGACTTGCTTAGCCAGCCCCCACCATTGTGCAAGCCATTCCCTGAAACAAATCTTAATACATATTTTCCTACTGATTCTGATACTCTGGGTGACCCTGACTGACAAAAATCATTAAACTTAATTTTCTCCTTGTTGCTTCCTTCTCCTTCCTTCCTTCCTTCCTATTTTATAATAGGTCTGACTTCTTCAATCTTTTAAAGGACAAATGGCAAACCTCTTCTAAATTTTTCTTTGGTTTCTTAACGAAAATTAGAGTCTTCCATCTGAATATTCATGATACTTTTCCATTTCCTTTATGCTGTAGTGTTATTTCATAGGCCATATGTTGGTTGGTTTTCCTGTTTAACCGTGTTCAACTGGAAAAATCTCTCTGTGGGCCCAGCTTCCCACGGAGAAGGTAGAAGAAAATGTCTGAAGTCCTGTTTACTATCTGCTTGTGTGCTGGAAGCACCCCTCCACGCATTCCCTCAGCTCTGCAGAGAAAGGCGCTGGGCCTTGCAGGCATTAGACCGTGAGAAGCAGGCGCGATGGCTGCACCTTTCCAAGTCGTCAGGTTTTCTGTCTAAGCAAAACGTTCTGAGTTCTGTGAACAAAATAGTATTCAAAGGCTACAGGTACTTTTCCTACCCCATCGATCCACCCTGCTCAGAGGACTCTTTGACTGTGTATCTATGAGACTCCAAAATCACCATTCTTTCTACTATTCTGTATTACTTCTTAAATAAACCTCAAGTCCCACATGATGCAGGAATTCTCACACCCCGTGGGGAAGGTAAACAGCAGGCCCATGTGAGAAACGGGCATTTGGAAAAATGATACCTGTAACCTTGTGACAGAATCAAGGTTTGAGAGGGAACAAAACCTTTTGGAGTTAAAAGTGCTGCCATTACGAGGAACCACTTGTCATGGAGTCAATCCCTTAGACTATCAAAATATTATATATTATTAAAATATCTTTTAATATTTTATTATTTTCTTTTTTAGCAGCTACGATAGCTGAAAACATACAAAATTACTAGTGGGTGTAGCTAAGGAAAAATTTTCTTGGAAAGCTATCAATCTGGAAAAGGTGTGGGAACTAAAACACTAAATGATTAAGGTTGTGGTTCTATTAACCAACATCAGATATAAAGAACTGAGAACACACAGACTGCTTTTAGTGCAGCCTGGCTTAAACCTGTCTCATCCTTCTCTCCATCCAAATTTCTCTATGTGGGGAGGGTTCCCATCCCAGTGGTGATTAGATCTTCTTTTCATTTAGTTATACAACACCATGACTAAAGAATGCAGATTTCCCCCAGGACCTTTCTCCTCTTTGCTTTCTTCAGAGCAAGTCCTCAAAGGCCCACCCTTTGTTACCTGAGAGTTATGCTGACTGCTACTGTACAAGGGTCTTTCAGGGGAAAAACCATCCTAATTCACCATTTTACTAACCACAGAGGCACTGAAGAGCTGAGACAACTAAGTGAAACTTGGTAACTCAGAGGGAAGATATTCCAACCCCACCATTCACCCTCCACCCAGACCAATCCATATTATTTGCCTTTAAGGCAGAACTAAGGCTAAAAGTACAGTGCTTTATGTAACTAGGGATTAAAGAACTCTTGGAAGAATAAAATGGACAAATTCCCTCTTGCTGATATTTAAAGTAAGGACTGCCTGTAGATATAAGCTTAAAAAAAAAAAACAGTCTCATTCTGCTTCAAAGAGGTTTTTTCTTTTAAGTTCTATACTGTTTTATCCTTTTATAGAACATGTCACTTTCCCTCATCAGAGCTCATCAGTGTTTTGTCCCCAGAAGGCTACTGGACATTGGTCATGGTACATTAAAAATGAAGAGCCTGCAAAGTAGCACACACTATTGGATATATTTTCCTCCATTTTACAGATGAAGAAATCGAGAAACAGAGAGATTAAGTATTCTGCACAAACTCTTGCAATGAAGACCAGATATCAACAAACTGACTCTGCAGCCTATGCTCCTTCTACTTTACAATATCAAGCCTAAGCCAAGAGTTCTTAACATCAGGTTCACGCCTGCGGTTCAGGGAGACTGAATCCCTGAAACAATATGTAAATTTTTGCAGGTAGCCCCTATGTATATTTTTTCCTGAGGAGAAATCTGAGCTATTTTCAAAGGAGTCACTGACCTGAAAAAAAGTTAAAAAGCACTACATCTTAAACGATTAGAATGGGAGGAATAACCATAAATCTTACATGACTCCTTTGTAAAAGTATTAGGTTGGAACACCTGTAAACATCCTAGCTTTCAACAGCAAGTAGTCCTGTTATATAACAAGGTGCCCTATTTAGCTGCATGATTATCCCAGGCAACAAGCTGACTTTGTACCTTCTTCCTTTAAACACTTTTAAAAAAGCATCTGATGTGCAACTCACTGCTGTAAGCAGAGTGTTCCTTTGCATTTGTCCCCTAACAGCAAGCAAAGACCTCTTAATTGATGCTATTCAGCCTTAAAATACCCACTGTTTGCAGATTCTAATCCACAATTAACTAAGCAATTTCAACTGCAGAATGTGAATCCAGCACTTGAAATCAGACTCCTGATCCCAAGGCTGACAGGTCCATTAGTCCCTTGCATGCATTTCACCTTGTAAAGTATACAGTTAACTTGTTCAATTTCTTTGTTCTTTTGTTTTTAGTTTATGTACAATAAAATTCACTTTTGGGGGGTGTACAGTCCTATGAATTTGAGCACACGCAGAGATTCTTAAAACCACCACCACTAAGACACAAAACCATTTCAACACCCAAAGAATTCCCCCATGATAACCCGCTGTGGTCAGACCTTTTCTCTACTTCTAGCCCCTGGCAACTACTAACCTATTTTCTGTTCCTACAATTTTGCCCTTTCTAGAGTATCATATAAATAGAATCGTAGAGTAAATAACTTTGGAAACTGACTTCTTAGTGCAATGCATTTAAAATGCATTCAAGTTGATGCACATGTCAACAGTTTGCTCCTTTTTATTGCTGAGTAGTATTCCATTGTATGGATGTACCACAGTTTGCATACATAGTCACCCAGTGAGGGAGATCTGGGTTGTTTCTAGTTTGGGATGATTAAAAATAATGCTTCTATAGGCACATTTGTGAAAAGATTTTTTTGAGTAAATATAAGTTTTCATTTCTCTAGGACAAAGAGCCAAAAGTGGAATTGCTGGGTCATACAGTAAATGTACATTTAACTTTATAGGAGACTGCCAAACTGTTTCCTGGAGTGGCTGTATTATTTTGCATTCCGACAAGCAATGTATGAGATGTTGTTCTGCATCCTTGCCAGTGCTTGGTTGGTTGTTTTTTTTTTTTTGCGGTACGCAGGCCTCTCACTGTTGTGGCCTCTCCCGTTGCAGAGCACAGGCTCCGGACACACAGGCTCAGGGGGCATGGCTCACGGGCCCAGCTGCTCCACGGCATGTGGGATCTTCCCAGACCGGGGCACGAACCCATGTCCCCTGCATCAGTAGGCAGACTCTCAACCACTGCGCCACCCAGGGAAGCCCAGTGCTTGGTATTTTTAATTTTGGTCTTCCTAAAGGTGTGTAATGGCACATTATTGTGGTTTTCAGGCATTTCCCTAAGTGTTCAAATGTGATTTAGTCTTCACTAGCACAGCTTGAACAATTTTTGTACATCAGAAACTTCAGAAGCACATGGAAAGACTATAAAAATATTAAAGCTGGCGAGCTGCCTATTAAAGACAAAGATGCTAAGACCCAGAGAAGGGAAGGATATGCCTAAAGTCTCAGACCTGTGCTTTTCTAACAGTTCTTTCTAATCATGTGGCATGAACCAACTATCCAATTCCTGTACCCTCTTTAAACAAGACAAAGCAAAACCACACAAAATAAACTTTAAGCCCCACAAATGACTAATGAAATCCTTTTTGATACTGATTTATAAAGGGCAACCAGAATAATCATTCTGATCACAACACAGAAACAGCATGAGCTAGGTTTCCAAACATTAGATTTCTGAAAAGGTGCCCGTGCCCTGTATAATGGCAAATATTTTTATCTCTAGATCTCAGCAATGCAGAGGTTTCTTAGACATTGTATTAATAAGAAAAGGACAAGGGACAAGTGCTTTTTCCCTTCATTTTAGAGTCCATGCTTTCTTTTGTATTTTACCTGGCAGGAGGGCCCTGGTCGTTACCTTGACAGGAAGCCAGTGATAGTGAGGGACATCATTCTTGCAGCTGATCACCGCCTTAATGGTTAAATTCAGTGGGTTTAAGAGAGCCCAAACTAGCAAACACCTCCTCACCATTCTTCCATGGGAGGAAGAACACAGTGACTTGACAGGTCTGCAGGAGCAGGAACTGAGCGTGCCCCTGGCTCAGCGCTTCTCAGAATCTGCTTGCCTGCGGGGTGGGGGGGGGGGGGGGGGGTGCCCTGCCACTGTGGTGTTCCTTCTGTTCTGGGTCCTAAAGCGATTTGCATTCGCTTTACCGCCTTGCAGAGGGGGGGGTTGGTGTGTGTGTGACTTCTGGGTGCTCCCCTACATAACACAATAATCAAAGCTGGTGGACGCTGAAGGGCAGTCCTGTGATTGTCCAGCTCTTTCAGAAATAAAGTAGAAAGGATATGCAACCTTCTGGCAAGCGGTCTGAAGTCAGCCTTTCAATCTAGCTTTTGTCAGGAAACAGGCAAACATTTTAAACTCTGTGTAACTCCTAAATCTTTCCATGATTTGCACTCAGGAGGGAAAGATGATGTTATTTATTGGACTCCAGGTATATGTTGCTTCATTAAATATGTGTGTGTGTGTGTGTGTGTGTGTGTGTGTGTGTACACATACATATATATTCACAACATCTAGTAGATGTCATTTGCCACATGAAAAATTACACAGGAAATCCCCTGTCTGAATAAGAGGAACATAAATAGATACTTACTACATCAGTGTTTTTTTAAAAGTAGAGCCCTTCCTTCAATGAACTCTCATATGGAGAGCCAGTAGATAAAGTAAACAAGAGTGAAAATACTCTGGTTAAAAATGTGCAGGGTTTTCCAGAGCTCGGCCTGCTCTCATGCTGCCCCCCAATTACTTCCCAGTCTTTTCCTTTCCTCCAACTTCGTGGACTCTCTAGAGAACTTGAGAAAACAATAAGGATAACCCTGCTTTGATAATTAAACATGAAAGAAGTATCCCAAGTTACTCTGCTACCCTCCTCATGAAGGTCAGGTCTCTTTCTACACACAGGAGATCAAGCCTGAAATCTGGGCCCATGGAAGGGCAACATGCCAACCTCTACTTTATTTGGGGTTTTTTTGAATATTATTTTATTTTTTATAAAGCAGGTTCTTATTAGTTATCTATTTTATACATATTAGTGTATATATGTCAATCCCAATCTCCCAATTCATCCCACCACCACCACCGCCACTTTCCCCCCTTGGTGTCCATACGTTTGTTCTCTACATCTGTGTCTCTGTTTCTGCCCTGAAAACTGGTTCATCTGTACCATTTTTCTAAGTTTCACATATATGCATTAATATACGATATCTGTTTTTCTCTTTCTGACTTGATTCACTCTGTATGACAGTCTCCAGATCCATCCACGTCTCCACAAATGACCCAATTTTGTTCCTTTTTATGGCTGAGTAATATTCCATTGTATATATGTGCCACATCTGTTTTATCCATTCTTTTGTCAATGGGCATTTAGGTTGCTTCCATGACCTGGCTATTGTAAATAGTGCTGCAATGAACACTGGGGTGCATGTGTCTTTTTTTTTTTTTTTTTTTTTTTTTTTTTTTTGTAGTACGCGGGCCTCTCACTGCTGTGGCCTCTCCCGCTGCGGAGCACAGGCTCCGGACGCGCAGGCCCAGCGGCCATGGCTCATGCACCCAGACGCTCCGTGGCATGCGGGATCCTCCCAGACTGGGGCATGAACCCGCATTCCCTGCATCGGCAGGCGGACCCTCAACCACTGCGCCACCAGGGAAGCCCTCCATGTGTCTTTTTGAGTTACGGTTCTCTCTGGGTATATGCCCAGTAGTGGGACTGCTGGGTCATTTGGTAACTCTATTTTTAGTTTTTTAAGGAACCTCCATACTGTTCTCCATAGTGGCTGTATCAATTTACATTCCCACCAACAGTGCAAGAGGATCCCCTTTTCTCCACACCTTCTCCAGCATTTGTTTGTAGATTTTCTGATGAAGCCCATTCTAACTGGTGTGAGGTGATACCTCACTGTAGTTTTGATTTGCATTTCTCTAAAAATTAGTGATGTTGAGCAGCTCTTCACGTGCTTCTTGGTCATCTGTATGTCTTCTTTGGAGAAATGTCTATTTAGGTCTTCTGCCCATTTTTTGATTGGCCACCCTCTACTTTAAATGAGAGCTGCCGACGACAACATCAAGCTCTCTCTGGGGTCATTTCACTGCAAGAACAGGACTAACAGCTAAGCTGAAGAACCCAGGAGAGAGGCCACCGAGGTCACTCCGCTATAGTAACTGCAAGGTCTATTCAGCCACCGTGGCAATGTGAAGACAACTGCCATATAAAAGCAGCCCCATCCAAAAACACAAGAATTCTAAATTCAGAGACTATGGGTCACTGAAGTTCTTACCATGCGAAGCTGCATCTGTTCCCAACACATTCCACTCCGCTGGCAGCTTCAGGTGCCTGAACGCCAGGGAAACCTTCTCATCAAGGGAATTCACATCCGTGGACGGGGGTCCTGACCGATCCAGGAAACGGGTGAAGTTCAGAGCCTGCTGATTTCCAGCACTGGTTGCCAGGAACTGGGCTGCATCGTAGGCCTCGTCCTGGATGAACCTGAAGTCTTCTTCCGCCACCACAAACACAGGCAGGCCCTCTTTGGAAGCACAGAGCAGCACCTTCACCGTCTCACAGCAGTCATGACCTAAGGAAACACACGCAGGAAGGAAAACAGGATTAGAGCCCTCCTCCTGAAAGGAGGACACTGCGGGGG
>NW_006783200.1:322803-323861 GCF_000442215.2 Lipotes vexillifer | reverse complement strand
GGCGGGGGGGGGGGGGCGGTGCTTCTCAGCTCTTCCTGCGTGACATACAAGCTCCCCTTCCTAAAACAAACCTCTCCTTCCTCCGAGCGCTAACAGCAATCTTCCAAACTTCTTAAAACTCTATTTCCAACTCATCTTTACAATTGCTATTTGCAAATATGAATTGGTTCCCCCTACCAAACAGCAAATAACTTTGTATTCCAGCTGCCACCATGCCAGCAGCATAGTGTTTGGTACTAACAGTCTCTGAAAATCTCAATATACACTGAACTACAGCGGTTCAATTTGAACAAATTAAAGAATGAAAGCTGAAGGACCTTGCAAGGCCTAGCGTACAATGGGAAGTCTAACCCCTTCCGAACTGCAGTGGATCCGAAAACCCAACAGGGAAAAAGTCACTCATACAGGTTACATGGCAGGAATTGTACAGATGCCCCAGAACCTGCCTCACTTTCACCACGATACAACTGAGCAAATGAGGAAGCACTTAGAAAAGTACAAAACGACTTGATTTTATTTTACTATTATGAAGCAATTCAAGGCCTAGAAAATAACTTTTGCTCTGAGATACACGTTCTTTCCTGTAACGTAAAGAGAACTTCAATCAAATCACCTAGGTCACCCAGGGATGACACAATGCTGTGGCTAGAAACCTGGTTGAGGAGAAGCAAGCATGCCAGAGACTGCAGTGCCCACTGTCCAGAGGGGCAGAGACCTCACGAGCTGCGACATTGGCAGCAAGCTACGTGTCACCTCAAAGAGCTCTGCTCGGGGCTTCCCTGGTGGTGCAGTGGTGGGAACCTGCCTGCCAATGCAAGGGACACGGGTTCGAGCCCTGGTCTGGGAAGATCTCACATGCCGCGTGGCCCGTGAGCCACGACCACTGAGCCTGCGCGTCTGGAGCCTGTGCTCCGCAACAAGAGAGGCCGCGACAGTGAGAGGCCCGCGCTCCGCGATGAAGAGTGGCCCCCGCTTGCCACAACTAGAGAAAGCCCATGCACAGAAATGAAGACCCAACGCAGCCAAAAATAAATAAATTAATAAACTCCTACCCACCC
>NW_006783200.1:313108-322765 GCF_000442215.2 Lipotes vexillifer | reverse complement strand
CCCCCCCCCCCCCCCCCAAAAAGAGCTCTGCTCAAGTAAGACCAGGAAGGTTTAACAGCAGTGTTTCCTGTGGGGAGGCCTTCCTGGAGAATCAGACTTTCTCTGGGTTTTCAGCCTCACAGAACTAAGTATTTCCAAGATATAGAATATTAATCAAGACACGTTTTTCCTCAACTTTCAGGCACTGATCTCAACTAGCTGGAACTATGCTCCTAACATCATCATTTCTTTCATAAGTATCTTTCTGATGAGAAAAAAGAAAAGGAAATGAAGTTGATACTTCTGTTTGAGTTGCTCCCCATGGTGCGCTGCCTGATAAACTGCAGGCATCTGAGGCCTGGGCTCCCCTGAGCCCACCGGCTCGCACTGACCGCTTCCCAGCAGCAGGGTGAGGAGGAGGGTCCCTGAATCTGGCTCTCCAGACCAAGGGCACAGCCAACGAGGCTTCACACTTCACAGAACAAAGTAAGCTTTCTGCTGTCTTTGAAAGAAAACAATTATTTTTTTCCACATATACTTTTTCCCCAGGGGACTCCTTAAGCCTTTACTTTGTGACAAAAGAAATCTCTCCCTGCTGTGTAATTTGAGGATGGTAACAAGTATCAATACTTACTAACCAAGAACGTACCACATACCAGGCATCTGACATGTCATTTTCTCTACACAACAAATTTATGAGGTGTGTATTGTCCTCCTATTACAGATGAGAAAACTGAGACTTCAACAAGTAATTTGCCCAAGTTTACACACATGTGAAGAAGCAGAATCCATCATTCAAATTCAAGTCGGATGACAAAGGTCATGGCCTATTATATCATGATGCAAAAGTTTTGTAACACATTGCTTATAGATAAAGAAGGAGGGGTGACAGCTACGTCCCTACCTGCAAGGAGCCCAACACTTGGAATGACAGGCCAGTATGACTATTAAGCAAGAGGAACGGGTTCATGAACCACCGAGATCAGTCTCCACACAAACGCATAACTCCACCAAGGTGCTCCCACTGCATTCCCAATGGAATTCCTTCCATGAAGGCTGTGGGAAAGTGAAGCACCCTCTGGCATGCATGCGTGCACACATGTGCATGGCGGTGTGTATACACCCATGTTTGTATTTCAATTCAATAAATATGTTGAATTTATACGTCTGCTGTGTGAAATGAAATTAGAAAAAAGAATCTTAATCTTTCTTTGAAGGGCAGCCAGCCTAATTACATAAGACAACAACATCAGGATAAGCAAATCAACTGATTCAGGTAATAAAAGGTTTGGGTGTTTTTCTGGCAGAAAGTAGTTCTTCTAAACTCTTCTGTAACATTTAATGACTAACATCTGAGGAATTCCCTGGAGGTCCAGTGGTTAGGACTCGGTGCTTTCACTGCTGGGGTCCAGGTTCAATCCTTGGTTGGAGAACTAAGATCCCGTGAGCTGTTCGGTGCAGCCAAAAATAACATGTGGACATCCACCAAGCCTAGCACACTGTAACTAGAAGCTAATCACAGTGAATCTGAGCTCTCCAGAGGTTTATAGTCTATTAGGTAGCAATCAACCAAGCTGTAGATCACTGCAAAATGGGGTGGGTTCTAAAGAAACACATACCATGCGACTCGCCAGAGGACCAGTGCATTTCACAGGTGAGCAAAAGAAAGGTGGCAGTCAAGAAGGACCTTTTCCATAGGCATCCTGCTCCCAACTCTCCAACCACAGCGGTTCTTCACTGCAACCCTTAGAACTCAGATGCATAGTCCTATCCTATCCCTCCCTCCCTATCTATCACTTCTCTAATAATATCTATCTATCTATCTAATCTATCAATCACTTCTCTAATAATTTCTCTGTGTCATCCTCAGTGATTTCCTAATAACAGTTCATTTAATTCTCATAACAACCCTAGCAGTAGGTACTATTATTATCCCCATTTGCCAGATGAGGAAATCAAGTCACAAAAATGTTAAGTAATTTGTCCAAGGTTATAAAGCTCCTAAGTGGCAGAATTAGAATCTGAACCCAAGTTTCCTTGCTCTCCTATCTGCCCCTACACCCAAGATTCATGGAGACAAGAAGGCTTAAACGGGAACTAAAGGTACCATGGAAAAACTAACAGGAAAGGAAGGAAAACACTATGCTCAAATCCTGACTATAAGACTCCTAAGTTGCATGACCTCAGATCATCTCTGCTTCTCCAGGCCTCAAGTTCTTCATGTACAGAATAAGGGCAGCCTCTGCAGGCTCTATGGTTTCCCCAGCTGTACAAACCCGTGGGTTTTACTAGGCAGAAGGTGGGGAGAGACAGAAACTTAGGAAGAGATTCCAGGAACAAGAAACAGTTTCAAAAACATAAAAATGGAAGCAGAGAGCAAGTTCAAGGGATGGAATAATTTCTGCAAAAGACAGTTTCAGGAAGATATTAACTAGGCTACACCTAGATGTTTCGTTTGAGGAGAGACCTGGGTTCAAACCTATTTTGTTACTTCCTAAGCTATGTGGCCTGAGGTAAATGACAACTTCTCTAACACTTTAAAATCTGGAGAGTATCCTAATCTCGTAAGTCAAGAGCTGTAATTTAGAAGACTCCTCTCAAATTCTGTAATACTATCACCCAAAACAACATATACAGGCTCATTTCACTTCCAATCAAACTAGACAGACAGACAGACAGACAGACACAGCAATACATATTTCAGTCAGGATAACTACTGTTGACCCTTTAACAAGATAGGTTTGAACTGCCTGGGTCCACTTAAATGTGGATTTTTTTCTTCAATACTACATATATGTACTACTATATTTACGATCCATGGTTGGCTGAATCTCCGGATGCAGAACTATGGATACAGAGGGCCAACTAAGGGACTTGAGCATCTGCAGATTTTGGTATCCATGGGGGTCTTGGAACCAATCCCCTTGCAGATACTGACAGATGACTGTACTTTAAGAATGTTGTGGTTCTCATTCATGAATCTCACCAGTAATTATAGCATTTCCTATTTATTCAGGATTAAGCTCATTTTTAAATTCCTGACAGTCCTTTGAGGTAGATACAAATAAATGTCAATAAAAACTAAACTTACAGGTTTCACAATTCAATAATGAGAATGTGAATAATGTGGGATCCAAATTGAATTCTACCTTCAAAACTTAAACACATTCTGTCTTAGAGGAGATATTAAACTAACCTACAATAATGACATCTACTGCCCCACCCATCCAAACAGTTATTCTTTCTTACTCGTCTCCTCCCCCAAGCCTGTGCAGCAGTGTCTGAGACACCTGAGAGCTTGAGCCAGAAAGCGAGTCACACCATTGCTAAAAGTCAACATCATCGCTGCTCTGTAAAATCACCTCCTGTATATACACAGGGTCCAGGCCATAGTCCAGATCTTCAACTTCATCTCACACTCTCCTGCACAGGTGTGCGCGTGCACACACACACACACACACACACACGCACACACAGCCAAAAGCCATGGTGAAGCAATACCACCTTAACTCAAAACTGGAAAGTGCAGACGTAACACATCTGCACAGAAATCTATCTGAAATTGCAAAAATGACTTTACTTGGCTAGGACGGGGTGGGGAAAACAAAGAGGGAGAAATAGAAGGTGGTTTAGGGGTGTGTATGTCTGTGCACATGTGCGCACGCCTGTGTGTGCACATGTGCTTAGCAGCATAAGCACTCATAATTCTTTCTGCTGCTTTAGCAGAATCTCTTAGAAGGTGGATGGGTGGATGGGCAAACTATCGTCTGCTCTATTTATGTAGAACTAAAACAAAACCGTGTATTAGAGAAGGTAGAATGTCAGCAAAGGCCATGAAATAGATATCTAGGAGAAGCCATCCAATTGTTAGCCCAATATTTTCCCTTTAGACATGAACTCACAAACTGAAGGAGAAACTATGAATCATCCTAAGTAAAATGTGCCATAAATCTGGAATTTGTTTGGTATGATTATAGGCTTCTTTTTCCAAAGAAAAACTGAGGGTTAAAAGAGTGAAGAACTAAGGGTTTCCTGGCTCAGTCTTTATTAAACTTTCAGTAAACTGGAAGAATTACTACTGAGCTCGAGCAAAGTGCCTCCCCTACTGTCTGGAAAACCACCTCGCAAGGCTGGCAGGGCTACTGTCTCATACATTCACGTTTTCTATTAGGCTCGAATGGTTCACAAGATTAGTGTTTAATCCCTATGACCTTTCAGATAAAGCATCTAGAAAAAAAAATCAACGTTTTTCAAAAACAAAGGTTATGTAATATGGACCCATTAATAAAACTGAAGTCACTGCATCTGTACACATAAAATCTCTTACTACCATAAATTAGCTCTAAAGACACAACTGTTTTCAGGGGCCATTAGTCTTATGACTGCCTTTGTACACACAAAACACAAGGTATTCACGATGTCTAAATCTTCAGGGCAAAAACATGGGGATGGGAAACTATATCCAATTCGACATAATAACCACAATTAACTTCTTTTTACATGAAGACAGAAGCTGCAGCATAAAGAAGAGTAACAAGGTTTTCAGCTGGTTCCATGGTGTTTTTCCTTCCACTCAATTTCCTGGTAACAAAAAAAGAAAATAAAAATCACAAGTCCTTTTAAAAGGGGAAGTTCTGAAAATTTTACTGAGCAGCTTCTGAGGGAAATACCCACAGAGAATTGAGACAGGGAAAGAAGAGAGATGAACTGTTAAGGAACATGGCCTAAACCTCAATTCCATTTTTTAAAATTGACTTCTGAATATATGCTACAATCAGGTACGAGTCGATTACAACAGAAGTATGAAGTAAATTTTGGGGTGGGAGAGATGGAACTCTTACTGAGTGAATTGTAAGAGGTACTGACGTATGCTGACAACTAGCTGTAGAGTCAGAAGATATCAGGTTTAAGTCTCACCTCCACTGCAAACAGGCTGGGTCAACCTGAAAAAGTCACTCGACCTTGAAGTCTATTTGCTTGTGCACAAAAATGAGAACATCACCAACCTTCCAGGTTATTTAAAAAAAAAAATCAGAGATGGCTGTATACAAAGCAGACACCTGGCATAAACAGGCATCTAAACCTGGTACTTATTATCAGTATTAGCTATTAAAATCCTCCTATTCAGGTGACTCAAGGAAAAGAGATGCCTATTACTCTATCAAGAGCTTCTGCATAAGCCCAACACAGCAAATGCTGCCCCTGACACTGTAGAACTGAAGAAACAAAGGGAAGGAGGAAGAATGCCAAATAAACAACACACAACCAGGAGCACCTAGATGGGAAACAAAAATTTAACTGCTGATGGTCCTCTTAAAAGCATCTAATCCAAATGTTTTTTAAGCTCACACATCAGGAGGTGTGTGCTCCTGAGGTTGGAGAGCTTTTCCGCAGGCTCCTTATCACTATATGAAGCACCCATACCCATGGAAACGAAACAGTGCTACAGATAAACAAAACTGCTGAAGCATGACCCAAGAATTACTTCATTTCCTATTAGGCTAAAAGTGGCACACATCCCATCCAGGCCTTCTCTTTTGAGAAGGAAACAATTGGGACTTTGTTTCACCAGCTATCCAAAAAGGAACCCTGAAAGTGCTTGCTGGGCCAACCAAGCCCAGGCCCACTCAGTCATTTGCTACCAGAAGCCTGCATTTGTAGTCAAAGGTGGAAAATATAAAAATTATATCTTTTACTACTGCATTTTGGCATCAAAAGTATTTAAAAATTTGGTGTCTTTTTCTTCCCTTTGAAGTAGCTATACAGGGTTGAAGGAAATTTTCAGTCTTCAGACCCACACTCTAACAGGAATAGGATTATGTGCAGAAGTATGTACCTACTGCTAGTTTTCGGTGGTCTAATGGTAGATGTGCAAATTTGGGATAGGTATCAAAGATCTCTGTATGTATAGGAGTATTTACGCAGAGGGGGAAAAGAAGGCAGGCACAGGAATCATGTATTGATACATCTGGGGGGAGAAAGGGGCTAATTAACACTAAAAATGTGACGTGCTATATAATCCAGCTTATTACTCTAAGACAGTGCTTTTCAACCTTTTATTCATTGTCATCCCCCAAGGAGCCTTTTTAAGCATTTCTATTTGCCACACCCATCCTATGAAACTTTTTTTTTTTTTTTTTTTTTTTTTTTTTGCGATATGTGGGCCTCTCACTGTCGTGGCCTTTCTCGTTGTCGGACGCGCAAGCTCAGCGCCCATGGCTCACGGGCCCAGCCGCTCCACGGCATGTGGGATCCTCCCGTACCGGGGCACGAACCCGTATCCCCTGCATCGGCAGGCTGACTCTCAACCACTGCGCCACCAGGGAGGCCCTATCCTATGAAACTTTAATACCACAGATATACCATATATTTGTATATGTGTATCTGTGCTCTCTATATAAAGAGTTAAGTTTTTTTTTAACCCCCCTAAGAACCAATTCTCACCCCCCTGGGGGGATATTGGCCCCAGTGCAATGTGTGTGCTCCATTCTAGTGCTGTGTTCATAGTTCCAAGGTGATGAAGTATATCTACACAGGCATTAATTACAACAGGACAGCAGACAGCAGATACACTTCCCTTCAACTAGTCCTCAGTTTGTTTTTCCAGGAGAGCCACTATATATACTGACTAGCATTGGGACAGTAATTTAAGCCTTTTAAAATATAAAATCATGTCTGTCTAGAGACAGCCTTGTAGTAGGAGTATTTTAGGATAGTATTTTAGGATAACTGATTACTTTGGCAGAGAGAGAGGGCACCAGGATTCTCTGATTGTGCCAGTTAAAAGCCTAGAACTTCTTTTCAAATGTGTTATTCAATTTGGCAACCTCTGGACGTCTGCTGATAGAAACAGAGTCTTGGTTCACAAGAACTGAGAGACACACGACTTAACTGCAGGACTACTTGTTGAGACCTGGGGCTGTAAGCACTGGTTTTTAATTAAGCCACAAAAGACTTCTGATCATGGTAAATGTACTTTTTTCTTTCTTTTTAATAACAAATCTACTTTATATAGTACCTTCCCTTTGACTAAGTGAGAAAGAAAAGAAAGATACGAAACAGCAGAGTCAAATTCTGGGTCAGTGAATGTTTGCAGTTTTCCTGTCAAACAAGACCCCTTGCTGTGAAGTCTAAAAGTAAGTAACAGACATGCTGGAAAAAAAAGAGATTTCATTTTATGATAGATTCTGTACCAAAGCCTTTCACAAAAGTAGTATGAGCATCCACTAAACATCCTGTCTCATTTTCCATTCTGCAATTACTGTCTGCTTGGTCTAAATTCACATTTAAGTAATAAAAATGAATCCATGACAGTACCTCATATCTCCCAAGAATTACCTTCCAAGGATACTCTGATTTCTTTATATTACTTACCAGTCCTATAGTCTTTTAAAGAAAACATCTTGGCTTCATCCCTCAAGGAAAATCATTGTTTTGTTAAAATGGGATTTGGGGTTGGATTTGTTTTATATGAAGAGAAAAGAATGGAGATATTTTATTTTCATTTATTACAAATGCAACACCTTTTGTCTGTAGAGATATATTTTCAGGATGTGTTTCACAGCAAATTATATTCTTAAACTAGCCAATTCATAGGTATTTTGAATGTGGTATTTTATTATAACACTTGCTTGTCTTTGTTTAGTGTTCATTAGCACAAAGATAGTTTATTTTCAAGAGAGGACATTATTTCCAAAGTCTTCAATATGTTTTTATTAAAAATTACTATATTCAGTATGTTAAAAATAACATGTGCACTTTTAAAACATTCAAACAATTTAAAGGCAGATAAAGCCTCCAAAGGCTCCAACTAATTGTCCCCTAAGATGCTTACTACTCTTAACATAATTTCATTTTTAAAGAAGGAGGATCGTATCACGTCTACAGCCTTTCTGTAGTGTTAAGGCCAGAGAAGATCACTTTACAATTCCTTTATAACTAAATATACATACACAATGCATTGTAAGCTTCTCATCAGAAAACAAGCAAAAGAGTGAGAAAATATGAAAAAAGGAAAAAAATGGACTGTAATCTCGGTATCTGAAATCAAAGAGGTTTTTTCCCAGGACACTATTAAAAATGCCTCATCTCCCTACCCCCCAAATTATAAAAGGTTACAGACTAACATCAAGGAGTAGCTGTCTGTGAAGGTCAATCAATTATCTGGTTTTAGTGAAAACTAAAATAGTACAAAACACTGACAGTGAAACACTGTCAGAGAAAGAGAAAGAGAAAGAGAGAGAAAGAACGTAGAGAAAGAACTCAAAGAAAAATCAGAGCCAGCAATCTGGATGAAGCATGACATTAAAAGCAAGATCAAGACACAAAGCCCCTTTTCTGCCCATTGTCGGCAAAATGGCTAGGACCTGAGGAGTTAGCCCCACACAGGAGCAGAAAGGGCACAGGTACATCCCTCCTGGTCACAGCTGCTGCAAACAGACCATGCACGTTTACCCAGTAACTGGGATGCACAAAGCAATACAGACTTTCCATGAAGAATCTTGACTAATCTGACACTGCCCTCCACAGACAGGAAATTTGAGGCTATCAATATGGCTAACTGATACACAGAAATCATCAGAGGTAGCTCTGGAAAGAGAACACAGATCCCTGACCCAGGCCAAGAAGCCAGACTCCTCTTGCAGTTTTCAAAAGAAAGTGTGTGTGTGTGTGTTTGTGTGTGTGTGTGTGTGTGTGGTGTATACACACATGCACATACGTATGCACAACCTTTCTGAGAACCAGGATGAGTTTCAACACGGTAGAAACTCAGTCCCATCAAGTGGTAGGAATTCACAGAAAAAGTCTTCTTAGCATATACCGGTGAGCATAACAGACACAAATCCTTGCCCTCGGGAAGCTGACAATGCAGTAGAGGCAAGTAGAAAATAAATAATATATATCATGTGTCCGAAGTTGATAAGTGCAGTGGAGAAAAGTAAAGCAGGGAAGGGGAACAGGGAGCGTGGAGAGGAGGCAGTTGTATATTTTTATAAGTTGGACAGGAAAGGCCTCACTGAGAAGGTGATATCTGAGTAAAGACCTCAAGGAAAGTACAGAACAAGCCAAAGAAATCTCCCAAAGCAGATTTAAGGCAGTTTAATTCTAGACGAAACTATTAACTCCATGATATAAATAAGCAATTCAAAACTAACTTAACCCCCAAAAGTCTCCCTATCTCTACGCATCCCTCCACAACAATTACTGGGCCAATCTGGACAGCAGCTGAAGAAGACAAGTGAAAAGAAAAATGACACATGTGACGACCAGAGCAGCAAAATCCACTCAGGAATCTCCTTTGCTTCAACAGTTAACAGAGGTTATACTTCAAGGAGGGAGGCTCACTGGGACCCGTGCATGTATCACAGTCTCACATGCTGCCTGACTCTTTGTTCAGCCTGCTTGTACCAGAGGGCCTTTCAGGGACTCTAATCCTTTGTCACCTCTCTTGTGATTAGGGGCCTCAGGCAGCAGGCTGACTGAATTCAGGTGGGTAGCAGAACATTCAGGCCAATTGGGGGCAAAGGGGATAAGTTGTAAGAATATGGTAAATAGCTAAGATCAGAATTTGAGGGGAGGAGAGCTGATTAGTGAAAAATTAGGAGAAACCAGGTACTGTGACTCCAGGCCCCTAGCAAATGGGTCAGGAATGATTACTGAGGATTCAGATCAAATTAG
>NW_006783200.1:290967-313098 GCF_000442215.2 Lipotes vexillifer | reverse complement strand
AAAGAGCAGAATACAATGCCCATTCTGGTTGGCTGGAGTCAACAGGTCTAGGGCACTCAGAGTCAGTCAGTACCAAAGGACACCCAGAGATGGGTGGGGCTGGAAAAGAGGGGGGCCTGAAATAGACTGAAGAAGTGTTAGACCAAAGGCAAGAGAAGACATGGGAACTAAAGTTCCAAAACAGTAGGCTGGGGACAGTATACAAGGATGTGGTACAAACCTAGAGCTCTTGGCTGTCATACAAGTACCGTGGGTCTGAGAACCCGAGGAGAGTAACTGCTTGCAGTCCACACTAATTTAAGTACCTCGTCACTGAAGGTATACGAGCCACCAGGCACATCCCTCTCCACCAGGAGGCTGGACTCTGCTGGCACCTGTGACTGAGGACGGCAGTGAGGGCACAGGGCTATGCCCTTGTAATAGCCGGCCTTCCTCGAACATTCTCCTTATGTCTACTTGCACGCTTTCTTGCTCTCTCTATATATATATGCACACACAAACATATACACATACACACACATACACACACACACACACACACACAAACTTAAACTGCTAAAGCATTTCTAAATCAGGAAAAGAATAAGTCTATAAAAATTACCTCCATTCCCTTCCTAATAAGAGCCCAGTCAGGGACTGACTGATTCTACCTAGCTGACGGTCTGTTTCTCACAGTCACCCACACATAAGAAATGTTTACCAGTGGTGACACTGGATGGCACCTGCTGGAGCAGACGTCAAGTTCCAGATCAGCCTCTCTGACATGATATACTTCACAGGAAACAAGACTAGAGCTTTAAGTTACAAAGAAGGATACTTAATACTCTTTAGGGAAAAAATCAGTACCTATCCTGAACTCCTAGCTAAATTTCCTATCCCTAATAGTTTGGGGGGAATATACATAGAAATTGCCAAGAATCTTTAAATCCTGTATTTTCAAAATCACTTTTGTCGAGTAGGAGGATAAATACAGCTTTCAACTGTCATAATCTCAGTTCTTGAATGTGGTTTAACTTCCAGGATCTGGTAGGCATCAGACATGAAGATAATGTATGGAAAATAGCACAGGAGCAACCAAAAACTGACAATCTGATCTAATACCAGCAAGACCAGATATTGAAAGTGCTTGATAAACTAATAGTTTTTTTACATCATCTATTTCAACAAAGTGGAATCAGAGTTACATAAAATCACTGGTTACAGGAAATGTTTCAACAAGAACTAAATCCATTTTATTCTCTAAAGGCAAATGGTTCAACTGTCAACTGTCAACATTTTTAGGGGTTCCCCCTAAATGTGCCCTCTTTTGTATTCTGATGAAAATTAACCAATTATTAACTTTGAAGCAAGGTCAATTAAAGAAAGAAGAAGCTCATTTCCGAACACGAATCAATACACCTTCAGATACCTGGGGTGGGTCAAAAGACAGTCAAAGTTATCAGCCGCTTCTGGTGGAAACAGCAATGACTTAATAATGACTTTATAAAGAATTTTTAAAAGTAAATATTTTCCTTTTAATTCTGTTAAATGGATAAATGCAATAGTGATTACGTATTCATTTCACCATGAACTATAATCTGTTAATTTGGGGAAGGTTTGGCTTTTACAGAAGATTTTTAGTCTTTCCCTCACGGATACTGAGGAATGTGTTACTAAATGTATTTTACCTTTGCTTTTGCCACAATGATATTCAGAATCAAATATGCAGTCACACCATAGTAACCACATGAACTTTTATCTTTCAAATGTGTTTTAGTTCTTCCACATTCCAATAAATTAATATTTTTGCTGATTTTAATTACTGTCTTTCAATTTATGACACCATTTTATTTCAATTATTTCTAGTTAGGCTCAGATTTTTGTGCAATAAGCAAGAAATATAATACTTTAAAATGTATTTAAAACAAAGATCTAACAATAGTTCTATCACCCTGATTACTCTATACCAGAACACAGAATAAATAAAGGCTAGTAAAGATTCCACTCAAATACTTACCAGGAGCAATGGTCTCCAGCGTATCAGAACTGACCTTCCGAGTACTTGTACAGTGATGGAGGGTGGAACCCGAAAATACCAAGTAAAACACTACATCATCCTCAACTTTGTCCTCTTCAGCGAGCAGTACAGTAACAACACAATCGCCCTAGGAAAAGGGAAGAGAGAGCAAATTTGCATTAGTAAGGTTCCTCTTGGGAGCTTATCTTTAGAAAACATCAAATTTAAGGGGAAATCAAATGTATCATCTAAACTGTGCCCATTCTAGTGAGTTTATACAAATATAAATACCGATTGAGCCCCTATGTGCCAGGAAGTATTCTAGGCATTGAGAATACAAAACAAACTGAAAATAAGATCTCTGTCCTCTTTAAGCTTACATTTTAGTGGAGATGGTTAGACAAATAAGTAAACCAACAAGATAATGGTACATTCACTTGGGGAAAAACATTTTTAAGAATGTAAAATAGCTCCCTAGAAAAGCTCTGGAGGGCTTCCCTGGTGGCGCAGTGGTTGGGAGTCCACCTGCCGATGCAGGGGACGCGGGTTCGTAGCCCGGTCCAGGAGGATCCCACATGCCGCGGAGCGGCTGGGCCCGTGAGCCATGGCCACTGAGCCTGCGTGTCCGGAGCCTGTGCTCCACAACGGGAGAGGCCACAGCAGTGAGAGGCCCACGTACCGCAAAAAAAAAAAAAAAAAGCTCTGTAAAAATTCCAGGAAAATCTAAAAATAAGGCAGAGAGGATGGAGGAAGTATATTAAACAGTTACATCCTTATACTCAGAATGCCCCTTAACCTCTGTGTTCCATTTGCAGCAATAACTCTCTAAACTCTACATCCCACAGAATCACTGCCAAGTCCACCCATTCTCCATCAAACATGGAGAGCCTCTAACAGAGCTGGCCTGGAAGTGGTAGAGTGCAAAGAGCTTGGGCTCCAGACAAATCTGGGTTTAAATTCCATCTACAAAGACTTTACTTAAATCCTCTAAGTCTCAGGTTCCTTGACTATATAAATGGAGATAATACCTTCTCTTCTTACAGCTAATATGTGAGAATTCTTGAAGCATATTCACCACTCAGCCTAGGATAATATTCTTAATCTATGAGGATGGGAGGGGCGCTTTTCCAACAATTTGTGTTTCCTGACCATCTGGAATCGCTACTCTTCTTTATCCACCCCTCCCTTAAGCCCACGGAATCAGACATAAATCTTGTGCCAGTAACTCTGCCCGTGACTCTGCAACTATTTAGAAGTTAAGACATCTTCGTCCTTTATTTGCAAATATTCTTCTAGCAATTTTTATACATTTTTAAAAATTGAGGTCACTGGCTAAATTAAATTTATTCTATGAAATACAGTCCTAATTACCATTCTCCCAATCATAAACATTATATAATTCATGTGGTAACCATAAACAAAAGATTTTAAAGCACTGAGGTTTAGTACTGTGTAAACCTTAATGATGCATTATGGAAAATCCAATTTAGAGAAAGCCAGGCCATTTTAACATTAAATAGGGGAGAGAATTCCCATTACTTAAAACATTTTTTTCCTTTCCACTTTAGCAGTAATAAAGCCTATTAGAGAACCATGGTTCCCTGTGGCCACAACTTAATGGCCAGCAGCAGAAAGGAGCAGCAGGTAGTGTTTCACTAAATAATAAAAACCAAAAATCATGAAGTCAAACTTGGGATCAAGTCTAGTAACAGAAATGCTCCAGCAGGTTGATTCTGAAGACCAAATTCAAAGTATTTCCTATAGCCCTGAGTGTCTCTTTCTTATTTTTCCCCAGTACTCTGTGTAGCCCCCTGTATATGGTAGGGGTTCCAATCTGTTGTAAGAAGTCAGAATGAACTACAAATAAGCTGTAACTTACTAGGACTGCTGAACTGGAAAGCTCCAAAGCACCCTAACACAGGAATAGCACAGTCGGTACAAGAGAATTATCACTGACTTCAGACACTATTTAGAATTATACTTTTGGACTTGTATATAAGTCCCTATCTTGGGGACTTTATTAACAGTACTGAAATCACCTTTATGTACTTATTAATAAGTAAAAAAATATATATTATTTCCACTAAGATTTCTAACCTGGAAATCTAAGAATAGATCTTCCTTTTCTAGATCAAGGATTCTCTCTCTGCATTAGACCTACCATCTTGCTGAGAGACTCTCCATGCCCCAAGACATTAGTTGTGTCTGGGGCCTTCCTTTAACTGGGGACAGTAACTTGATTTGGGGAAAAAAATGAAATCAGGAAGAGAAGAGCATCTGAGGGATGGGAGAGAGTGACTTACAGTGTGGGGCAAACAAGGCGTTGGAAACAGGGAAGATGTTAGGTGGAGATTAGAGGAATGAGATAGGGAGTTTTGTGGGAGGAATGATAGAAGAAGGGATAGCACTGATCTCTTAGACAGCAAGACAGTGTCAGTCATGAGGCTCCTGAAGGTGGGCAGTCAGCAGCAAGATAACTGCAGTGGCATGCTGGAGCTGGCCTGTACAGGCTTGCCAGAGCGCATCATATTTTCAGGATTTCTGCAAGCCAGGTGTTAAACGGCCATTATTAAAAAGTAAATGAGGGCTTCCCTGGTGGCGCAGTGGTTGAGAGTCCGACTGCCGATGCAGGGGACCCGGGTTCGTGCCCCAGTCCGGGAGGATCCCACATGCCGCGGAGCGGCTGGGCCCGTGAGCCATGGCTGCTGAGCCTGCGCGTCCGAAGCCTGTGCTCCACAAAGGGAGAGGCCACAACAGTGAGAGGCCCGTGTACCGCAAAAAAAAAAAAAAAAAAAAAAATGATACAAGCTTACAATTAAATAAATTAAAAAGAGATGTAATAAATACTCGAAACATCACATTTGAATCTTTTGCCACATCTTACTATTATCTACGCTCTTGAGGTTTACATCTGTTGTATCTGTTATAATGATGTGCTACTGCACATCTTTTCCCAACACACCTCTTGCCAATTCTGTGTTCAGTGATGTGGCATTGATATCTTGAAGTCAACGATTATGGGTATATTTACACCACTGAAATTGGCAAATACTACAAATCAGGGTTTGGTTTGGTTTTTTTCTTTTTAACCGTCACATGATTGAGAACAGGTCAGTAGAATGGAAGAGGGGGAAAGTAAGAGAATTTCGTTAGGGAGGCCCAATCAAGAGAGGTCACTGCTTACACGGAGTAAGAGTGGAGGAGTAAGAGAAAACCCTAGGCAAGTACAAAGCATCTCAGGTATAGACAACAATGCTGCCATAGTTCTGTTCCCAAGAGTTCAACAGAATCACCACCTTAATTTGTTTTCTAACTTTCAGACTTGGCTTATAACTTGTTACCATACCACAGTAGTTAAGAGGATGGTCTCTGCCTGAATCACAGTATGGCACATCACTTTGCAGCTGTTTAACCTGGGGTATACTAAATTCTCTGCCATAAGAGAGCAACAATCACACTTACCTCATAAGGTTGTTTTAAGAATTAAATGATTGATAAAAGCAAAGCACCTACAGCAGTGCATTGGCACATAATAAATGTTCAATAAATGATAGTTATAATGTACTGTACAGCATGATGACTACAGTTAACTAGTTAACAATACTGTATTGTTCATGTGAAAGTTGCTAAGAGAATAAATATTAAATGTTCTCATCACAAGAAAAAATCTGTAACTATACGTGATGGATGTTAACTAAACTTACTGTGGTAATCATTTTGCAATATATCAAATCATTATGTTGTATACCTCAAACTCATACAATGTTATATGTTAATTATATCTCAATTTAAAAAAATGATAGCTATTATTATTTACCAGAATGTAAGCCCCATGAGAACACGTTTTACTCACTTATTCCCTTTGTCTAGAATAATAAGTAGCAGGTGCTCAAAACACATATTGGAAAAGAAAGAAAAGGAGACCCCAAAACTTTAATAGTAGTTATTCCTAGGTAGTAATTGAGGCCAATTTTAATTTACTTTGTGCTTTGGTTTTCCAATTTTTAAAAATAAAGATGGATTATTTTAAAAAGAAAAAACTTACTTTTAAAAATAATCTGCTCACTTATAAATTACAAAGGGAAAGATAGAAACCTGGCACATACCATATGAATCAAGTGATCAAAAGTTAACAACACAAATAACGAAACGAACTAACATCACATGTCTTCTGATCCCACCCACTGAGGACACAGCATCACTTAAGTGTTCCTAATAAAAATGCACAGCCTCAACCTAGTCAGAAGAAAACATCAGACAAACCCAAATTGAGAGGCCTTCTATAAAACTTAAAAAACAAACACACACAAAAAAACTGGCCTGTACTCTTCCAGAATGTCACTAATGAAAAACAAAGACTGAAGTACTATTCCAGATTAAGGAGACTGAACAGACTTTCCAACTAAATGTGATACATGATCCTGGGCTGGACCCTGAACAATAAAAACAAATTGCTATTAAGGACATTAACGGGACAAGTGTCCAGATTTGAATGAGGTTTACACATTTAACACTGTACCAATGTTAAAATCTTCCTGGTTTTGGTAGCTGTGCTGTGGTTATGTAAGAGAATATCCTTGTTCTTAAGAAATACACAATGAAGTATTTGGGGTAAAGGAGCATGTCTACAAGTTACGCTCAAATGATTCAGGGTAAAAAATGAGAGATAATGATTAAGCAAATGAGGTAGAGTGTTAACAGCTGGTGAATCTGGGTTTAGGGTATATGGGATTTCTAACTTTTCTGTAAATTTGAAATTATTTTAAAATAAGAAGTTTCCAAGAAAAAATTTTTCAAATAATTTATATGATCAGATATTCAAAGTTATAAGGTGCAAAATTAAGTTACATTTCTGAGGCTAATTTTTATATCTTGCAGACATAAATATTTAGTACAGATATTCTTGCAGGATCCCAGAATGATGAAGTTATAACAATAACTAGCTTTTATTCAAGAATCTTAAAGGAGGTTTACAGGTCTTCCCAAATCAATTTCCCAGTTTGCCAAAATGACAAGATTTATACCCAACAATCATAAGGGAAAAGTGAAACAAAGAAAGTTAAGCAATACTAAGTAAATACTGAGCATTACTCCAAAGTATTATCTTTCCATGAGGTGGTAAATATTATAGTACCAAAAGAATAACTCCAAAGTGAGTCCTTGTATAATTCAGATACTACATGCATCCATGCAATCAGCTTCATTCTCGCCTTTAAATACAAGAGCACAGGCAACTGACATACCATTTTGCATAATAATTTCCTAAAGCAACCAAAGACTGACAGTCAGCTATAGCTTTTCCACTGTCGGAAATGCAAAGTCTATCCTCTGGAAACGCAGGGCAGCTAGTTTTTAATTTCATTAGAGCCTCACACCACAGAGGGACACCCAGTAGCAATGAGCATAACCTAATGCTCAGATCTTGGTCACTGATAGCATTCTCCACTTAAAGGAACCAAGGCTGCTCAAAGAAATGGCTGTTTCCAGGTCTAGGTCAGTGTATGTACAAGATGAGACTGGAACATCTTGTTTTGACAGAAAATAAGCAAATTGACAGAAAATAAGGGAACATCTTGTTTTGACAGAAAAAAAAAAAAGGATGGGGACATGCTGCCATGCTGCACATTGAGGTAGCTTCCTCTGGCCAAATCTGGGACCAGTTTTAGACCAAACTGTCAATTAAGAACAGTAATGAATTATAAACAATAAAAAAAAGGACGTCATGAATCTATATTAACAATAGACAGAAAGAGGAAAAGCGAGAACTCTTATGTATGGTGCAATGATGAAGCCTGACAGTCAAAGTGGGAAAAGTGCTGAAGTAGTAAAACTGTCATTCTGCATCACAATGGTAGAAATTGATTCCAGCAAAAATTTTCAGTGAATGCTCAACTTAGGGGGAAATTCTGATGAGTTAACAAGATATGTATACTGTCTTAAACGTGTCTCCCCCCCAGACTTCTAACAAGTTACAAGGAAGAAAAAAAGCAGTATCTATTCAGGGAATAAATCTACCAAAACCTTGACCAGATAATCAAAATAAACATCCTCAGTAGAGATAAATGAATACTGTGTGCCTCCATATGTGATACCCTGAGAAGGACATAAAATTACCTATGCGTTACTCTGACCAGGAACACAAAACCTCAATCTAACCATAGGGAAGCACGAGACAAATAAAAAATGAGAAACATTCTATTAAAAAGGAGAGGGGTACTGTGTTCTTCAAAATGGTCAAGGCCGTAAAAGAGAAAGAGAGGCTGTGGACATGTCCCATATTAAAGAAGGCTAAAAGAGGCATGACAACTAAAAACCAGTAATTAACCCTACTGTGATTTATAAGAGAGAAGCTCCAGTCTTAGAAAATTCAGACTGAAGCACTTCAGGGATAAAAGGCCAGGCTATACGCACCTTACTGACAGATAGTAAAGGAAACACTGTGGATGTATCTAGGTTTTTAGCTAGAGAGTGCAAATGATAAATCAAATGGGGTAAAATGTTAACAGGTGTAATCCTGAGTAACTAATATCTAGGTATTCTTTGTACTGTTTTTTACCACTTTTTATAAATTTGAAATTATTTCCACACATAAAGTTTTAAGAACATAAAGATAAGGAAAAAAATGTTTAATTCAAAAGGCTTTAAAGGACTTAAGGACTGGGGATATGTTATGCTCTATCATCACAGATGTGGACAAAGCTCTATACCAACAGCAAACTTTGCTTATAAAGTTCCATGGGCACTCCACCCCAAGCTGAGAGCATGGAGCCTGTCCTCACCCCTGTACAACTGTCTCTTACCCAACAACAGAGGAAAAATAACTAATACAACGCAGCAACCATTTTAATCACAAATTAGTATTCTATAAACAATAAACACGACAGGAGATTGGTGACAGGAGAAAGGGACACAGGCTCACTACAACCATTTTCTTCAGGTCGGAGGCAGAACCAGCTGCTTTGCAAACACCGCAGGGTGAGTATCTTTACCTCTGCTTTGGAGATGAGAAAACTGTAACCCAGAAGATTTTTAATGTCTTGTCTAAGAACAAAGCTAGAAAGGGCTAAAGCTGGGATTCAAACCCAAGCAGGATTCCAAAGTCTGTATTCTTTCCACAATTCTGACACTAAGGTTAAGTGCAGGAGACAGAGTTAAGTGGCAGAAAGGAGAAATGTGCAAAGAGGCAATTATCAGTAGAAGAAACACATGTTCAATAGCCAGCAAGTGACAGACACCAAAAGGTCTATAGGTAGAACAGGGGTACTGTATTCTTCAAAATGGTCCAGGCCATAAAAGAGAAAGAGAGGCTGTGGACACGTCCCGTATTAGGTAGGAAAAAGGAAGAGGGTGCCGGAAACAAGGGAGACAGAAGTATCCGGAGGTGCTGAAGGAGAGAGCAGGCAGGAGACACGCTTACATTTGGGGTAAACTCAAACCTAGGCACACCGGCTGCTTGGACCCAAGGATGTGTGACAGAGCCAGAGTGTGTTGAAGTGTACACTCAGCCCACTACATCGTACATACTTCTCATCACCATCTGAAGCTTATGGAAAGCAAGAACTGTGTCTTTTGGGGCACTTCACACAATGCCTATGTAGCAACAGGAAGCTTTTCACTAACTATATGAATGAACAAAGGTAGCAGAGATCAGTTTACGTAGCATATTAACGGCAAGCCAAAAGATTCATACTTGAACCTGTGTGTAGGCAAGAAAAAAAAACACAGCCTTGTGTGGTATGTACTGGGAGAAAATTGGGAGGTCAAAGAGTGGAGGGTGACATGCTAAAAGCAGCAAATGTTCTAGAAAGGTTTATCTCACAGCAGTATCCTAAGAAGGAAAAAGAGAATAGAGGCAGGGAAACCATCTGGGGAAAATATTACAAAAACATAGTGTGAGGAAGCAAAATGGGCTTAAACTGCTATAGTACCAAGATGATATAAAAAGAAATAAATGTGAGAAAGGCATGTGGTTGAAAATAATTTGATGAAATATGATAACTGACGATGGGGGCTGAACAAAGATAGGAAGAGAGTAAACATTAAGCAACGTTAACAGAAAAGGGAGTATCTCTCTAAGGAAAAAAGGGAGCGGGTATGGGAATGATTTGTGAGAAAGAGAATAATAAGCTCTAAATGTCAAGTTTCATCTACCAACAGGATGGGAAATTGTAGATATTATACATCCAAGAGGTAGTTAGCAGGACAGGCTGTCAGAAAAGGTCTGGGCTGGTGAGGCAGATCTGAGAGTCAACCTGCACTAAGAAGCCCTGACCATCAATGAAGTCTCCACCATAACAGAGAGCCAAGGACCAGACCCCGGGTTCCTTCAGGGGAGGGCAGGGAGAAACAAACCAAGCAGGGAAAGGCCAGCCAGATAAGAGGAGAAAACAGGGAACAGAGGATCAGTGATGCTAAAAGAGGCAAGGATTAAAGGACTTGCAGTTTTAAAAGGAATGATTTTTAAGCAATCCTCAGAACACACAAGGGAGGAGAGATCCAAAGACAGAAAAGCAGCAAACTACAGAACTGTTTCATTTTTCTCCAGCCTTAAATGGGTCTTTTCACAACATACTATTCATCTACCTATTCCCGTGCCTCAACCCCAGAAATAGGATCCTTTGGACCCAAAAGGAACTCAAACTCAAATGCCATCAAGAAAGATTATGAGACTTACCATATTTCTCTTTGTTAATGGCAGCCACAAGTGAGCCCTCTTTAGCCAAAAACTTAAAATACTTAGATTTTCTCATTTTGAGTATTCCAGAGAACTCATAACTAAAATAAATATCATTTCCTAGATTCATGATGCAGTTAATTTCCCACCAGCTAAAATATTTCAAATTTCTCTTTATTTTAACCATCTTGTTAACAATACCCTCAGTAACTACAAAAAGTCTTTGGGGATGATATGATCTGGGCAAAATATAATTGTTGATCTGTACTGAATTAATGAAAGTTAAAGGATTTTCCAATGACTTATTGCTATCACATATAATAGGACTGCTAACCATTAGTATTGGGGCTATTTTGAAAATATGAATATTTGAAAATATGAATATTATACTAAACATTAATGTTATATGTAAATGAGCCTTAAAATATTTGAAAATATTTTATTACTTTAAACACTTCCTTTAGTTTATTTTACTTTGTTATTTCATAATTTTTTACTGCTAGTATAAAATTTTTATTTTAGTCCATCCATCAAGTAGATAAGTTAAATAGTTGAAAGATATTTAATGGCCCAATATTAATGTGTTCTTTACCTTCCTTTCTGTTCTGTTCCCATTAGTAAAGCCTTAAGTTATTCATCCATTCATGCTAAACAAGCACGAAGTGCCTCTATTTAATATAGTTTGTCTCTGCTATGAACTGGTACTAGAATTATAAATACTTCCTGTTGCCTGCCCTCCAGAGGCCTAGACAGACATGCATATCGACAGAATACCACCGGGTAAGTGCTATAATTAGCATAAACACCCAGCGTCTCTAGTTGCAGAGGAGGAGATGGGTGCCCAAAATCTGCCTTGTGGGGTATACTAGGAAGGCCTCTGTGGAGAAATGGCTGTGCCCAGTGCTGCTCATGGCTCAGGACAGATCACCCCAGGCAGGAACATACCTTCTGAAAGCTTAGCCATTTACAGTGAAGGTGGGGAAGAGACTACCTAGTTCATCTTTGACTATCTAGTTGATCTCTGTACACTCAACATCTCTTCAAAGGGCCTGACATACAGCAGGGCTCAGTGTTTGCTGGGCTGAACCAAAAACATTTCATCCTTTTAAAAGACAAAACATAAAATGCTACAAATAAGCCAAACACTAAGTCTGTCTTGCTTATCACCTCCTTCACTTAACTAAAGATTGGTTGAGCATTTGGGTAGGATACTACAGTAGATACCAAGCATATGAAGACAAGACAATTTCTGCTCTCTTGGAGTTCATAGCTTTTCAAGGGAGAAAGAGACACATGAAGTAGTAATTCAGCCACAATAATTTTGCTGGAAAAGCAAGGTTCAGGTACTGTAGGAATTAGAGGAAGCACTGGACACAAGACTGAGCAAAAGTCAGGGGAGGGAGGCTTCGCACGGGGTCATCTCAAACACAGGCCACTGGAAGGAGCCAGAGGAACAAGAACTCCCTCTGAAAGAGATGGTGGTTGAAGTGAGTGGACAGGGGTGTGGGAGGAGGTGAAAGAGGCTACAAACTAAACGAATCCAAAAATCATTCAGGAAACAGCTGCCAGATCAGAGGGGTTTTAAACACTGGATGTAATGAAGCTTAAAAAAAAGAAAAAAAAATATATATATATAATATTAGCAAACCTCAAAGAAATAGCAATCTTGTATTTCTATCTTTGTGAGCACCCCAAACTGCATTTGGCCTTCTTTACACTGGGATTCATTCAAAAGGAGAATACCACAAACTTTAATTACAGAAGGACACAAGAGTTACATTTGTGCTGCCTAATTTACTGGAGTGTTCTAGGTAGGGAAATAATAGGTGAGTTTATAAGGCACAGTTATGGCAAAGTAGTACCCTGAGTGCCTTTAAGATAAGAACTAACATAAATCATGATGTTGTTGCCATCAGGCTAAAAACAGGAGACTTACCAGAAAGAAAAAAAAAAATCCCAAACCCAAATCACTGGATAGGGCTGTTCGGTTCTGTTGGTTTTTTAATATTTCCCCAAAGTAACTTGTATGGTTCTCACAGTGGCTTCCATTTTCTGGGCAACTAACACCATCACAAAGCACTAGCACACACACACAGGTGTGTGTGTGTGTGCGAGAGAGAGAGAGAGAGAGAGAGAGAGAGAGAGAGAGAGAGAGAGAGAGAGAGAGCACGCACAAATGCGCCCACACATACGCAAATCAATATTATTTAGCATCCACTATTTCTTCAACGTAACATGTTACTCACTAACAGAGTATCTGCAACCACAAAGGGCAGTGAAGTAGGAAAAAACGCTGGCACGGGAGTAAGGTCAGAATCACTTAATAGCTAAGTATAGCTGGTTGTTTTATAGACCTGATAAATAACCACTTGAAACTCATTTTGTTTGTCAGCAAAATGGGTTTATTCATTACAATATTTATTGATCATCAAACATGTGTCAAACACTGTTAAGAATTAGGGAATAAACATGAAAGAGACAAGGCTTCTGGCCTCATAGAGCTTATGTTTTAGCAGGTAAGACAACCAAATTATAAAAAATAACATCAGAGGGAAAGTTCTATCACAAAGAATAAGGCAGCATGAGGGATTAAGGTGTGTCTGAAGTGGGCGTGACAGGCTGCTTCAGGTAGGCTGGTGAGGAAAGGCTACTACGGGCTAATTCACATTTGAGCAGAAACCTGAATGAAGAAGCAAGTTACAAGTGTTCGAGGCCGAGAGAACAGCAACTGGAAGACAAGTATAAACTTGGCATGTATACAGAACAAAAGCCAGCCTGGAAGAGCAAGTGAATAACACTGGACAGGAGATGAGGATGGAGTTTGGATTTTTTCCCGGAGTGTGATGCTAAGCCACTGGAAGGTTCTGAAAAGAGTGACATAATCTGATTCACGTTTTAAAAGAATCACTGTCGTTCCCTCTCCTTGGAAAGACTTCATCCTTTGTCTGCCTAGTCCACGCCTACATGCTTTGAACAACCATGGCCCGTTTGAGGAGTAACACGCTATGGCTTGAGCGTAGAGAACAGTAAGCAGGAGACGAGTTCACAAAGAAATGCCAAGGATTCTGGCCTTTATACTAGTGCAAGGGGAGCCATGGAAGGCTTAACAACATTACTTCCCCCATGTACTTTCTACACATTGTTGAAAGATCAAATAAGAAAATCATAAACAACTTTTATATAACATTAATGATTATTCTTCAAATGTCCCCTTATCAGTGAGGTCTTCCCTGAGCATCCTAAATGAAATATGGAACTCCCCGGCCCCAACTCTCCTTAGCTTGCCCTGTGTTTTTTCCCCATAGCAATTTTTACTCTCTGACGCATATATTTACGTTTATGTGTGTACATGAGTTTATATATACACACTCAGTGCATATTTTACATACATAAAATTCTAAGAGTATATATTTATTTACATATTGTCCTGATTCCCTCTTCTCCTCCCAACTATTATGTAAGCTGCATGAGGTCAGGCAGCACATTTGCTTTACTCAATGCAATATCATGGCCTAAAAGTACAGCTGGTTGTTTTAAGTGCTCAATAAATGTTGGATGAATGAATGAATGAATTCCTAACTGCACTTTCTTCCTGTGAACAATCTGCGTCTCTCTCCTCAACCCATTTAAACACTTAAGATGACGAGATGAGAAATTAAAAGACCGTAAATCTAACGCTCTGGCTATGCCAAATTTTTAGCTCAGTGGTCCTTAAACAGTCACATAAAATATAACTAAGGCTCAAAAGGGCCAGTGACGAGAAGAGAACAAAACAGCATCATCCCTGTTTTTTTACCCTAGGGACTCTACCCATCTCTCTCTCAAGTGGAAAAATATTCAGATACTCTTCCATTCCCCTCAGAAGAAAGGCCACTCTCCAGACTGGCCAGCAAAGCCCTTTTCATAACACTTTCCTTGAAAGATGTCTCAAAGCACCTCAACAAACATGAACAAAGTCAACTGTGAAATTTATTAATTTGGGGCATAAACTAAATTCATTCCATATAAGCAGATTTTGGTTGATTTTAATGTTAGAAAACAAGTAACCATTTTATTTGACATTTGAAGTTAGTTTTTATTTCAACCAGGCTAATCTTTTGCCAGATATAGATATGGGTCAGTGAAATCCCTATAACCTGCCTTCATTTTTAATCAAATATGTCTATATTCCAGCCAAAAAGCATTCCCCTTATCAATGCAAAACCATTATTTTAAATACTACTACTAATTATGATCAAAGTTCATACTGTCTTCCAGCCTCATAATTTTGCAACACTAAGATATGCACAAATACTTAAAGATTTCCAAGCACCACCTATTTGGTTCATTAAAATAAAACCAGCAGATGGCGCTCAATGAGTCTGTAGAGTGCTCTGCATGGAATGGTTTTAGGAACTATTCTCTGCAACAGGGAAGAATCTTGAAACTTCAGCTGGAAAAGGAATCAAAATTACAGAAAGTTCGGAAATCATTTAATGTATGGTCCCCTTAATGGAAAGTGTTCCTTAAAAATAAAGAGTTTTTTAGCATTCTAAGAGTATGAGCTTTTTGTTTCAATGTACAACCCTGCCTCTCAGTCTATTCTTGTTAATAAGCAAAGCTAAATTGGTTGAAGGGAGTTAGCTGGTGGCTTTAAAAAGCAGCCTCACCCTCTCACAAATGTTACACAGCTCTCTGGAACTGCTAGAGTAATTAGGTCACCACTTCAAGAGACAGCCCCCCTTTGCTAACAGGACCAGATATTTGGTTAAAATGCAGAGGCAATAAGGATTTTTATTAATTCTTGACAGAATATTCTTCTCTTCCTTCTCTGCCCTCCCGGAGAGCAGATGATTCAAGTGGGAACATTCTATAATTAAAATCTATCAGCTTGACTTCTGTTCCACCCATCTCCCATACTTATCCACCTAGCTTCCTTGGATATTCCCTGGTCACTTCTCTTGGTTTTCCTCTCAAGTCATCTATGAAATTGGGTCTCCAGGCTTCCAGGCTAGCCCTTCACACAGTAGGAGGCCACAGAAGAGTCTCCTAAATACGATCTGATCAAGTTACTCCCCTGAAACTCACAGACGGTCAACAGGATAACATCCTAACTTGGGAGTGCGTCCCTCCCACCGGCAGCAGACAAGGCCCCCACAGCCTGGCCCTTGCTAACCTCCCCAGCCTCCCCTCCCTCCCGGAGCCTCTGCCCACACACTCACCACAATCATACCAAACCAGGAGGATGCCAAGAGGCTGAAGCCTCACTCTCACTACATGTCTCACTCACTACCTGGCCATGCTGCTCCCTTTACCTGTCGCATCCTCCTCTCACCTGACTGATGACTGGCCCGAGAGAGGACAGCATGAAACAAGCCCTGCCTTGCTTTCCTGAGGAGACACCTGGGCTCCTTCCTCAGGGGAAAGGCCACCTTACCTGATCTAACACACTATGCCTCACTCACTGCACGTAGGTCAAGGTCTCTCCAATCCCTCCCCTGTCTGTGTAATGGGCACGTGTCTGGGCAATGCCTCAGGAGGGGAACCCAGCTCGTCAAGTTGAACCACACCTGCTCAGATCTCATTCCTGGCCCAGGATACAACAAACCGTGAGACCACGAAAAGAGATATTCAAAGCTGGCCAGTGGGGACACTGTCAACTACACCAAGATTAGGAGGGAAGATGCAAATACAGAACAGGAGGCATCGCTTTGGGAGGCAAGCTCACTGGCCTTGAAGTCGCATGACTCAGAACACCAGCTTCAGTTGTCACCAGCTGTGTGACTCTTCTAGGAGCCACCTCGAGTCCTTCTGGGGAACCGCTAGATTGTAAACTCCACAAGGGTAGAAGCTGTGTTAGGATATCCATATATTTGAAGTGCCTGAAATAATTTAATAACGGCTCTTTCATCAAGTGCTCACTGTAAACCAGCACCACTTCAACTGCCTTACACAGATTAGGGTTACTATTTAATCCCCTTAAGTACTAGTATTTTAACAAGTATCTAGCATACAGCAGACACAGAATAAATGTCCCCACTCATTCGCAAGTAAATAAAAATATCCCCCCATTTCAGAATCTCCATGTTTTTACTTTCCTTTATACTCTCTTCTCATAACATATATTATTTCTCAAACAAAGCAAAATAAAGTAATAAATTTTACTATTTGGGGGTTTTATTTAATTATGGGTGAAGGATTGTAACTGGATGGCAAAATTGGCTTTATGACACCTTCTGAAAAGCAGCCATAAAGGAAGGGAGAAAGAGTTAAAAACTTGATTAGTTTTAAAGGTAAATTATAAAGCTTTCTTAAAGCTGGTTAAGCTTCCTAACTGATAATAAATAGTTATATGGGCATTAAGCGATCCACAATACTTGAAAACCGTAAAGTAGTAAGAAGAAATATTCTACCATTTCAGATGATAGCAACATTTTTCTTATCCAGCCTTACTGGTAAAACCACTGCATATAAATATCCAGAATTTGTCTTTTTGGTTTTTTTGTTAAGTTTTCCTTTTAAAGTGTCAAAATTTTAAGAAGAAATAAATTAGCTCTATGAAAATCTAACTAAGGTGCATTACACATTTCCCAGCCTTCTTAAATGCGGACAGGGAAGGGCATGAGTGGTAACTGAGCAACTCCCATGTGCTAGGAGCTCTATATGTGGGAACAACAGTATTTAACGGTTGAAGAGTAAATGATGTATGTGAAGCATTTCTCAAAGAACCTGGTACTTAGTAAGTATTCAATAAGTGCTAGATATTGTTGTCATTTTAAAAATCACATTTAACCCTCACAAAAACCCTGTAATACAGGTATTACCCTACTGAATTTTACAGATGAAGACTCTAAGGCTCCTACAGCTGGTTAGTACCACAGCAGCAATTTAAAACCATATCTACTTGACACCTACAAAGGAGTCACTTTTCTCTACACAGGTTTTCCAAGTGTTGTCCGAGAACCAAAAGTATCACCCGGAAGCTTATTAGAAATGCAAATTCTCAGCTCTGCCCCAAGCGGAGTAAATCAGAAGCTCTGGAGCTGTGGCCCAGCAATCTGTGTGTTAACAAGTCCTCCAGGTGATTCCCATGCAGGTTCAAGTTTGAGAACCAGTAGCCCGCATTGCAATGTACCGCACTGGAATGGTTATCACAGAAGGTCTAGTGTCTGTCCCCAAACAGTTTCCCTTCTTTGCAAATAATTCCACTTTTCACTGTCTCCTTCTGCCTTCAATAATCCCATTAATACCTTTATTTTACAAACCCTCAGCAACAGCCCACTTCTTCCCACACCATGGAGGTTAAGAGCCGACACACAGTAGCAGTACACTGACATCGGGAGCCCGGCTTCTGAAGTAAGAAAGGCTAGTGTGAACTCCGACTCTATCCTTTACTAGATGCACGACCTCAGCCAACTGGCTGAAGTGCTCTAGCCCTATTTCCTCACCTTTTAACATACAAAAGACAAAAGTTGAGGTTGTTAGCGTGATTAAATGAGAAAATGAAAGGACATATAGCATAGTGGGCAAGTACCAGAAGGTACTCAATAAATGGAGGCTCCACAGACATGGAAAACAAACTTGTGGTTACCAAAGGGGAAGGGGGTGGGAGGTAGGGGCGCGGAAAAAACAGGAATTTGGGATTAACAGGCACACACTACTATACATAAAATAGATAAACAACAAGGACCTACTGTATAGCCCAGGGAACTATGTTCAATACCTTGTAATAACCTATAATGGCAAAGAATCCGAAAAAGAATATACATAGTATGTATATGTGTGTATATATATGTATGTGTATATGTATGTATGTATACATATAACTAAATCATTTTGATGTACACCTGAAACACTGTAAATCAACTATACTTCAATTAAAAATTAATTTTTTTAAATGGAGGCTCTTAGATTATTTTAATACAATATGCATTTCTGCTGCCTTCTACTGCATATACATACATTACAGCAAATGAAAAATCAAGACCACAACCCCATAATCAACAGGAAGACTGGAGTTGGAATCTCAGCACACCATTTCTTAAAATGCCCACTTTTGTCTCATAATAAAGAAGACACTTCTAATTCTGAGACCTAGTAAGATATGGACAACCTATAATCATACCCATACATGTGGCACGGATAAAAGAACCAATTGTATGGAGATATGGAAAATGAGGATTTGTGGAGAAGAGACACTGGCTATGAGAAACACCCACAGTAGTAGGTCCTTCATATTATGCTGCCTGGGATCCCTTAACCACACAAGATAGGATGAACCAGACAATGTTGGCAAAACCTAATAAGCTTTAATCAAAGTAGAATTTAAGAATGCAGGAAGTGACCAAAGAGGAATTCAGAGTCATGAGGGTAAGTTAAGATCACCTCTGGCCTTTTAACTAGTTCAAGAAGATGACAGGAATGGCAGAAAATAAGTCGACAATCAGATTGGTGGATCCCATGGACCAAAAAAGGAATGTACCACTGCCTGAGTAGTAACATAAAACTCACATTTCCTTCTGTGGACATAACAAAGAGAGACAGCTGAAAATTCCATCCTAGCTGCCAGATGCTCTGTATATCACACGGGGTCGGCAGTTAATCCAAACACAGAGCTTTGTGAAGGGCTCCAAGGATGCACAAGGGCCAATAGCTCTTTTTTGGTTTAAAAAAGAACAAACAAGCAAACAAATCTCTGAGAGTACATATGATGTTCTCTATACTTAAAGATAAGGACCCACATAAAAGGAAACAATCAGAATCTCTGGAGGAGAAATGTGTAGGAATGAGAAAAATCACTAAAGATGCACATCACCAGTTCATTAATCAATCAATAAGTTAGTGTATCTCTCAGAAGAATCTAATTTCTACATCCCTGCTGATACAAATATATTCCTAATGTTCTATCTGTATGGAGCTATTTTCGGATTTCTGAATTACAGATTCACTGGGGTGACTCTGTGAATCTACCTAACAATTTCATCTCAGATGGCATAGTAAATTCCAAAGAGGGCAATAAAGACCTTTAGTCTTATAATGAACTTACTAAAACTTTATTTTTATTTTTTTTTACTGAAGTATAGTTGATGTACAATATTCTACAAGTGATGTGTACAATATAGTGATTCACAATTTTTAAAGGCTATACTCCATTTGTAGTTATAATAAAATGTTGGCTATATTCCCTGTGTTGTACAATATATCCTTGTAGCTTATTTTGTACTTAATAGCTGTACTAAAACTTCAAAATATAAATCTTACTGTCTCAGTTTCCCCATCTGTAAAGTAAGAAAACAATTCCTCCTAATTCACAGGTTTGTCAAACCAATAAAGTGAGATTAGTACAGAAAGAAGCAAACACAGGGAGTTCCAAGTAAAGAGCCCACACACAACACAGAAGTATTAAACTATTTAGGTTGAAATTCAGTTTTTCATCAAGTATCATTCCCAAGTTTTCCTAGAGGCCCCATCTCAGGGGTCAAAGTGACACTTTGTCACTGGCTCCAGGTCACAAAGTCCCCTATGTTGTTTGATCTCTTGAGTGGCCTACCCTTCAGGGTCATAAGTTTTACCCCCCCCCCAAAAAATCTCATCTTTGACTAATCAGACATTTATAATCATCCATGCATGCAGCAAAGCTCTTTCCCAAACAGCTGTAATTCTATTATATTTAATCAAAAACACTGAGAACCTATTATGTGCAAGGTACTGTGATAGAAGCTGAAGTTAAAGTGAGAGCAATAAAAACAACTCAAGTATAAAGTCTCTGTACTCAAGATAGACACAGTAAATGAAAAAAGGCATGTAAGCAAAAGTGCAATCATTTAAAGTGCTTGAGGTGTTATAGTGAAGTCTGTACAGAGTAGCTGGGGCCTGGAGAGAGGAGTGATAGATTCCACAGGAGGCTGAAAGTTCAGGAAGGGCTCCACAGAGCCAAATGACAAGAACTGCATACTGAAAGATGAGCAGTTTTCTTTGTGCGTGTGTTGGGGGTAGTGGAGAGGGTTGACTGTATTTCAGAAAGAGGGAGAAATGCAAAAACTGTTTTACCTAGCTGAAGGCTAGCACACACAGAGCTGTAACTGGTTTCCCTGCAGTACCACTGACTCAGCATAGGGTCCGTAGCTAAACTCCCAAAGGCTGACTTCAAATTTTTAAAAATTCACTGATGCCATCCAAAAATCCATTACAGAAGCCTGTTTACAACACCATTCCAAAACCCAGGTGCTCTTACGAGTTCCATTTGCATCATGAACTGCTCTGCTAACTAACTATAAAGCAGATCTGGCTTTAATTATTCACAACCACACAAAGAAGAAATGAGAAATCTTAAATGACATAAAAATACTGTGAAAAATAATGCAAAGTATTAACTCCCTTAATTGAAAATCACTACCACCTCCTGCTAAAAAATAAGCAGCCCTGTGTTCAGTATTGCACACCTTGACGTTATTTTGAGTCAATAATCTAGTAATAATTTACTCAGGAATCCACCACAGATCCATCCATTTGAAACAATGTCCTACTTAATGCATATCATTTCCCATATTTCTCCAGTCAACCACTGCTGATGGGTTAACAGCCATGTTGGAAGATCTAAATCTACCCAAGAGGCTCCAATTTAATTCACAGGAAAGAGGCTTTTAAAACTATCCTTTTTGTTCACTTGGTTCATGCTTAAGCACTGGGGTGCATCAGAGTCATCTGGAGTGCTTATTTAAAAATAGCTTGTAGGGCTCCACCCCAAGCATTCTGATTCAGTAGATCTGGGTTGGGTGTGAAAATCTGCCATTTTTAACAAGTTTCTAATGATGTTCACACTGGTGGTTAGGGACCACACTTTGAAAACCAGTGCTCAAGAACAATTCAGCTGAAAGTCAGTCCGGGTAACTCCTTACACCAATGATTGCTGTGAGCAAACAATGTTTATAGGATCTCTATCTTACATTTGAAAAAGCGATGGCAAGTGGAATTCAGTGCTAAAGCCAACCTCTAAATGTAGAATGTGATATAAGCATCAGGCTTCGAGTTCCCAGGTTAAGAGAGGGTGGTAGCAATTTGAGGGACTGGTAGTGAAACCATCCTTACTTCGAGAGACTAGACAGAAAGGGCAAGAGTTCTGAGTTCAAACCTCTGTTTCGGGCTTCCCTGGTGGCGCAGTGGCTGGGAGTTTGCCTGCCGATGCAGGGGACACAGGTTTGTGCCCTGGTCTGGGAAGATCCCACATGCCGCGGAGCGGCTGGGCCCGTGAGCCACGGCTGCTGAGCCTGCGTGTCTGGAGCCTGTGCTCCGCAACGGGAGAGGCCACAACAGTGAGGGCCCGCATACCGCAAAAAGAAAGAAACAAACAAACAAACAAAACCTGTTTCACCTCTTACTAGCTATTGTCCTTCATCTATAATATGGGCCTCACAAGGCTGAAGAGAAAATGTACATAAGTCACCCTACATGGAAGGTGCTCAGTAAATGTTGTTCCCTTCCT
>NW_006783200.1:254763-290957 GCF_000442215.2 Lipotes vexillifer | reverse complement strand
GAAAGAGCTGTCAACACAAGTGCATGTGCAGAGATGCAAGAGGAAGCCACCCGATATGTTTACACACTTTTGCACTGTCAAAATAAAGGGGATGGGTCTCTTTTAAAAACTACCTATATATTTAAAGTTTCTATCCATCATTTGTGAAATACGCTTATACCATTTAATCCTCACTACCAACACCACCACCACCACCACACCACAGCCCCTCCGGCACAGGCTGTTGTAAAGACACAACTGTTCTCCCTCAGACTGCCGAGGCAGCTCCTCCCTCACCCATTGGTGCTACACCATTCTCCCTCTGCCTCTCACGGTAAAATCCTCGGTGTTCATATCTGTGGCTCTTTGATGCTTTCAGTCATTCTACCAAACAAAATCCATTTGTTCTTCGGAACAGCTTATCCATCCTCACATCCATTCAGCATGCTGTAACAGCGAACAGGCCTACTCACTCCTCTTCCTCTGCTCTCCACACCTCTCCATCAATGTTCTTTGGGTACTACTTTCATCATGTTACTATCTGCCTAATCAGAAGACCTCCAGTTGCTCTCTATCCTGCCTGTAAAATGCTATATTCCATCAGTGCTGGCCAAGAAAATTTTCTGCAATGATGGAAATATTCTATATCCGCACTGTCCAAAATGGTAGCTGCCAGCCACAAGTGGCAACTGAGCACTCTGCAATCGAAGAACTGAATTTTTAATTTTATTTCGTTTAAATTAACTTAAATGGCTACATGGGCTAGTGACTACTATACTGAACAGAGTAGATCTATACAATCTCATCTCCACGTATTCTCCCATGTGAACTGTCCTCTCCAGTCAAGCCAGATCCCTCACCACCACTGATAACACCATGTCCATACCTTACTTCTAAGACTGTGCTCCCTTCTCTCGTTCTGCTCTTCCCTTTCTCCACGGCCAAATCTGTCCAGGCTAACAGAGCCCCCCATCTTTCCTGAAGGCTTCCCTATCATTTCTGCCAACATCTCATTCCTCTCCCTGCTATGAACCGTCACTGTGTAACCATCTGTATAACTCATCCAAGCACCTGAACAAGTACTGCTTGTGCTGTCATTTAACTCTTCAAGCATCTGAGCCCCAGTGAAAGAATCTATTCCTCTAAGACCAGGTCCTCCATTCACTAACAGGTGCTTCACAAACACTGGGTGAATGAGCTAAGGGTACAGAGCACTACATTTTGGTCTTCTTTGGACAGCAAGACTTCTCTTCACTAGAACCGAATGGAAAATTTAACTCCAGCCCCCCTGCCCCATATCCAGATGCTTGGGAAACCCAAGTTATTGTAAAGGCATCATGTACACAGACCCTGAAAAGGCTTTGACCTCTATGTATCTTCATCTGCTCTGAAAATGCCAAGGAAAAATAAGAAAATGCTACCTGCAAATGCAAAATCTGTTAACTTCAAAGCAGGTTTCTGGAGATGGATTAAAAAGTCCCAACAGAAGGAAACTGAAGCTCTTGCTCTGTAAAACCATCAAAAGCGAAATTAAGGAACACTTGACTTCCTTATTTCTTCTGGCACTAGTGACAAAGTTGTCATTATTTAAACACAGTCCTCAGATCTGGATGGAAAGAGCCTCCAGGCTACAAAATGTTGGAGCTGACCCATCAGACATGTATTGTTAAGGCTAAGGCAGGTAATTCATTTAAGAGATCAGAAGGCTGATAAAGCCCTCTTTGTAAGAGAAAAATGTGACACAGCAATAGCCAAGCAAGAGGCATAGCCAGATTAGTTCAACTCCTGCTATGGAAACACATTTCCCAGGAAGAGATAAAATGTTGCTATTACCAAATAGGTCCTCTTCCCTAAAAGGAGGCAACTGAGAAGATTAAAGCTTGGGTAATTTAAATTCTGCAACCCTTCAGAGCTTTGATTATTTATGCCAACTATACTTATGCAAGAATAAACTGTTTTAATTGCTCATTTTAAACCCGCTTCTTTCTGAGCACATCTCCACTTGCACTCTCATCTTCTGGTACTGTTTGGGCTCTGAGGCCATTTCTGATTAGCACACACACAGCATATTAATCCACTACACAAAGTCCTCTTCACTGAGGCTGGACACAGAAGTCCAGAGTCAACAAGAATACAATGTGATGGCAGGAAATCACTCTTAAGTTTTTCTCAAAATCTAAATGTGAGTCAAATGGAAAGGCTCTTCTGATTTCCCTTTTTTAAACGGGCTTGGGAATCATTCACAGGATTTGAACCCTAGGTCCACCATAGCTACAACCTCAGACAAGTCAGTTACCCCCTGGAACCCTCACTTCACTGGCTCTAAAGTGGAAATACTGACCAAATCTTTTGTCTCTTGTGAAGATTAATGAGGGAATGTGTATAAGTGCCCACCAGGGTACCCTGCCAAGAAGAAGTTCTCAACCAATACCAGCACCCTAACCCACCTTTCCCTTCCTTGAGAAAACAGAGAGCAACATCATCTTAAGAGATGGACCCTATTCTAACAGAAATAGCTATAATCACTGGATATTGTTTTGTTTTGTTCATTTTAAATGAAGAAAAGAATCCAGGGCCAAAGATCTACCTTCCTATGATGTCCTTCTACTGTCAGGATGTTCAAGGCAAACACTCAGTGCTAAGGAAAAAGAGAAATGCGAAAGGACATAATAAACCAGATCTGTTGGGGTTCTGGAAATTTGTTTTGTAATTAGAATGGCTCTTCCCCTTGAAAATCTAATAAATGTGGGTTTCATCCCAATCATATGGCAGGCAGTAAGTATCCCATACATAACCTTGCAGCATGCTTAGAACAGAATTTATACCTCACATCTATCTATCTGCTTCTAAAAAAGTATTTAGTTTGTGGGCTTCCCTGGTGGCGCAGTGGCTGAGAGTCCGCCTGCTGATGCAGGGGACACAGGTTTGTGCCCCGGTCTGGGAAGATCCCACATGCCGCAGAGCGGCTGGGCCCGTGAGCCATGGCTGCTGAGCCTGCGCGTCCAGAGCCTGTGCTCCGCAATGGGAGAGGCCACAACAGTGAGAGGCCCACGTACCGCAAAAAAAAATTTTTTTTAAGTATTTTGTTTGTAAGGTAAAAGAAAATGCCTTTTGGTTTTCCTGAGGGAGACCTAGAGATGTGTTCAATAGACCACAAATCTTGGGGACACCAAAAAAAAAACAACTTTATAATTGAAGGATCTGAGAAATGAACCTCTTTAAATGTGTCCTTATGGTCATTTTAGTTAGTGAATCATCAGCGTCCAATATAAACCTTCTGAGTCAGTGTTAAGAATCACAACCATCCATTCTGGAGTGTCATTAACCATAAAGTGCCCAATGCCCACTGGAACACTTTGGCAACCAGTAAGGACATTATTCTAATACAGAAAAACATCAAAGACCTGCAGGAGCTGCACTTTACAAGAGAAATGCCTCACTTACTGTTCAAGGGCCTTGACCTTGCCTTTTTTTCACTGGTCCAGGGCTAAAAAGCCACCCACCCTCCTGAAGATAAGTATCTGATCAAGTAATTCACCAGGATGGCTATTACTGACTTCCCTACATCCCAAGTTACAACCCACCTTTTATTTTCCTACTGAAGAAGGATTTCAATTAATAACTGTAAACTACTCTGCAATGTGTCTACAGCCCAAAAGACATTCTAATCCTTACCTGTTCTACTTTGAAAAAGAGTTCAATGCTACCTTTTCAAATATTTCTCTCTTCTTCGGCGTTCCCACAGCTACCTTTTTTCCTCTGACTTAGCCCACTTACCACCAGACTTACACCACAACTTCTCTGTGTGTGTACTCTGAATCCTAAATTCAAGCCACTGCCTCCTGCACACTGGCTGGGCTAATTATTTGCAGATCCTGCTACCTGACCAGATCTATCACAACCCCTATGAAACTTCAGGCAAATCCCTCAATCTCTCTGTAACTCAGTTTCTTCACTCTTCCCGCAGAATGAGCTCAACCACCCCGAAAATACAATGATCCCTATGACTCATCAAATTGTTCTCCAGTCCTGACCTCTCCTACAAAGTGCATCCCCACACGGAGCGCTGACTATGGGACAATCACTTGGGTGCATCATCACAACTTTTTCTCCAGAAAAGTAAAGTGATGAGAGGAGAAAGGAAGTGACTTTCTCTGGAATAATCCGGATCTCCTTATTCTTGACCCCTATTGTCTCCTTGTGCCTTGTAGACCTTCAGGTTTGGCCTGGCCACATTTCTTCTAGAATTAGCCTGAGTCCTGAGATAAGAAGCATCCAAAGACCCTTTCATGCTCCTCCTTCAGAAGTTTAAAAATCTTTCATCCCCTTCAGCTGTTAGTCTGGGGGAGGATTTATTTACTGTTGCTAATGTCCAGTTGCTAGGTTGCTAGGTCCCCTAGTGCTTAGTGTGTGGGGCTGGTGCTAGGGCCTATTTTGTTTTATAAATACCAACCTTTGCTTCATGTGCCTGGCTTTTTCTTTTAAAACCTGATAGCATTCCCCATCCCCCCTATCCTTTCTGGGAAAAGTCTATGCTTTTTTTTTCCCACTGGGGTATGGCTGTTTTACAATGTTGTGTTAGTTTCTACTGTACAGCGAAGTGAAGTGGAGTTCCCTGGAAAAGTCTGTGCTTTTATCTTGACAGTGAGAAGGGCTCTAGAGCCAAAGGGTACATGTACTATGTTCATAAAAATTATTAGCAGCCACGTGGTTTGCTGCATGTTGTTTACTGTAAACAAGTGGCTCAGACCATAAGTCCCATAATGGCTAGAGATAATAGTTCAGGACTCAAGAGACATAGGCACTATGACTAGCATGCCTTTTCAATTCGCTAAATGACTAGGTAGGTTAGTTATTTCACAGAATACATCTCTGGAATAAAATCAGATACTCTAGGCTACACTTTGCAGGGATGCTGTACATATCTCCTTACAATTATAAGGAAGTTACATATGCACAATAGAGACATCGTTATCACATTTATTTCCTTGTTAGCAATACTTTTAATCACAAAGATGACATTACTGACTATTCAGGACTCACACAAGGTAAACTTAATCAAATTTAAGTTTACCTTAAATTGGGAAGGGAAACAAATGAGCACCTTTATTTTTTTTTAATGAGCAACTTTTAAAAGGCAAAAAGAAGCAAAGTGCTACAAAATAACTGGCTAACTGGCCTATACTCTTCCAAAATGTCGGTATCATGAAAGACAAAGAGAAGCAAAGGAACTGTTCCTGATTAAGAGATTAAAGAGACTGTAAATAAATACAGTGTGTAATTCTGGATTAAATCCTGAACTGGGGAGAAGAGGGGAGGAGGATGCTATAAAGGACATTATTGGGATGATCAGAGAAATTTGGATATGGACTTACGTTACATAAGAGTATTACATCAATGTTACAATTCCTGTTTTTGTTAATTGTACTGTGTTTCTGAAAGAGAATGTCCCAGTTCTTAAGAAATCTATGCTGAAATATTTAAGGAGAATAGGGTATGATGCCAGGGAAAAGCAACTTTCAAACAGTTCAAAAAATATATGTAATACAGAAAATGATAAGCAAATCACATTTAGGTCACACCTAAATGTTAATAAAAGATAAGTAGAGGTGAAGTTGCATTCTTCTAACTTTTCTATAAATGTGAACTTATTTCAAATAAAACATTTAAAAAATTTAAAAACATGGGAAATGGAAGACTAAACTTGGGTTACTTATTTTAAAAAGGGCTTTATATGTGCAAGTCTCTATCACATTAAGTGGGATGGGATTTGTGTGTTTTATGTAACAATTATGGACAGCAACTGTGCATGTCAGCTTGGTATACATAAGAAAGACAATGGGTTTGAGAGTCACGATTTCTGGGTAAAGCCCTAACTTTTGCATATACTAAATGAACCATCTTGAGCTCTTATTTCCTCAAGTATTATGAGGGTAAGAATGAAGCTTCCTCCACCCTCACAAGGTTGCTGTGAGAACCAAATGATATAATGTATTCAAATGTGCGTTTTTTTTTTTTTTACATCTTTATTGGAGTATAATTGCTTTACAATGGTGTGTTAGTTTCCACTTTATAACAAAGTCAATCAGTTACACATATACATATGTTCCTATATCTCTTCCCTCTTGTGTCTCCCTCCCTATCCCACCCCTCTAGGTGGTCACAAACCAAGTAGCTGATCTCCCCGTGCTATGCGGCTGCTTCCCACTAGCTATCTACCTTACGTTTGGTAGTGTATATATGTCCATGCCTCTCTCTCGCTTTGTCACAGCTTACCCTTCCCCTTCCCCATAACCTCAAGTCCATTCTCTAGTAGGTCTGTGTCTTTATTCCTGTCTTACCCCTAGGTTCTTCATGACATTTCTTTGTCTTAAATTCCATATATATGTCTTAGCATACAGTATTTGTCTTTCTCTTTATGACTTACTTCACTCTGTATGACAGACTCTAGGTCTATCCACCTCATTACAAAATGTGCGTTTTAAACCAGGAGGTAGTATATGAACACGAACTCTTTTTTTTAAGGAGTTGTCATCCAGAAAGGTTACAGGTGATGCAAATGAGTGTTACACCAGTAGGTGAAGCATTCACACAAAACCAGAAAATGAAAGGACTACAATGAAATCCTATCATACACCGTTCATTTAGGTTCACAAATGGACTTTGAAAATACATTTTTTTCTCCCCAGAAGCAATTCAACCATGAAAGAATATAAAAACTAAGCAGAGGGGCGGTGGAAAGATGGCGGAGGAGTAAGACGCGGAGATCACCTTCCTCCCCACAAATACACCAGAAATACATCTACATGTGGAACAACTCCTACAGAACACCTACTGAACGCTGGCAGAAGACCTCAGACCTCCCAAAAGGCAAGAAACTCCCCACGTATCTGGGTAGGGCAAAAGAAAAAATTAATTAAAAACAGAGACAATAGAATAGGGACGGCACCTGCACCAGTGGGAGGGAGCTGTGAAGGAGGAAAGGTCTCCACACACTAGGAAGCCCCTTCGCGGGCAGAGATTGCGGGAGGCGGAGCGGGGAGCTTCGGAGCCGCGGAGGACAGCGCAGCCACAGGGGGCGGAAGGCAGAGCGGAGAGATTCCCGCACGGATCGGTGCCGACCAGCGCTCACCAGCCCGAGAGGCTTGTGTGCTCACCCGCTCGGTCGGGCGGGGCTGTGAGCCGACGGAGCCGCGGAGGACAGCGCAGCCACAGGGGGCGGAAGGCAGAGCGGAGAGATTCCCGCACGGATCGGTGCCGACCAGCGCTCACCAGCCCGAGAGGCTTGTGTGCTCACCCGCTCGGTCGGGCGGGGCTGTGAGCCGACGCTCGGGTTTCGGTTGGAGCTCAGGGAGAGGACTGGGGTTGGCGGCTTGAACATAGCCCGAAGGGGTTAGTGCGCCACGGCTAGCCGGGAGGGAGTCCGGGGAAAAGGCTGCACCTGCTGAGGAGGCAAGAGACTTTTTCTTGCCTCTGTGTTTCCTGGTGCGCGAGGAGAGGGGTTTTAAGAGCGCTGCCTAAAGGAACTCCAGAAACGGGCGCGAGCCGCGGCTAAAAGCTCGGACCCCAAGCACAGGTCACTGCCCCCACCCCTCTTCCGGGGAGCCTGTGCAGCCCGCCACTGCCAGGTTCCCGGGATCCAGGGACAATTTCTCAGGGAGAACACACGGCGGGCCTCAGGCTGGGGCAACGTCACGCCGACTTCTGCCGCCGCAGGACCGCTCCGCACTCCGTGCCCCTCCCTGCCCCCGGCCTGAGAGCGCCAGAGCCCCCGAGTCAGCGGCTCCTTTAACGCCGTCCTGTCTGAGCAAAAAGCAGACGCCCTCCAGCGACCTACACGCAGAGGCAGGGCCAAGTCGAAAGCTGAGCCCCTGTGAGCTGTGAGAACAAAGAAGAAAAAGGGAAATCTCTCCCAGCAGCCTCAGAAACAGCGGATTAAAGCTACACAATCAATTTGATGTACCCTGCCTCTGTGGAATACATGAATAGACAGCGAATCATCCCAAATTGAGGAGGCGGACTTCTAGAGCAAGATCTATGATTTTTTCCCCTTTTCCTCTTTTTGTGAATGTGTATGTGTATGCTTCTGTGTGAGATCTTGTCTGTATAGGTTTGCTTCCACCATTTGTCCCAGCGTTCTATCCGACCATTTTTTTTTTTAATTTTTTTCTTAATAATTAATTTTAATTTAAAGAACTCTGTTATACTTTACCTTCTTTCTATCTTTCCTTCCTTCCTTCCCTTTTTGAGACAACGAATCGTCCCAAATTGAGGAGGTGGACTTGGAGAGCAAGTTTTATGATTTTTTCCACTTTACCTCTTTTTGTGAGGGTATATGTGTATGCTTCTATGTAAGATTTTGTCTCTATAACTTTGCTTCCACCATTTGTCCTAAGGTTCTATCCTTCCCTTTTTTTTTTCCTCTAAATAATTATTTTTTTAATTCAATAACTTTATTATACTTTATTTTATTTTACTGTATCTTCTTTCTTTCTGTATTTTTTCCTTCCTTCCCTCATTCCTTCCTTCCTTCCCTCCTCCCTCCCTCCCTCCTTTCTTTCCTTCTTGCCTTCTTCCTTTCTTTTCTTCTTTCTTTCTTTCTTCCTTCCCTCCTTCCTTCCTTCCCTCCTCTCTTTCTTTCTTTCTTTCTTTCTTTCCTATTTCCTCCTACTTATACTAATTCTCTCTACTTTCTCTCCCTTTTATTCTGAGCCGAGTGGATGAAAGGCTCTTGCTGCTCCAGCCAGGAGTCAGGACTCTGCCTCTGAGGTGGGAGAGCCAACTTCAGAACACTCGTCAAGAAGAGACCTCCCAGCCCCACATAATATCAAACGGCGAAAATCTCCCAGAGATCTCCATCTCAACACCAGCACCCAGCTTCGCTCAACGACCAGCAAGCTACAGTGCTGGACAACCTATGCCAACCATATAGCAAAACAGGAACACAACCCCACCCACTAGCAGAGAGGCTGCCTAAAATCATAATAAGTCCACAGACACCCCAAAACACACCACCAGACGTGGACCTGCCCACTAGAGAGACAAGATCTAGCCTCATACACCACAACACAGCCACTAGTCCCCTCCACCAGGAAGCCTACACAACGCACTGAACCAACCTTAGCCACTGGAGACAGACATCAAAAACAACGGGAGCTACGAACTTGCAGCCTGCAAAAAGGTGAACCCAATCACAGTAAGATAAGCAAAATGAGAAGACAGAAAAACACACAGCAGATGAAGGAGCAGGATAAAAACCCACCAGACCTAACAAATGAAGAGGAAATAGGCAGTCTACCTGAAAAAGAGTTCAGAATAATGATAGTAAAGATGATCCAAAATCTTGGAAATAGAATGGACAAAATGCAAGAAGCAGTTAACAAGGACCTAGAAGAAATAAAGATGAAACAGACAATGATGAACAACACAATAAATGAAATGAAAAATACTCTAGATGGGATCAATAGCAGAATAAATGAGGCAGAAGAACGGATAAGTGACCTGGAAGATAAAATAGTGGAAATAACTACTGCAGAGCAGAATAAAGAAAAAAGAATGAAAAGAACTGAGGACAGTCTCAGAGACCTCTGGGACAACATTAAACGCACCAACATTCGAATTATAGGGGTTCCAGAAGAAGAAGAGAAAAAGAAAGGGACTGAGAAAATATTTGAAGAGATTATAGTTGAAAACTTCCCTAATATGGGAAAGGAAATCGTTAATCAAGTCCAGGAAGCACAGAGAGTCCCATACAGGATAAATTCAAGGAGAAATACGCCAAGACACATATTAATCAAACTGTCAAAAACTAAATACAAAGAAAGCATATTAAAAGCAGCAAGGGAAAAACAACAAATAACACACAAGGGAATCCCCATAAGGTTAACAGCTGATCTCTCAGCAGAAACTCTACAAGCCAGAAGGGAGTGGCAGGACATACTGAAAGTGATGAAGGAGAAAAACCTGCAACCAAGATTACTCTACCCAGCAAGGATCTCATTCAGATTTGATGGAGAAATTAAAACCTTTACAGACAAGCAAAAGCTGAGAGAGTTCAGCACCACCAAACCAGCTTTACAACAAATGCTAAAGGAACTTCTCTAGACAAAAACACAAGAGAAGGAAAAGTCCTATAATAACGAACCCAAAACAATTTAGAAAATGGGAATAGGAACATACATATCGATAATTACCTTAAATGTAAATGGACTAAATGCTCCCACCAAAAGACACAGATTGGCTGAATGGATACAAAAACAAGACCCATATATATGCTGTCTACAAGAGACCCACTTCAGACCTAGAGACACATACAGACTGAAAGTAAGGGGATGGAAAAAGATATTCCATGCAAATGGAAACCAAAAGAAAGCTGGAGTAGCAATTCTCATATCAGACAAAATAGACTTTAAAATAAGGACTATCAGAAGAGACAAAGAAGGACACTACATAATGATTAAGGGATCGATCCAAGAAGAAGATATAACAATTGTAAATATTTATGCACCCAACATAGGAGCACCTCAATACATAAGGCAAAAACTAGCAGCCATAAAAGGGGAAATCGACAGTAACACATTCATAGTAGGGGACTTCAACACCCCACTTTCACCAATGGACAGATCATCCAAAATGAAAATAAATAAGGAAACACAAGCTTTAAATGATACATTAAACAGGATGGACTTAATTGATATTTATAGGACACTCCATCCAAAAACAACAGAATACACATTTTTCTCAAGTGCTCATGGAACATTCTCCAGGATAGATCATATCTTGGGTCACAAATCAAGCCTTGGTAAATTTAAGAAAATTGAAATTATATCAAGTATCTTTTCCGACCACAACGCCATGAGATTAGATATCAATTATAGGAAAAGAGCAGTAAAAAATACAAACACATGGAGGCTAAACAATACACTACTTAGTAACGAAGTGATCACTGAAGAAATCAAAGAGGAAATTAAAAAATACCTAGAAACAAATGACAATGGAGATACAACGACCCAAAACCTATGGGATGCAGCAAAAGCAGTTCTAAGAGGGAAGTTTATAGCAATACAAGCCCACCTTAAGAAGCAGGAAACATCTCGAATAAACAACCTAACCTTGCACCTCAAGCAATTAGAGAAAGAAGAACAAAAAAACCCCAGAGTTAGCAGAAGGAAAGAAATCATAAAAATCAGATCAGAAATAAATGAAAAAGAAATGAAGGAAACAATAGCAAAGATCAATAAAACTAAAAGCTGGTTCTTTGAGAAGATTAACAAAATTGATAAACCATTAGCCAGACTCATCAAGAAAATAAGGGAGAAGACTCAAATCAATAGAATCAGAAATGAAAAAGGAGAAGTAACAACTGACACTGCAGAAATACAAAAAATCATGAGGGATTACTACAAGCAACTCTATGCCAATAAAATGGACAATCTGGAAGAAATGGACAAATTCTTAGAAATGCACAAACTGCCAAGACTGAATCAGGAAGAAATAGAAAATATGAACAGACCAATCACAAACACTGAAATTGAAACTGTGATTAAAAATCTTCCAACAAACAAAAGCCCAGGACCAGATGGCTTCACAGGCGAATTCTATCAAACATTTAGAGAAGAGCTAACACCTATTCTTCTCAAACTCTTCCAAAATATAGCAGAGGGAGGAACACTCCCAAACTCATTCTACGAGGCCACCATCACCTTGATACCAAAACCAGACAAGGATGTCACAAAGAAAGAAAACTACAGGCCAATATCACTGATGAACATAGATGCAAAAATCCTCAACAAAATACTAGCAAACAGAATCCAACAGCACATTAAAAGGATCATACACCATGATCAAGTGGGGTTTATTCCAGGAATGCAAGGATTCTTCAATATACGCAAATCTATCAATGTGATTAACCATATTAACAAATTGAAGGAGAAAAACCATATGATCATCTCAATAGATGCAGAGAAAGCTTTTGACAAAATTCAACACCCATTTATGATAAAAACCCTGCAGAAAGTAGGTGTAGAGGGAACTTTCCTCAATATAATAAAGGCCGTATATGACAAGCCCACAGCCAACATCATCCTCAATGGCGAAAAACTGAAAGCATTTCCACTAAGGTCAGGAACAAGACAAGGTTGCCCACTCTCACCACTCTTATTCAACATAGTTTTGGAAGTTTTAGCCACAGCAATCAGAGAAGAAAAGGAAATAAAAGGAATCCAAATCGGAAAAGAAGAAGTAAAGCTGTCACTGTTTGCAGATGACATGATACTATACATAGAGAATCCTAAAGATGCTACCAGAAAACTACTAGAGCTAATCAATGAATTTGGTAAAGTAGCAGGATACAAAATTAATGCACAGAAATCTCTGGCATTCCTATATACTAATGATGAAAAATCTGAAAGTGAAATCAAGAAAACACTCCCATTTACCATTGCAACAAAAAGAATAAAATATCTAGGAATAAACCTACCTAAGGAGACAAAAGACCTGTATGCAGAAAATTATAAGACACTGATGAAAGAAATTAAAGATGATACAAACAGATGGAGAGATATACCATGTTCTTGGATTGGAAGAATCAACATTGTGAAAATGACTCTACTTCCCAAAGCAATCTATAGATTCAATGCAATCCCTATCAAACTACCACTGGCATTTTTCACAGAACTAGAACAAAAAATTTCACAATTTGTATGGAAACACAAAAGACCCCGAATAGCCAAAGCAATCTTGAGAACAAAAAATGGAGCTGGAGGAATCAGGCTGCCTGACTTCAGACTATACTACAAAGCTACAGTAATCAAGACAGTATGGTACTGGCACAAAAACAGAAAGATAGATCAATGGAATAGGATAGAAAGCCCAGAGATAAACCCATGCACATATGGTCACCTTATCTTTGATAAAGGTGGCAGGAATATACAGTGGAGAAAGGACAGCCTCTTCAATAAGTGGTGCTGGGAAAATTGGATAGGTACATGTAAAAGTATGAGATTAGATCACTCCCTAACACCATACACAAAAATAAGCTCAAAATGGATTAAAGACCTAAATGTAAGGCCAGAAACTATCAAACTCTTAGAGGAAAACATAGGCAGAACACTCTATGACATAAATCACAGCAAGATCCTTCTTGACCCATCTCCTAGAGTAATGGAGATAAAAACAAAAATAAACAAATGGGACCTAATGAAACTTCAAAGCTTTTGCACAGCAAAGGAAACCATAAACAAGACCAAAAGACAGCCCTCAGAATGGGAGAAAATATTTGCAAATGAATCAACTGACAAAGGATTAATCTCTAAAATTTACAGGCAGCTCATGCAGCTCAATAACAAAAAAATAAACAACCCAATCCAAAAATGGGCAGAAGACCTAAATAGACATTTCTCCAAAGAAGATATACAGACTGCCAACAAACACATGAAAGAATGCTCAACATCATTAATCATTAGAGAAATGCAAATCAAAACTACAATGAGATATCATCTCACACCAGTCAGAATGGCCATCATCAAAAAATCTAGAAACAATAAATGCTGGAGAGGGTGTGGAGAAAAGGGAACACTCTTGCACTGCTGGTGGGAATGTGAATTGGTTCAGCCACTATGGAGAACAGTATGGAGGTTCCTTAAAAAACTACAAATAGAACTACCATATGACCCAGCAATCCCACTACTAGGTATATACCCTGAGGAAACCAGAATTCAGAAAGAGTCATGTACCAAAATGTTCATTGCAGCTCTATTTACAATAGCCCGGAGATGGAAACAACCTAAGTGCCCGCCGTCGGATGAATGGATAAAGAAGATGTGGCACATATATACAATGGAATATTACTCAGCCATAAAAAGAAACGAAATTGAGCTATTTGTAATGAGGTGGATAGATCTAGAGTCTGTCATACAGAGTGAAGTAAGTCAGAAAGAGAAGGACAAATACCGTATGCTAACACATATATATGGAATTTAAGAAAAAAAAATGTTATGAAGAACCTAGGGGTAAAACAGGAATAAAGACAGAGACCTACTGGAGAACAGACTTGAGGATATGGGGAGGGGGAAGGGTGAGGTGTGTTAGGGCGAGAGAGAGACATGGACATATATATACTAACAAACGTAAGGTAGATAGCCAGTGGGAAGCAGCCGCATGGCACAGGGAAACCGGCTGGGTTCTTTGTGGCTGTCTGGAGGGGTGGGATAGGGAGGGTGGGAGGGAGGGAGACAAAGAGGGAAGAGATATGGGAACATATGTATATGTATAACTGACTCACTCTGTTATAAAGCAGAAACTAACACACCATTGTAAAGCAATTATACCCCAATAAAGATGTTAAAAAAAAAATTAAAAAAAACTAAGCAGAAAATTTTAATTACACTGTCCTTTAATAAATGAGAGCCAAATCTGCTTTAGAATGTTCCTCCGTTCAAGAAAATCCAATTTACATCTAAAACACGGATCTTAAAGACGACTACAGAGTACTAAAACTATTTTCCCTCAGATGGGTAGTCCAAATTACTATGCTTAAACTGCCTGAGAATCCAGTCTGCCCAGGGCCCACAGCTCCACATTAGGATTAATCCAGTATCCCTAAGAGGCCTGACCGGCCCCCGAGCCACTGAAGGCTCTGAAGTTCAGAGTACACTCAGAGGCGGGTGCTGTGCTGGGCTTCAGACGTGATGAAAGGCAGGCCCTAGGGAGGTCACCCAATGGCCTGTGAAGTGCTTCAAGATCAGGCTTTTCCCTGTCTCCTCCCTGAGTCTCCAAGCTCATCCAGGAGAGGACGCACCCCGCCCCCTCTGCACTCTTGAATCCCGGTCGCCATTTTTTCTGTTCCCCACACGTATCAAGCCTAGCCCTCACTTTAGAGCTCTGCACGTGTTCCCTTGGGCTAGAACACTGTGCCAGGATCTGCACGTGGCGGGCTCCTTCTGGTCATTCCGGTCTCAGCTTAACTGGCCGCCCCTCAGAGGCCTTCCCCGACCACCCAGCCTAAAATAGCCTCTACTCAGGCACAATCACATCACATCCTATTGTTTTATTTACTTTCATTAAACTATTCTTCCTGATGTTTCTTGTTTATGATTATCTGCCCTCTTCTCACTATAATACAAGTACCGGAAGAGCAGGGACCCTGCCATTCTGTTCATGGCTAAATTTCCAGCATCCAAAAAGGGGTTTGCACAATGCGGGCACCTGAATGAAAGAATTCCCCAGCTCCAGCTCAAAATTCACTTCCAGTACTAGTGTGTGATTGAAATGTAAGAACTCCAGGAAAAAAAAGTCAAAGACTCATATGCAGCCCAGATTTCTGGAACTCCTTCCTCCTCTCTTGATTCAACTTTGCCTTCTCTGCCATAGTCCACTATCCTAATTCCATCCACTCTTATCTGCTCAAAGAACTCATCTATTCTCAGAGTCAAAAGTACCAATTTCTGGGCCTCCCTGGTGGCGCAGTGGTTGAGAGTCCGCCTGCCGATGCAGGGGATACGGGTTCGTGCCCCGGTCCGGGAGGATCCCACATGCCGCGGAGCGGCTGGGCCCGTGAGCCATGGGCGCTGAGCTTGCACGTCCGGCAACAGGAAAGGCCACGACAGTGAGAGGCCCACATATCGCAAAAAAAAAAAAAAAGTACCAATTTCTTAAAGATGACTCAAACTCTCTCTAGCTCAAAATCAACTTTCTTACTCCATAGCTCCAAGCCCACATCTCCCGGTGTAATCAGGACATCAATATGCCCTTCAACATGTCTAAAGAACAAAGTCATCACCTTCCTTCTTTTCCACATCTGGCAATGGTATCAGCTGTCATTCACACTCAAGTCCTCAATCAACTATCATTCATTCTTTTTCACTCCCCCCATCTAATAAAGTATTTAGTCCTACTGCTTCTTTTAAATATTTCTTGCATCTGCCACCGCCTCTCCATTTTTACCACCACTAAACAACCTAGGCCCTCCCCACCCAGAGGGACCCTAGGAAAGCTATCAACGTTTTTACCACTGCCACCCAAAGGTCCTGCAACTGTGATTCTCACACATGCACCTGGCAGTAATCAACATTTTTGTAGAGGCTTAGGGAAAAACCTGACCTGGTAATGTAACTAGCCTGCCTAACACAAAGGGTGTACTTGTGGAATCACAGAGGTGACAGGCGAGGAAACCAAGGCACAGCCAGGTTACACTACTGGCAGCCGAAGTTCCAGGTTCCGCGTGTTCCACTGTGAACAGTTCACAAAAATAACTCATTACAACAGCTTCATTTAAACACGCAACAGTACTGCCACCTGTACAGTGGGACATTTCTTACATTTTAACTATTGCAGCTTATTGTGGACACATTTTTATTCAAAGACTGGTTAAGATGATTATTTGGAATCCAGCCTATTTTTCTTAACTTTCAGGTAAAAGTTCTTCTCAGGATCCAGTGTTTTTCCTTATTAACTAGCAGTTTTCTCTCTTCTGTTGATGACATGTACCCCCTAGCATATCTCAAATATAAACTAAAAGAAAAACTTCAACACATTCTATTATTTTGCTTAGTATTTCTTTCTCTAGGTGCAGAGAATTGACCCCCTTACCAACAGACTGCCCTGTACAGTTACAGTAGTGCCCCCATCCTCAGGGGGGTACATTCACCCCCAGTGGATGCCTGAAACCATGGACAGTACTAACCCCATATATATTTTTTCCTATACACGCACACCTGTGATAAAGTTTAATTTGTAAATTAGGCACAGTAAAGAGATGAACAACAATAACTAATAACAAAATAGAACAATAACCATTATACACTGCAAAAGTGATGTGAATGTGGTCTCTCCCACCTCTCTCTCAGAATATCTTATTGTACAAATTTAATGCCTTTTCCAACTTAACAAAAGAACTTATCACATACTGTGCCTGTAACTTTTGCAGTTTGAAGTGTGAAAGCAAAACCAGCATGAATCTCTTTTTCCTTCCTCACAATTTCATGGATAGAAGACTCACTCTTACCATAGATCTTAGCAACCTCAGCAAACAAATTTTTTTCTTTCATTATTAAGTCAAGAACCTTCACCTTTTCACTTAAGGAAGCATTTCATGGCTTCTCTTTGGCATATCTGAATTGCCAGCATCACTACTCTTATGCTTTGGGGCCATTATTAAGTAAAATAAGGGTCACTTGAACACAGCACTGAGATACTGTGACAGCTGATCTGATAACCCAGACGGATACTAAGTGTCTAGCAGGCAGGACACACTGGACAAAGGGATGATTTAAATACGTCCCCTACAGGACAGAGCAGGATGGTATGAGATTCCACCATGCTACTCGGAGCAGTGCACAATTTAAAATTTATGCATTGTGGGACTTCCCTGGCGGTCCAGTGATTTAAGACTCCACACTTCCACTGCAGGGGGCACAGGCTCGTTCCCTGGTTAGGGAACTAAGATCCTGCACGCTGCATAGCATGGCCAAAAATAAATAAATAAAATAAAATTAATGAATTGTTTATTTCTGGAATTTTCCATGTAATATTATCAGTCCATGGTGACTGCAGGTAACTGAAACCACAGAAAGCGAAACAGTGAATAAGGGGGAAACTACTACACTTTTCTTCACCCAAACAGTGTAAATCCCTGAGACTTGGCTTAGTTCACTGAAAATGGAGTACACTGTCACTCTTTAAAAAGGGATAACCAATTGCCTCAATAAGTATTACTGCTGATCGACATATTTGAAATCTGAAATTTAAAATAGTCTTCCCCAGTAGAGCCTGCCCAACTTCATTAAACACATAAATCATATATAAAGCACTACTTTATTAAGTATATTCCCCAGAATTGATGTCTAAGAACCTTGCTTCCCTAACAGAACGAAGCTTTTTTAAGCTTCATAAGCTTTACAGTGGTTTCTATGACTAAGCCCAGAAAATACAGATTTAAATCACAATTTACCATCATCGATGAGCTGTGCGACCTTATCACAGTATCTTCAGAACTCATTTCCTCATCTATAAAATGGAGAGGTTGAAGCAGATATTATCTGAAGTCTCTATTAACTCTGAAGTTCTCAAATTCCATGATGAAAAGTTCAGAAAACTTCTAACTGATCTCTCTGCCTCTACTCTCTCCTTCTGAATTATCCAGCACACTACCACCAATTAATTTTCCCAAACTACTACTGTATTAGCTTTCTATTGTTGTTACAACAAATTACCACAAACTCAGAGGCTTACAAGAACACAAATTTTATTATCTTACAGTTCTGAAGGTCAGAGGCCTGAACGACTTTCACGGGGCTAAAATAAAGATGTCTGTGTTCCTTCCAGAGGCTCTGAGGAAAAACTGTTCCCTGGCTTTTCCCAGCTTCTAGAGGTGGCATTCCTTGGCTCATGGACCCTTCCTCCTTTTTCAAAGCCAGCAGCGTGGCATCTACAAATCTCTCTCTGACTCCCTCTCTCACTTACAGGAATCTTTATGATTACACTGGGCTACCCATATAATTAAAGGACAATCTCCAGTTTCAAGATCCTCAGCTTAATGAAATCTGTGAAGTCCCTTTTGCCATGTGAGATAAACATTCACAATTCACTGGGGATTAAGACATAGACTCACTTGAGGAACCATTATCCTGCCTACCACAACTACGCAGTTACATCAGCCCCCTGATCAAACGCTTTCAATGGCCAAAAGCAGACAGAGACATCAGAAGAAAACTACAGAATATATCTTTTATACAAAGACACAAAAATCCTCAACAAAATACTAGCAAACCAAATCTAGCAACACACAAAAAGGATTATATACCATGACCAAATGAGATTAATCCCAGGAATGCAAGGTTAGTTTAACATTCAAAAAACAATCAATGTAATTCAGTAATGGAATGAAAGAAAAAAACCCACACAATCATCTCGATAGACAGAGAAAACGTTCAACAAAATCCAACATTTTTTCATGATAAAAATACTCAAATTAGGAACAGAAGGGAACTTCCTCAACCTGATAAAGGCATCTATGAAAATCCACAGCTAGCAACATCATACTAATCTTAATGGTGAAAGACCAGATGCTTTCCCTTTAAGATCAAAAACAAGACAAGGATGTCTGCTCTCACCACTTTTATTCAACTCTGCATTGGAGGTTCTACTCAGGGCAACTAGGCAAGAAAAAGAAATAAAATTAAAAGATTGGAAAGGAAAAAAACTATTTTCATCATCTTGGATGTAGAAAATCCTAAGGAATCCACTAAAAAATCCACTAAATCCACTACTTTTTTTAGTGGATTTAGCAAGGTTGTAGATTAAAAGATCAATGCACAAAAATCTGTTGTGTTTATATACTAGCAATGAGCCACCTAAAAATGAAATTAAGAAAATATCATTCACAATAGCATCAACAAGGATAAAATACTTAGGAATAAATTCACAAAAATTAAAGGCATGTACACTGAAAACTACCGATATAAATCACTGCTGAAAGAAACTGACCTAACGAAGGATGACCTAAATGAAAGGAACAGAATTGAGTGTCCAGAAGTAATTCCTTACATTTATAATCAACTGATTTTCAACAAAGGTGCCCCAGAAAATTCAACGGGGAAAGAATAAAACTGGATGACTACCAAAAAAATTGCTGTTCACAGCAGCATTATTCATAATAGCCAAAAAGTGGAAACAGCCTAAATGCCCATCAGCTGAGGAGTGGGTAAATAAAATGCAGTAGGTCCATATAATGGAATATTATTTGTCAGTAAAAAGGAACAAAGTACTTATACTTACTCTAACATATACCTTATATACATGATGCTAAGTGAAAGAAACCAGTCATAAAAGGCCAGGTATTGCATGACTCCATTTATACGAAATTTCCAGAACAGGTAAAACCATAAAGACAGAAAGTAGATAGTGGGTGCCATGGGTTGGAGGAGGGGGAATTGATGAGTGGCTGCTAAAGGGTGCGGAGTTTCTTTTGGGATGATAAAAATGTTCTGAAGTTAAGATAACACAACTGTGAATATACTAAAAACCATAAATGAGTGGATTTTATGGTGTGTGAATTTTATCTCAATAAAGTTGTTCGGGACTTCTCCAGTGATGCAGTGGTTAAGACTCCGTGTTCCCAATGCCCGGGTTCGATCCCTGGTCAGGGAACTAGATCCCACATGCATGCCACAACTGTGAGTTCTCATGCCACAACTAAGAAGCCCACCTGCTGCAACTAAGACCCAGTGCAACCAAATGAATAAATATAAATATTGTTTAAAAAAGGACTTTAAAAAACAAACCAAAAAATAAAGTTGTTTTCTTAAGTCCAAGGTATTCAATTCATGTGCAAACCCACTGATGAACATAATAAATTGTCTCCAAGTAGTCTGGAAAGAAAATATGAACATAAAATATCTTCTAAGAACACATATATTTTTCTTTGTATGTTACATTTAACATAGAGATAAACTATGGAGCATGATCACATGAATGCTCTATGATAGAAAGGTATATGACTTTTATTAACACGGCATGGTTAAAAATAAATACATAAAATGAACAGCCTGTTTAAACACCATTAAAAGCTCCTCGGCGGTCACAAAATAAACTCCGCGCACCTTCTTGTGTGCTTTCACAACTGAGCGTCACCCACCTCTTCAGACTTATCTCCCATCACCCCCAACACAAATTCAGCAGGGCCAGACTTTCCACTACCATCCTTCCCCACTCACTGAACAACATGCTCACTGCCACTCATCCCTCTACCATCTGGTCTGTGTCTTGAACAAATTCTGAGGATTTTTCAGCCAACGAAATGATCCTTAATCTTCAAGACCTGACTGAAATCCTGTCCCATCAAAAAAGGTTTTTTCACGTCTCCAGACCATACCAACCCCAAACCCTCCAGCCTCTCACAAGTCTAACTATCCATACCTCTAAGCCAGCTCCTCACCAAACAGGCACTTTTCACCACTCTGATTCAGATAATTCACTCTTACAACATTTAAAAACACACACACACACACACACACACACACACACACACACCCACACACACCTAGAATTTAGTTTTTCCAGCCTCGATTCATTCATTTATCCATTTCATCTTATAATTCCCTCACTTTAGGGAGATGATACATCAGCTTTCACCCAGATTCTTAAAGTAAATAGCACTTTTGCCAATGAAAGAGTGCCACCTAGTTGTGGCACAGGGTAACTGACCATGGCAGTAGGAAGCTCTACATATTACTTTTACAGAAATGCACTGTACGTAAAAATAAGCCGGAGTATCATTTGGCAGGGCAATGCAATTATTTTATACACGCATCTTATCACCACGATCAGTCTATCTCACAAGTCTTACGAGCATTATTTGTTCTGAGCTCAGTACCATGCATTATTATCATTTAATATTTACTAAATCAAATTCAATTTCTTAAGTGTATTATGCCAATAAATTCATGTGTAGACGGTTAAAAATTCCTTTGATAATCACATGAGAGCATTTTTTGAGTTTATTATAAGAATTAAACAGCAAAAGTTAAGTATAAAATGAAATCTTGCGATTTACTCACATATAATGGAGCTTGTTGTGGATTAAGTTTCATGACCCAGGACACTGAAACAGAAAAGAGAGAAATAAATGAGAATAAAATTAAAAGTTATCGTCAAAAATCTAAAACCCTCCAAAAGTCCTAGATGTCAAGCAAGGTTACAAAAGCACAATCACAAGTCTGAGATTACTGGATGCCCGGCTTTCCTTAGAGGTTTGGGGAGGCAAGAAGGTCAAAGATTGCAGAATGCCTTGTAGCCCCGATTCCATCTTTTCAAGTGGGGAGAAAGATTTTCTGATTGAAAAATAAAGACAAAAGGCTTCACTGTCATAGAAGAAGTTTCAACAACAAAACCAAAAGGATATTAAAATCAGTTACCAAAGCAAGAACAGAGTGTGTGCACTTATACTTTTACATAATCCCCCAAACTCACATAATGCTACCTAACCAGGGATTCCTCCCAGTCTCACTGGGGCGCTTAGGGTAGAAGGGATCGGCAGACCACTAGAGAGCCCTCTTCCTCTCAACCCTCCTCTCAGAGAAGGGGGGCTACTGCTGGCCTCCAACAGCTAGAAGTTGTCACTTTCCTCAAAATTAATAGCTGGTTTCCCTGTGGTTACCTGCACTAAATGAATTCTCACAAAAATCTTAGGAAGAACTTTAGAGGAGACTTCCAGCATTACATAATACATTTGTGAATATTGAGAATAGCATGTTCTTAAAAGTTTAACTTGGTAATTTGACCAGGATTTCCTCTAAGCCAAAATGATCATCGTCCAGTATTGTGTACTTCAGAAGGGCAGGTCTTTTGCCAAATGCAATGAATTTGAGAATAAGCTGATCCCATCTTCACAAGAGTCAGGGAAGCAGACTCAAGTGATTTCATTATAATCAACTTTAAGTGTCTTACCCATGATAGGGGACTGGATTAAATTATTAGCCAGCAATATAAAAAACAACAGTACAGGAATGTCATTCATACATGCAAAAAAAGATAAAATCCCATACGTGGTATTATACCAGACCAGATCACAAAAGCGTAACAATTAACTGAAATCCCAACAGCATAAACCGGAGGTTATCCAAGTCCAAATTTTAGAATAAAAAGCAATGCCTTAGCAACCGTGCATAACTCCAATAACAAAATCCTCTCAGTATTAAAAATTCTCACAAACCTGCCAGTTTGGTCAGGCTGTGTGTGTCTGAGGATCAAGGCTCACCCAAAAAAAAACAGTTAACACACACCTGTGGAAAAAAAATCTATAACCAGGCTCCTAAGCACAATCACCTCCAACCAGCAGGCCACGGGTTTCACTGTGTTCTGCTGGAAGACGTGCTCACAGCCAGGGAGCCCCCGCAGTGACTGACCACCTCCCTGCCTGCCCCGTTCATCCTCTGGTCTACCCGCCACACACACACATTGTAAGAGACTTCCCAGCTCAGGGCACACTTTCCTTCCTGCCAGCCTTCATTTAATGATTTTGTACCCATAGGTGCTAAAAATCACCCACAAAAATCCACATTGAAAACCAAGCTTGAGAAATGTAGCAATAACCAACGCTTTTAGTAGAAAAATAGAGACTTCCTGCCCATCAGATGCAAATAGCAAGCATAGATTAAAAAAAAAGACTGAAGATTGAGTACTTTCTCAACGCATTAAATATCCATTTAATTTAAAATTAAGCTCACTGTGCTCACTGGTCTTTTAATCAGCTTTCCAGGTCCTATTCAGACTTACCTGGGACAAAAGACTAAAAGAACCTATAAATTTATGAACCAATTTGCCTTAACTAACTTCTGAAGTGTTCCTGTCATCCCAAGCAGAAGAAATATCAGTGGAAACCAAAATAGGAATTAACACTTTGTAATCCATAAGGTTTGGAGAAATCCACAGAGACAAACTAGTGACTTAACAGCCCTCTGATGCTTCTCGATTTGCCAAAAAACCTAGAATGACCTGTATAAGGACCACAAACATCAACTTATCTGATGTTCCCACTGCATTTGACGAAAGATCTGGTGAAACTCACTTGGCTCTAAGGGCTGATGCCATCTGAACTGTCTGCAATCATGAACTTGCCTAAATTTATTTCAAAGCCAAACCCATACAAGTTATTCTGATATGAGGATTAAAGAGGGACGACAAAGTGTCTGTCCACTCACACTGGTCAAAGGCACAGGTCATTGTTGTGTTGGCAACACAGCCGTTGAAAGAATACATCTGTCAAAAGTCATCAAGGTAATGACCCCAGAAGCATAGGATTGGTAAATTCACATTGCCTTTAGGCTTCTTCAATGCTGACACACCAGGCGAAAGCAAGGACTAACATTTATAGAGCTTTATATCCAATATAATTTTTAATCCCCATAAAAAGATATTATTTTCTCCCATTTCACTGGGAGGGAAAAGTTCTTTCAATGATTAAATTATTTAATATCAACATCAAGAGGTGGGAGAACCCAAATTCAAACCCCGTCTGACGCCACAAATTGACTTGCCCTACGTCTAGCCCTCATTCTACAAGCAGTACAGACTCTCTTTGACTTTGTTAATTCAACTGTCACTGGGTGTCTCCCATGTGCCAGGCACCGTACTCAAGGCACTGAGAGTACAGAAGCTTCACAGAGCTTATTCTAGGAGTAACACAGATAAATAAAGCATTAAAATAAACGGTTTTCAGAGAGTGATTAGTGAGTGCTATTGAGAAAAATAAAACAGAGAAGAGGGAACAGGAAATGAGTAGGATACAGTTTTAAATATGGTACTGAGGGGAGGCCTCTGTGAGGTGACTTTTACCCAAAAAATGAAAGAGATTAAGAAAGCTAGTAATACAGATAATAGATGAAAGACCCTCAAACTGGTCCTAAAACTGAAAACTCAGAGTTGCGATGCTAAACCATCGAAAACTTGCTACGTATAATGCCTCAACTTATTTCACACATTTAAACAAACTTACTTTACTTACTTGAGAACTGTGTTCTACAAAAAGGAGCATATTACAGGAAGGAAGTCTTTTGGGTCAAAGTAAATGCACTTAAAAATCAACGTATACACCAAGACCAATTTGGAGATCATTGGACTCTTTGCTTTGCCAACAGAATTTTTATCAAGCTTTCCCAAATGGAAAATTAAAGAAATGCACTATGTCCATCCAATCATTTCATTAAGGAATTTTAAGAGAGAAAACCCTGGAATTTCTTCCTTACCCAATAACTAACTAGTGAGTGACCTTGCACAAGTTCACAAGTTTACTGGGCTGCTTCCATGTAATACAAGCACAACATGTGACAGACACAGTGGGACAATAAAGGCTGCATGCCATTTGAAAGAGACCATGAAGAAAAGGAACTATCAAAACTCAAAGATTTAAATGATGTGATTTTAAATATGTTCACCAACTCTGCCACTCAGTAGTAACCTGCTACAGTTCTGAGGAGTCATAAATTCAGGGGGTGTGAAATAATTACAAGCACAGTAATTAAGTATTTTTATTCTTCTCACATTTTGCATTTTATTTCAAAATGCTCAAAGGAAAACCAAATTTAATAGTTTGCTATTGTATAAATGTCACACGTTCACTTTATGTCAAAACAAGACTCAACCAATTTTAATGCAACTGTCAATTATATAAATCTACACACTCCCACAACACCCCCATGCAAGAAGTCTCAGGGTGCTGCTGATTATGATTAGACTTTGTGCTGATGATCCCTTCTTGCACTTTAACATAAACCATCACCAAAGGGTGCAATGCACAAACCATCATCAGAATGTACACCAGTTTTGTACGAACATTAACAGTAGCAAAAGTTTTGGAATATTTTGCAATTCACTCTACCTGAAGATGACTGTGTAGAAACTCAGTCACTATACAGGATCACAGAGAAACTCAAGCAAGAAGTGATACGCCTGTTTGATTAGTTTGGGGTAAGTAAAGGACAGAAAGCACTTCCACCAACCAATGTGCCTGAGCAAACGAATGCAAAACCTTAGAAGCTACAAAAAAAAAAAAAAATTTACACACCTAAATAAAACCTGGTGTCCACAACAGGTGTCAGCAAACATTTTTGTAAAGAGCCAGATGGTAAATATTTTAGGCTTTGCAGGTCATATGGTCTGTGCTGCAATATGTAAATGACTTGGGTGGGGCCATGTTCCAATAAAACTTTATTTACAAAAAGAGGAAGAAGGCTAGATTCAGCCAGTGGGCCACAGAATGCCAACTCCTGGTCAAAAACTAAAAAAAATACCTCTTAATAATCCAAAGAAGCACTATGTCCTCACTCAACAGTTTTATATGTCTCAAAGAATATTTTCATCTAAAAAAACACTTCTCAATACAGGAAAGGCATAGGGTGTGGCACAATATTCTCCAGATGAGAAATCAGATTAAATGGGTAGGCATCCAAGTTCTTTACTAATAAACTGTATGAGCAAGTCACTTAACTTGTCTGAGTCTCAGCCTCCTTATGTGTAGAAAGGGCATAATAACTGCTTCCTATATTATGGAGTTGGTGTAAGAATCAAAAGCAAGGGCCAAGTACTAATGTAGAAAATGTCTCCAGGGTATACTGTGTGAATAGAGTGAGATGCCAAACAGTACGCATAGTATCCTCTTTTTGTGTAAGAAAGGGGGAAATGAGAACATATATTCATGTTTGCTAGTATCTGCATAAAGAAACACTGGAAGGATACATTAGAAACTAATAAAACTGGATATGAAAGGTGAGGGACACATGGTAGAAGAGGATGTGGGTGGGAGAATGACTTCTTAATAAATCTTCTTATATTGAATTGAAAAAAAAAAAAAAACTGCCAAGTAAAGCACTTAAGCACACTTGCCAGGCACAGAGTAGAAGCCACTGTTCCTTCTTCCTGGCAGAGTTTCTGGGTCTCAGTGAAGACTACCACATAAAATACTTTGAAAAGTATAAATGGTTAAATGAAAGGCTTCAGGTAGCAAGAGATGCATTTCTGTCTTAAAACACGTTGGTGGGTAAAGTAGAATTGCAAAATATAACAAAATAACCATAGAAAAGGATCTGGAGGAACAAATACCAAAATGTTAAATGTATGTATTTCTGGGGATTACAGGGAATTTTCATTCCTAAATTATCAGTTTCTTAATTACTATTCAAACAATGAACAGATATTACTTTTGCAATCAGAAAGGAAACATTACACACAGCACATCTGGTTTAAGTCCCCGGTCATTCAGTGTATCGCCAACTGACCTAGAAATGAGTAAAAAGACCTTTTTTTTCCTAAATGAAAACACTGAATAAATTTACAATCTTTACTAAAGGTCCCTGGAGCTAATAAAAGCAAAGCAATTAAAAGAAGAATGTCTGCACCCATACGTTTGTAAACTTAAACCAAACTCACTATTCTTTAGCCACAGCCACACAGTACACTAAACAAGCCTTTAACAGGTGCTCCACCCTTAACGAAATGCCCAAGGGGAGGTGGCGGGAGGGGGAGCGAATCACAGGCCCCCCTCAACACCGTATCAGGTAATTATACTGCAGGCTGCAAACTCCCTTGAACCTGTGAGCGTGGAGTTCTCAGCCCATTTCCTAAGGACCAGCTGTCTGTCTCTGACAAACCTATCACTTCAATTGGTTTTTGCGAATGATTTTTGTCATCCACAACAGGAAAGCTTCTAAATCCACAAAAAAGATATGCAGCCCCCAGTCTCATTAGGAGGAGGACAGCTGTTTGGGACACAACCAAGTGTAAACAGAATATTTTTACCTGCAGGGTACTTCCATGGCAAAACGTGCTTCAAACGAATTTCCCTGGCCAGAGACCCTTCTAAGACTGGGCTACAGTAAACCCTTCGAAACCCACAAACATTTGGGGCGAGGGTTAACATGGAAATGACAATGCATACTCTGGATTCTTGCAAAACAGTCAACATTCAGGTCTTCCTCAAGGAAAAGAACAAGATCCAAAGACTCCTTCCTTCATTCCTAAGGAGTCTAGGCTGGTGGCTATAAATATGTTATGAACTGGTTGAGGGTGGGAGCCAGGAATTCTGAACAATAGAAAAAGCAGCACAGTACAAAGAGCAGACAGACTCTTCCTGGGGAAGATGTCAAGTTATACAAAAAATATAGAATACTACATGTACGAAATACATTTCCTGAATTAGGGACTGAGGAAATCTTACAGAAGCCTCATGAATGTCCAAGTTCTTCTGTTTAAAAAGATGCACGAGGCTTCCCTGGTGGCGCAGTGGTTGAGAGTCCACCTGCCGATGCAGGGGACAAGGGTTCATGCCCCTGTCTGGGAAGATCCCACATGCCACGGAGCGGCTGGGCCCGTGAGCCATGGCCACCGAGCCTGCGCATCCGGAGCCTGGGCTCCGCAACGGGAGAGGCCACAGCAGTGAGAGGCCCACGTACCGCAGAAAAAAAAAAAAAAGATGCACTGATTACTAACTGAGCAGTTTGCTCTAAGCAGTGATTTTCAAATCTTAGTGCACATAAGCATCCACTGGAGCCTTCTTAAATAATGCCGACTCTTGCCCAGTCCCCTCCCCTTACTTCCACCATCAGAGTCAATTCAGACCAGACCTTGTGATGTTTTTGCTTTGAAATCATGGCCCACACTTCTGGAAACAATGGTGTTGGGACCCATAACACATGTCTGATTCTCTCACAGCACAGTAAGCCTTGCTCTGTCCCACCGTCTCATGACACAGTACTTACTACACACCAAGAAAAAAGCAAAGCACTAGTCGGAATTGGGGTGAGATGGGAAGAGGGGCCTAAAGCAGGTAGTCAGGACATGAAAAGAATGAAGAATCTAACAAAGTGCAATACTCACAGTAAAACAAAAGGATTCAGCAAACTAAGACAAAACCCAAACAACAAAACACTAACACCCACATTCACTCATTTAATTTCTTCTTTATCAGTGCTGGATTACCCAATAGGCATAATGATCCTGAACTTAGGGCAAACATACACACGCAAAGTAATTATCGTGGAATAAAAAAATCAGAACCCTTTCCACGATAATTAATTAACTAATTAAAATAATTAAGAATTAAACTTAATTTTAAAACTCTGACTTTCTTACACTCATCTTAGAACTTGCTCTAACATTCATATGGGAGAGTACACCATAGTCTTTTTAGAGCTTAAGGCCTCCTTTTCTTTATATATGTATATAATTTCTGCCTGGCACATAAAGACTCAATAATGGGAGATAATCTCATATTTCTGAGCCCTTAGAATATTCCACGTACAGCTGGATGCTGAGCTTTAGGGATAAACACCACAGGGCTGGTACCAATTTCATAAGTGACACATATTAAGTAACCAGGTAATTTATAGTACAATATGATTAAGTGCAATAATAAAAATTTTACAAGGATCAGGAAGGAGCTATAAACTCTCTAGAAGGTGGAGGCCCAGACACAGCTTACTGGAAGAGGCCAACCCTGAGGCAATTTTCACCAAGTGGACATAGAAGTGTAGTGCAGAAAAAACTGCATAACCAAAGACAAGACAGCACAGTAAGTTCTTAAGAACAATACAGAAGAAATGAGAAGTGCAAGCAGGGGATGATGGGAGAAGGCAGGAGAGGCACTCATGTAAATTCACATGCCTAAAAGCTGCTCGGCCTCAGAAGCCAAGGAAGGAACACAGAGAAAATATACAAACCAGTGGACACAGCTCTAGCCTAAAGAAATCATGGTCATACAATGGCGCTGGCATCAACAAATCTCTGCTTTGCTTTTTCTTTTTCATTTTCTTTTCTTTCCTTTCTTTGTCATCTCTCTTTTTTAAAGCTCAGGCTCAAATGTCGGATCATACACAACTGCAGGTTCAAAGATTCATTAAAAAGTTTCACTGGAAGGTAATCATGTAGCCTAAACTCAAACCCAGACAGAGCAAGTATCTGTTGTGGGTTACAACCAGTAAGGTCAGGTCAGAACCTCACCATGGCTTTCCTGAGGTGCAGCAAGCAAAGGCTGGCTTCCCAATCAATTTCCACAGGCCCTGGGATCCTCATCCTAAACCCTAGCCAAATCCTGTCAGCCATGGAACTCTATAAACGCGGTCTCAGAAGCAACCCACATTACCCTCCTTCCCCAAGTAGGAATCACTGCCAGTCTACCTGCCTCTGCTTGTAGATATGAGTGCCAGGGCCTTATCACCTTGAGAAAATCTCTCCATGCTCCATTTGCACCTCTGACTCAACCTTCCTAAAATGCTTCTTTCGTTCTGCAGCTTCCTCTCTGCCTACATAGTAGTATGCAATCACATAGCAAGGTTCTGTGGGGGCACCAACCTCTTTTCTTTAGGAAGTTCTAGGCGATAGCACTAAGATCTGCCTTGCTTCAAGAAAGGGAGGCAAAAGCCTAAAAATAAGATGTGATCACAGTTTTGGGAACACATTTAACCCATCTTAGTTCTTCTAAAGGTGGAGCCCTGCACCCTAGGGCTCATAAGCCCAGATGCTGCATCCACAGACACACGTGGGCAGCTTGGGACTGGCAGTTGCCAACAGAGATTAATAAGCTCACTACATTTCCTCTGCAAAATATTCAATATCATATTTATTTTACACCAACTCTCTATAAGCCATTTTGATAATAATGAAGATACTAAAGGAACAGATGACTGCACAGTGCCCATCTAGATTGGGGAAACAACCTTCTAGCATTTAAGAATTCTTGGTGGCGGGCACTGATATTTGAAGGTCATATAATTTTAATGTGTCCAAAAACATTATTATTCTTTTGACTGTTTTTCCCCCATAATTTAAATACATAAAAAACATTTTTAGTTTGCAGGACCTACAAAAACAGGTGGCAGGCTGAATTTGGCCTGTGAGCCATTGTTTTTCAAACCATGGTCTAGAACATCATTTTGAAGGACCTGAGAAACAATTGGCTTTGAAAAGTATCATGTTTAATAAAATCCTTTCCCATAATCATACGCTTTCCCATATGACTTTGCAGTATCAGTTAGTAGGGTGGATGGAGTGTATTTTCTCATCCCATTGACGATGGGCTTGACCATGGGACTTGTACTGGCTGGGGGGGGGGGGGGGGGGGGAGGCAGGTCTGAGAGGGAGGGGATATATGTGTACGTGTAGTTGATTCACTTCACTGTACAGCAGAAACTAACACAACATTGTAAAGCAACTATACCCTAATTAAAAAAAAAAAAATTCTTTAGCAACCCCTCATAGAAGAATGTAAGGATAAAACTGAGAACGGCAATATAATTCAGAGAAGGAGACAGACAGACTTGGATTTGAGTTGTTAACTCTTGTACTTCTGGCTGCATACCCTGGACAAGTTATTTAACTGCCAGGCTTTATTCTCGTGTGTAAAATGGGGGAAAATAAGAATAAAAGATGTGTGTAAAATGTTTATACGGTACTAAGCAACAAGAAAGTACTCAATAAATTAAGTTCCTGTTCTTACTGCCTGGAATGAGTTATGTGATTAGCCATCTCAGCACTCACTTTGCATCACATTCAACTACTTTACCATCCTAATCACTGCTGATGTCTAATTCTAAATAAAGGGCACTGATGAGGGAAACGGGGACCCCAACAGATATAGTGCTCTACTAAATATGCCCTTTATCTTTGGTGAACTCTCAGAGGCCATCCAGGCTCCCCCTACTACCCGGCCTGATGTCTCTGCATAGTGTTCAGTGCATTATCTATGCGGCCTTATTTAGCACTCTTCTCCCCTACCCCATACCCTCCCTTCCACTCAGCTCCTACATACACCATCTGCATGCACCATGCTCAGTCCAGTCCTCACTCCTTTGCTCAAGATAATGCCTTCCACCTTGCTGATAAGCTAATCTATACAATCAGCAATAAGTCACACACTGGGTTTTATTTCTCTTTTACTTCTGTGCTTACCTTTTCTCCTTAACTTGTTTATTCTAGCCCACCACACCCGTATATGTCTTCTGTAGCACTCCTCCACACCACTACTGCTCCTGTCGCAGCAACTGGCATGGTACTGAACACCCAATAAACACTAAAGAAATACCTGATTGACATGAACATCAGAGACAGAAATTAGTCAGCTTTTCCGCACTGTTTGATGGTAAAGGATCCACAGCTATAAGAACAAAAATCAATCTTACCAAAATATCTAAGGTCAGTCTAGTCCCAGAAGGCTTACCTAGTAGCTTATTAAGAAATCCAGCCTGGATCAATTTGCTTGATTGGCCAGAGAGGTAACAGAGACCAGAGTGGGGGAATTCAGCATCATTTAACTGGACAACAACCCCAAAGTGAAGGGGAGGGCAAAGAGCTGCTTAACACCATACTTAGGCTCTCGCATGATGATTGGTACTTCAGGGAAGAGGAACACTTGCACATGTTATTTCAATCCTCTTTTGGTGTTTAACACAGGCTTGTGGTTTCCTGCAAAAATAGTTTCTGCTGCTTTGCAGAGACCTATATAGAGAACAAAACTCCAAATGGCTATTCCACAGGTGAGAATTTTGCCGCCAGCTGTATCCTGTTATCCAAAGGAAACGGAACTGTAAGCTGCCAGAAGGTCCAGATAGAGGAGAGCAAGACCATAAATTCAGCAAGTGCTGACAATCTTATCCCTATGGTAATAAGTATAAACTTTAAATTTAGAAAAATTCACACACAGCTGTGTTTTATGTAAATTAACCTCCGCAGGGGTTAAAAGGGACATCCTGTAAAGAGACTGCCAAATTCAAGCCTTATACTTCCTTCATCCTCCCCAACCTCTATAATCCAAAAAGCAAGCAATCCAATGGGCTAAACCAATTATAAACTATTTGGAAAGACTAAATATAGGCAAGTGGGCGCTCACACAAATGTAGACATTACTGAGCTGGATGACCTAACCTGGACAAATCCCAAGGCCTGGAGTGGCTACTTGGTTAGAAATTATTTCACAGTGACACACAGCCTACCTTCTTGGTCACATTACATGACAAAAGCACTATCACATCATTCCCACAAGTGGCAGGCAGAAGAGGTATTAGAAACAGATGCTAGGAATGTCAATGTTAGCTTTTAAATTGTTAAAATGGTTCTCATATCTCAAGGATAAATATTGCCTTCAATGTTATTCTCCAGTAGTATGTCTTTAACATTTTGAGAACAATGGTATTTGAAAACATGAGAGGTGGCTTTTGTTTTTTTTTTAAACGATCTCAAAATCGGAGGGCAAGTTTTAAACAACAAAGACTTCAAGAAAAAGAAATTTGTATATTTCATAATTAAATGAAAATTCTACAAAGTCAAAGAAACTCCAGTATTTTCAGCAGCCGCTATTAGAGGTTTTCGGGTTTTTAAAAAATATTTATTTATTTTGGCCACGCTGGATCTTAGTTGTGACACGTGGGATCTTCATTGCTGCATGCAGTATCTTCTAGTTGCAGCATTCGGATTTCTCAGTTGTGGCATGCATATGGGATCTACTTCCCTAACCAGGGTTCGAACCCAGGCGCCCTGCATTGGGAGAGCATAGTCCCAGTGGACCACCAGGAAGTCCCTCTTAGGGTTTTTTCAAATATTACTTTATTAACTTCTTAAGCGAAAAATTTCATTTTAAAAGGAGATATTCTATTCATAAAGTATCCCTGGCCTGAGTTATCCGTTAGGGAGTCATTTTGTTTTTATATAATACAATGAGCAGAGAGTATTTTTTAAAATTACTGATAAACTTAGTTTAGGTAGAAACAACTAGGTCCAGTCAACTAAAAGCACACGAAAATCATCACCCCAACATCTAGTGATCTAGATGCCATAGAGAACCATAACAAACTATACAGAACCTGTGATAATGTGATTAGCAGTCTTAGCAGAGAATTTAGCTACTTAAAGACCAAAATGTATCCGTGTTCTGACGTAACAGAACTGTTTCTCACCATCTCACTATATGGGAAAGGTCTCCCTCAGTAATCTCTCCTCCAAGTCACACTGAAGGGGAGTCTAAAGCAAACACTCTGCACTCATAGCGTCCACGGTAGAGGAGGAAGTGCCTATGCATTTTGAAAATGGTGACTTACAAGAGTTGCCACTAACTCTGTTTGGATGTTAATAAAAACAATTCACTTTCAATTAGGACATACAGCTTCACAAAACAAACAAAAGTGTTTGACAACACTAAAGTAAAGAAGTGGTAAGATTATATCTCAACTGAATCGAAAAACAACTACAGCATGTTCTGCAAATTCTGTTAACTTGATCAATTCATTGAAAAATGGTTTAAAAATAATGATGCAAAGGGCAGCTTTCCATCAAATTATTAAAAGGTTATTGCCCGGCTAAATTTGAGTGATATTACACTTGTTCTGGATTTAGAAATAACAGAGTTACGAGACACTTTAGAGGTTATTCCCTGAATTTCAAATTTTCTGAATTCCTCTTAATAGGAAACTCTTAGAGGATCACATATACTAATTTTCTTTTCTTTTTTTTTTTTTCTTTTTTTTGCAGTACACGGGCCTCTCCCGTTGCGGAGCACAGGCTGCGGACGCGCAGGTTCAGCGGACATGGCTCACGGGCCCAGCCGCTCCGCGGCATGTGGAATCTTCCCGGACCAGGGCACGAACCCATGTCCCCTGCACTGGCAGGCAGACTCTCAACCACTGCGCCACCACGGAAGCCCCCTAATTTTCCATTTCTTATTGTATCAGTTATTAATTTCCTCATTTGAACTAAGTTAAAACATAAGATCGTTGCTTTAAAACATTTAGCAGTTCTAGCTATGTGTAAGTAGATAAGTGGCACATAACAGAAATGCATAATGATGAATTGTTTCAAGTAAATGCGGAAACAGACAATATTACTATGCACGTGAAACTTCAAATACTTAATATATTTAGAATATACAAAAAAATAAAGCTACAGAAAGTCAGGCATCTGCTACACAATACCCTTTCCTTTAAAATTACAATATTTCAAAATACAAAAAATATATATAGGTGTTTCATAAAATAAATGTTATCAAAGAATGACCCAAGTGCTAATAATTTGGTCATAATGAACACTTCAGTTGGCTACTTTTTCTGAAAATCTTTACAATCAAAAAGTCAGGGGCTTCCCTGGTGGCGCAGTGGTTGAGAGTCCGCCTGCCGATGCAGGGGACACGGGTTCGTGCCCCGGTCCGGGAAGATCCCACATGCCGCGGAGCAGCTGGGCCCGTGAGCCATGGCCGCTGAGCCTGCGTGTCTGGAGCCTGTGCTCCGCAATGGGAGAGGCCACAACAGTGAGAGGCCCGCTTACCGCAAAAAAAAAAAAAAAAAGGCAATTGGAACTTATTTGCAAAGCAGAAATAGAGAACAAATTTATGGTTACCAAGGGGAAAAGTGGGGGTGTGGGATGAACTGGGAGATTGGGATTGACATATATACACTACTATGCATAAAACAGATAACTAATGAGAACCTACTAAACAGCACACAGAACTCACTCAGTGCTCTGTGGTGACCTAAATGGGAAGGAAATCTAAAAAAAAGAGTGGATATATGTATACGTATGACTGATTCACTTTGCTGTATAGCAAGAAACACAACATTGTAAAGCAGCTAAACTCCGATAAAAATTAATTAAAAAGTAAAAAAAAAAATTTAAGTAAATTAATTTAGGGGAAAAAGAGTAAAGATTTCCAGGCATACTGTCCCCAAAATAAAACTGTTGCTTTGCAGGTTTTGTTAACTGGGAATGAGGGTGGGACTAAAGAACAGGTACCTGTACGTGTGTCTTCCAAGAGCCCAGGCTGTCCAGAAAGCAATTCGATGTGGAAGGGATGACGAAGAGAAGATGTAAAGGATGCAAACAAAGGTATGTGAAAGGCAGCAAGAGGAAATAATTCAATTCAGCAAGTATTTGCGTGTGTATTTTAGACAGAGACTGTGGATAGAACAACAAACTATAAATAGTCCAAATAAACTCTCCTGAGAGCTCTGTGATGTTGGCTTTCTGATTCTCCACATAAATTAAACAGGCCCCACAGAGGTCCCACCCCGACTGCAGCAACAGTTGGTTCAGTGCTGGATTAGTCACACACAGTTAGAAGACGGCCAGAACTCAGACTGCGCCGCAAGAATGAAAAGCCATGGTTGCTTCTAAGATCTGAGGTGGGATAGAAGAGGCAACACCTTCAACATGCCCGGCCAACTGATGAATGGATGAACTGCTCTGACCAGAGTAAGAGGACCACCCGGAGGAGGGCACTGAAGTCTGAGCCCTTGCCAGCTGTAAGACCTTTCTCCTCTGCATGAAGCAGCTGGTAATCACGGGCCTCTGAGAACCACTGTGGGTCAATCAAAAGTGGGCAGCTCTTCAGTACAGTAATGACACAGAGTAGATGTTCTATACACTTTGTCTTTCACTGGCACAAACCCAGCCAGGCAAACCTGACTTGGGACAACCAACAAGAAAAAAACAGTAATGCAAGATGGAAAAGACTGGGAAACGGAATCCTTACTCCTTACTTGCAGCAACAGCAGAATCCTTGAGAAACAGAGGCCACTCAACTAACCACTAGTTTGGAAGCTTAGAGTTAAAACCTCAGTGATATGAATTCTCCTTCTAAGTGACTTGAATAAAATGAAAAAGGTGTTTTCAGCTATCAAAAGGTGTTTTCAGCTATCAAACTTGGGCTGAGGAACAGCTGACTTCGTGCTGGCTCTCCATCAGCAGGG
>NW_006783200.1:247332-254730 GCF_000442215.2 Lipotes vexillifer | reverse complement strand
CGGCGACTTCCGTGCGGCCTCTCCACCAGCAGGAAGTAAAATGGTGAAAACCACAAGCCAACAGTCTCAGCGCCTACCCCATGAGGTAAAAGTTCATAGGTCAATTTTTTTTCATATTTTTAAAAATATACTCCTAATTCCTCTTCCTTTCCCTCTGTTACCCTCCCCAAATGCCAGTACAACCAAACTAAAGATCGCATTCTAAAATAACCTCCAGAGACATTTTAAAAAGAACAAAACGGCCCCAGTACCTACTACAGGAAAAAGCTAAGCAAAGATGAAGGCTGAAGACTGACTGCCGGCTCTATCCCACATTCCCCTCACCCTCCCCAACGTGACACATGACATATCTATGGAGAGACCTAGTCATTTTCTAGCTCATATGTTTGCACAAAAATAGGAACACTAAATGTTCAGAGAAGAGAGTAAAAGGATTATCAACTAGTTCCAATTATACCAACTGATCTCATCCTCTTGTTACAAGCTGCTTCCTGGCCTCTGAAATCCATTTCTGAAATTCAACCAAGGGCATTTTTTAAAAAGTATTCCTTCCTCCCTCGTTCTCTCTCTCAAGCATACACTGGAAATACACTGGGTGGTAAACAAGTGCTCACTGGCTTTCAGAATTCATACTCACCAAAAATGTGTATATACCTTACTGACAGGCACATCATAGCCTCCTATTTCATTCCTCAGTGGGTGTTCTTCTTATTCTTCAACCAAAAGGCAAACATCGTAATTCTACCATCCTAACATCCTACAGCTTATCAGCTATGAAGACATAACGACCACCAAAATCATCTTCACTGCCACTTATAGAAGAATTTTCTTAATCTGTTCCAGGCACCTTACTAATCCTGACTTAATCTATTTTACAAATGAAGAGATTCATGGTTAAAGTTAAGTAACGTGGATAAGGTCCCACAGTTAGTAAATGGTGGGAGCCAAAATCTGAACCCAGACCTTAACCCTTAGACTACTACACTGCTGCCTCTCCTACTCCGTAGTAAGCCTCATGACCTCCATTTCTTATTCTGTGAATGGAAGAGGTTGGAGTAGGTAATCATGAAAGTTCCTTCCATCTCTAGCACATCCTAATTCCACGTACAGAAACACTGGGTACCTTAGGTATATAAACAAAGGAGGAAAGGTGATTTTGTGAGCTGGGAATTAAACACAGTGAGGATGAGAAGAATTTCAATGGAAAATGCTTAGTGGAGGAAGCAGCATTTCACTAATTAAAGACTGAAGGGTGAGAAAGAAGACAAAGACATGCTTGTTTAGAGCTTCTCTGTAGACTAATTCATCTGTTTCATCTCCCACCAAACTGAACCATTTTAGACTACTTTACAGAGGTGCCCTATTCTCTTTTTTCCAAAGTAGTAGGCAACGACCTACAGAAAAAGTCAGCTGAGTAATAAAAACAAGTAATGCAACTCAACAGACCAACATGTTCCGACCCACATCCAAATGGAAATGTTTACAAGCTTGATAATCAGCTGGGGAATGGACAGACTCCCTTCTACACACACACAGGCTAATGTCCACCAGCTAAAATCTGCTGCCCAAAATATTTAGTTGCTGTTACAGGAACTTCTGAGAATGTTTTCTCCTAAATTCTAAAAAAATCTGATAAAGAAAATAATCAAGCTTAAAAACCAATGCCCAAGCTTCAAGAGAATGAACAGGGAGTCTTTCACATTCAAAACTGCAATCAAAGTGAATAACGTTTCTGTTGGTACATTAAATTTTACAAACTGTAAGTACTAAAAAGAAGTACGCCATCCTATCACTTCATGGCACATACTGGAAAGTACACTGGCTTTTCATATAGGTAATCAGCAGTCTTGAAGTCTGCTACTAAATTGAACAGAAAATTAAAAAACAAAGCAGTTAAAAGCAAGATGGACAGGCCAGAGACATGTACGGTGACGTTCCATTATAGACCTTGATGACTATCCCAGGTCAGAGCAAGGAAGAAGTGAAGAATGCAGCCACCCACAGAATGCCTCCCCACCCAGTACAAGAGAAAAAAAGAATACCACAGAGTTGGGGAATCTAAAAACTCAGTTATGGAATCTCCAAGGAGACACTCCTTCTTAGTTGATATTCAGATAGGAGCTAACAGCCTCAGGCCTTGAGCTTTAACAAGTAACAGCCAAAAACCCCTCTAAGGGTCAGCATTAGCTGCACTTACCAATCCCAAGACAAGCTCTGCCTTTCAAGGACTGTAGTCAAAATGGAACTAGAAGCAAGGAAAACATTTTTTAAATCTTGCCAACCAAATCAACCTATTCCTTTCACTTTCAAAATTTTCAACTCTTGAGTTAGGTTTCCAGTACCTCATTAGAAGATATACACTATGGAAAGTTAACTGGAGATGACCGAAAAAGACTCCACTAGTTAAAAAGTCAACAAAAAAATAAAGGCAGATTACCCTGTAGTAGACTACTGTGCTTACGGATAAGCAATTATAACTGAATAAAATATAAAAAGCTACCATTTGAAGGCACTGGAAGAAGATAAAAGCAGACAGAAAGCTAAAAAAGGAGAAAAGTACTGGGTGAGATTCACTTTTACATTGCTTTTCAACTAAGGTTACTTCCCAGACCACTTGAGACAATAGACAGAACTCAAGCAGAAAGCAGCATTCTTAAAAATCTGCATGTCAGCTTTCCTCAAATCCTTGGTAGACTCCTGAATTGTACATATACTGAGAAGAGTCCAAGATTTCCAACAGAAAGCAAATCTGTGAGGCTGAAAGAACTGAGCAGAGATCAAATTAAAGTGGGAGTTTGAGTCCAATCCAATTAGCTGCCTGCCAGAACAAAAGTTTACATTTTTCAGAAGCTAAAAAACATAAGTCTCTAAAATGTATCATCCACAATGTGTAGCATACGATAAAAAATTACGAGATACGTGGAATCACATATCTCATTTAACATCTTACTGGATACCTCATTAATAAATGAATTAGCTAAAATCTTCAACACATGTTCATTTTATATTTGAATAAGATTCATAACTTTACCTCTGAGAAGCCAAAGACAATATCAACAAATCACATATCTGAAAAAGTACTCATATCCAGGACTTCTAAGGAACTCTTCCAACTCAGTATTAAGAGCCCAACTAAAAATGGAAGAAGTAGACATTTCACTAAATAAGATATATAAATGGCTTAGTAGGCACATGAAAATATGCTCAACATCATCAGTCATTAGGGAACAGGCAAATTAAAACTACAATGAGATGCACATCTATCAGAATCACCTCATATCTATTAAACAACTTGAATTCTTAGCTAAGTTTTATCACAAAGAAAACTCCAGGCCCAGAAAGGATCAAAGTGACAGGTACCAAACAGATAAGGGGAAAAGAATGATATCAATACCAAAAAAATGGAGGGGTGGGGGGATTTTCCAACTTACTTTATGAGGCCAACATTACCTTGATACTAAAACCAGACAAAGACACTACAAGAAAAAAATACAAACCAAACCTGATGAACACAGACACAAAAACCATTAACATAATGTTACCAATTCAAATCCAGAAATATGAAAAAGTATAATACACAATGACCCAACTGGGTTTATCCTGGGATACAGTGTTGGTTTATCTTTTGTAAATTAATGGAATTCACCACATTGACAAAATAAAGCAGAAAAATGACACAAATATCTCATTAGATGTAGAGAAAGCATTTAACAAAACTCAATACTGATCCATTATAAGAAAAACTAAGGAGGGGCTTCCCTGGTGGCACAGTGGTTAAGAATCCACCTGCCAGTGCAGGGAACACGGGTTCAAGCCCTGCTCCAGGAAGATCCCATATGCCATGGAGCAACTAAGCCCGTGCGTCACAACTACTGAGCCTGCACTCTAGAGCCCGCGAGCCACAACTACTGAGCCCATGTGCCACAACTACTGAGCCCGCATGCCACAACTACTGAAGCCCGCACGCCTAGAGCCCGTGCTCCACAACAAGACAAGCCACCACAACGAGAAGCCCATGCACCACAACGAAGAGTAGCCCCCACTCACCACAACTAGAGAAAGCCCGTGCGCAGCAACAAAGACCCAATGCAGCCAAAAATAAATAAATAAATTTTAAATTAAATTAAATTTTAAAAAACTAAGGAAACTAAGAATAGAAAGGAAATTTCATCAACCTGACAAAAGGGAATCTGCAAAAATCCTATAGCTAAAATTATATAGAAGGATAGAAGTTTGATTGCTTATCCCTAAGATAGGCAACAAGAATATCAGTTCTCACTGGGAATCTACAAAAGAGCTACTAGAAACAAGTGATTTTAACAAGGTGGCAGGTCAATAAACAAGAATCCATTGTATTTCTACATGCTACAACAGACAACTGGAAGTTGAAATTTCAAACATCTATAATAGTTCCAAAAATATGAAATACTAAGTATAACAAAATGTTGCAATTGAAAACATGCTTTTAAAAAATACTTAAGATATTTAAAAATAGATATACATACCATAGCTAAATGCCAACTGTCCCCAATTGAGCTACATATTTAATTCATTTCCAATAAAAACTTCAGGATTCTTTGTTACAGAAATCAACAAGCTGATTTGAAAATGCACATGGAAATGCAAATGACCTATAATATCCATATGAATTTTGAAAAAGAACAAAGTTGGAGGGCTTACACTATCTGACCTCAAGACTTAACCACAAAGCTATCGTAATCAAGACAGGGTAGTACTGGTCTAAGGAGAGATATAAAGGCAATGAAACAGAAGAATCCAGAAACAGACCCACACATATATGGTCGATTCATTTTTCAATAAATGGGTCAAGGTAATTCAATAAGGAAAGGATGGTTTTTTTTCAACAAATGGTGCTGAAACAAGTGGGTATCCATAAGCAAAAAATGAACCTCAACCCTTCCCTCACACTAGCTATAAAAGTTAACTCTAACAGACCACAAACCTAAATCTAAGAGACAGAATTTCTCACAGGAAACATGAGAAAATGTTTGTGACCTTGGGTTTGGCAAAGATTTCTTATACAGAACATAAAAAGCATAAACTAGAAAGAAAAAAATGGATAAATTGGATGATGACAAAGTTAAGAACTTCTTTCTGCTCTTCAAAAGACACCATTAATATGAAAAGGAGAAATTATCTGCAAAACACATCTGCTAAAGGACATGTATTCAGAATATATAAAGAACTCATACAATTCAGTAAGACAAATATCTCAAAAAGAAGTTAACAGATCTTTCACCAAAAAGGATATATGCTCAATATTAGTAGTCATCAAGGAAATGAAAATTAAAACCACCATGAGAAAAGCACTATCCACCCCCTGCATGGTTTAAATTTAAAAGACTGACAATATCAATTTTTGACAAAAGTGACTGGAACCCTCATACACTGCTGGTGGGAATGGAAAAATGAATACCCACTTTGAAAACAGTTTGACAGGTTCTTTGTAAAGTTAAAGATATACTAACTATATGATCTGGCAATCCCACTCTTAGGTATTTACTCAAGAGAAATAAAAATACATGTCTGCAAAAGACTTATATGCAAGTATTTCCAGAAGCTTTACTCATAATAGCTAAAAGCTGGAAACCATCCAAATGTGCGTTCAACCAGTGAACGGACAAACAATTTGTCATATAGCCAAACAATGGAATACTTCTCAGCAAAGAATGGAAATACTGACACATTCAGCTACATAGATGGATTTCAAAAGCATTATGAAAATGCCAGAGACAAGATACTATGGACTGTATGATCCCATTCTTATGAAATTCTAGAAGATGCAAAACTGTAGTGACACAAAGTATATCAATGCTTGCCTAGCACTTTGTGGAGTGACATAAATGTCCTATCCCTTGATTGGGGTGTTGGTTATATGACTGTATGCGGCTGACAGAACTAATTAACTGTATACTTTAAATGGATGAAATTTATCGTATGTAAATTATACTCTAACAATGCAGATTTTAAAACAATTTCTTTTTTATTTCTTCAAACAATTCAACTATTCTTTAAAAAGCTGTAATGCCTGATGTCACTGTGCTGAACATCAACTACCCCTGGTTCCACGGCTGGGCCAGGACGACAAAGTCTCAGCTTCTCTCACCACAAGCGCGGTAATGGGCTGGCAGCAAGAGGCCAGCAAGAAGTCACAAGGAGCATGAAAAGTACATGCAGCGAGGTAACTAAGACATTGTCATACGTCTGTTAAATAGCACTGACAAGCACTTGGATAACAAGAGTAAAGTTACAATGACACAGCAGCCACAGGATGTTACTGCTCACAGAAAAGTATAAAACTGAATGCTCCTGTGAAGAAGCATCTCTGTTTCTCCCCACATCTCCAAAGAGAGAGAAAATCACTGAATTCTCTTCACTGTCAATGCTTAAAGCTCTAGGCCTTTGTCTAACTGCACATCTGTTGAATGCACACTGGGTACTCAGAACAAAAGAAACTGATTAGGGCATACCGACGGCATACCGACTTCATTAGTTATAACATCCAAGGCAGGGAGGGAGGGGAGAAGATATTTTGAAAAGGGAAAAGCTATTTTTAAAAATCTATAAGCTAGATAGGAATTTGGAAGAACCTTGTACAAGCCACTTAATCTCCCTAGGCCTGTTTATTCCCCTATACAACAAACTCTATAAACCCCATGCTAATATTTTAAGATTTTCTATTTAGGGTCTAAGGTGTCCTGGCTAAAGTCTGTATGCATAAGTTATTAAAACAGACAGATCAGTTGTGTTATTTAATACATGCTGCTTAACAGTCACAGGTCCTTGGGTTGAAAGGAAAGAGGTTAGTAGTTAAATCTATATCTTAATGGTAGCAGGTTCACCAGAAATGACCCTCAAGTGATTAACTCAGAATTGCATCATATCAATCACTGAAATAATGGCAGCCGTGTTACCAAGTAGCTATTCCAGAAGTATGCTTAGGGGTAAATGCTATAATTTTACACCTAAAACAGTACCTGTCTAAACCGGATTAAGCTGTTTATCACAATTTGGAGCAGCTTGGAAAGAGGTAGCTTTGATGACAGTAACACCCAATAGTAATACACACTGTAGGCAGCAACTACAGCCAGTAACTTCAGATCTACCTATACTAGAAGGCACTCTCTGGTTGCATAGGACACATGCACAGGTATTGGGTCTCTCATTCATCCTCTTAAATATTTCTGCATCTAATGAGGACCAGAGACTGTGCTACTCTGCAGACAAAGAAATTAACCACTTGGTAGTCACAGCCCTGAAGGAGCTCTGACCTGTTAGAGAGAGACGTAAACACCTAACTGCAAGGCAGTGATAATCATTCCACAGATACTTACCAAAGTAGAAAGGGTGGAATAGGGCAAGTTTCAGCAGCACTAT
>NW_006783200.1:219478-247257 GCF_000442215.2 Lipotes vexillifer | reverse complement strand
CTTTCCCCAAATATTAACTGAATTACATTTTAGGTAAGACTTTATACAGAATTCTACAAATCCAGTTCATGTCCTAAAGCCCTTTATACTTGTGCTGCTTTGTTTGGGTCTCTTCATATGATAAAGAACAAAACTTCTGAAAGTGATAAGATGGAACTCATATGAAAGAATCAAGACATCTCATTAGTACCCCAATCTTCTTTAAAATATCAAAGCTACATTGTTAAAATGCTAATGTACTACTCTTACAAGCTACAAGTCACAACTGATTTTACCACGTTAATTTTATTTCAGAGTCATTTTTCCAAAGATATTACCTCTCATCTACTACTAGAGATTAAAATAGTCCAAACTTACAGAACTACCACTAAATCATAATATAGTCATAGTCATAATACACTGTTATTTTCAAATGTTGATATACTTCTAGAAGGGCTCGGATTGTCACCAGCCCTAAAGGGTCATCAGCCATAACAGAATATGCTCAGGCTAATTTAAACATGTAATGCAGACTGTGAGCCAGGTTAGATAAAACTAGAAAGCAAAAACAGGATTCCCAATTTCACTTCCTTGCAGCCTTAGTGGGTTTCCATGGAATATCTCAAAACTTCCTTTACCCTGAAAAATACAAAGAAAGCTTTTCCACTATGGTCTCATAATATTCACTGATCTATTCAATACTCAAGAACCATCTCCCTGCACAATACTTTCAGAGCAAATAATCAGAAATTGACTCTCAATCTGCTTATGAAGTGAGCTATTCTGGGCTGTTCCTATACCATGTAAGCCATGAAACAGTAAGTTTTTGTGTGGTGGTTCTTTCATATTATTCTGAGACAAAAATAGAGAAAAAAGTTAGTATGTAAATTTTAGTCACTGAGGATATTAAAAACAGGCATCAGAAATGACCTCCTCCACCCTGCTTTTAGTCAACACTTAAGTCAGTAACCTGGATGAAGACAGAGAAAGCAGGCTGATCAAACTTGTTGCGTCTAATAATGGGTAGCAGGTTCGATAACAGAACCCAGATCCAAAAAGATTACAGGCTGGAACGTCAGGCCCTGACTCTGTTCATTTGTTTATTCATTCATTCATTCATTCATTCACCAAAGTTTAGTATACAGCTACTGCTAGGCACATTGTGTTAGATGCTGAAGATGGAAATAATAATAAAAGCACAGTGTTTGCTCTCTAAGTACATACATTTCAAGGGCAACAGAGAGGAACACAAATTAAGTGGAATGATATGCCTTAGTTCTCCAGGTAGATAACATGAGAGTATGGGGAAGAAAGAATGGTCCAGAAAAGCTTCACAGAAGAAGAGGTGATTCTTGAGCTGAAAGAATCTGAAACACATCAGAGATGACAGAAAAGAGGGGTCCTTCTAGAGAGATAAAACTGTGTGCATACTCATATAGAGAGGCATATATAACTCACAGATGTTTAGGGGTACAGTTAACAGTAGTTCAGTAGGGCTAGAGCACAGGTTCTATGGGGATGGTGGGTGGGTGGGAGGGAGGCAGGGAGGGAGGAAAAGCTTGGGGAGTAAGCAAGCAAAAATCAGAATCATTCAAACATTTATTAAGTGCCTACTAGGTACCAAGTACTGAAAATATGCAAGGTATATATTTAGAATCAAGGTATACATTTAGAATCAATTATATAAAATAAAGGCATGTAAGACGTAGCACAGCAGAAGCACTTGTAAACTACACTTAAGGGTTGGTTGATACTAAACTCAAATGAAGAGTTGACAGCATAAAAGAGCTGCCAAAATCACTGGTATGCATTAATAGGTGTACTCAGTGTCTAAAGCAAAGAAGCTGACAGATGATTCCAAACCACTGTTTACTCAACATATCTAGAATATAATGGTCCATTCTGGGAACCCCATCAACATAGGCAAAAAATTTTAAAGGTTGGGAACAAAGTGAAAGGGATGGTAAGAGAAATGAAAACTAGTTTTATCACATGTTACTTTTTAAAACATAAACAGGCTTAACCAGGAGAAAAGATCTAAGGATCTTTAAATTAAAGGATCTTTAAGATTCTCTTAACTCCAAGATTCTACAGCTTGACGACAAAGCATAAATTTTAAAAGCTTATTTATGGTGGTTCAAAAGTTTTATTCACGCCATCACTGTCACCAATAAAATACACAGTGTGCCTATGATGAGTAGGATGCAGTGCTAGACAGTGAGAAGAGGAAGATGGATAGGATGTTGAATCCTTTGCAGAATTCAAAAGTACTAAAATCCAAGTACTTATTTACTTTTAAAGACCAGAGACTAGAGTACAAAAGACAGATCTATAAACAGATATATAGCAAGGTTAAATTATAATAAGTGCCTAAAGATCAATACAGATAGTTACATTTCTGTTTAAAAGAAAACTATACAGTTTAGACCCTCTGGTTTTATCATTAATCTATATGTAAACTGGTAAATGGGGGTGGGGGTGGGGTAGCAATTGAAAAGTCTGAACCTACATAACTTTACTATTAGGGATATCCTGATATAAATTTGTTAAGAGCCCTAGCTCTGACATCAGATTGCCTGAGGTTAAATTCTAGCTACGTCACTTACTAACCACATAATCCTGGGCAACCCAATTGTACCTCTGAGCTTCAGTCTTCTCTCTGTAAAGATAGATGAGTGAGAAACTACTGGTTTTAAATACCCGCTGTAAAATTAATTCCTTAAAACAGAATTACACAAAAATGTACAAAATTAGAGATGACCTAAAATAACTGGCTATGATGAAACCAAAAGGAAATCAAAGTAATCAACATTTATGTGGAAGGCATATTATTATATACAGATTCTTGTAAGCTTCCATTAATGCCTGAGAAGTAGACCTTATCCCTATTCTACAAGAAAATGGGTATCAGCATTCAAGGAACTTGTCTAAGGACACCCTGCTCAAAATCGGTAGACTCTGGAGTCAATCCAACTCCAAAACTCTTTTCTTTTTTAATCCTAGACCACACTACCTCCCAAAATTGGTAACCAAATTTCTAACACCTATCTAGGACATACACTGGTGCACACATGTGGATGGACACAGGAACCAGAGGGACAGACAGGGAGATGTTTGAATATTTATGACCAGGAAAGTCACTAGTCTGATAAAGCCTAATAGAGGCACCCAGCCCTCATGCCAGACTGAAACCCTCTGGCTGCTGGATCACAAGGAATGTGTTGGAAGACAACCAGCCATCTTGGGGGAGGTCCAAGGACAGCCAGAGCAAAGAGAAGTGGGAACAAGGGCTTGGGGCAGTATTTCAAACTTCTAACAATCAGTATGGCCTCACCAGTGCATACTAGCTGGATGTGAGCATGCAAGCATGCATTTTTTAAAAAGTTACGGTCAGAATTACAGGACTGTGGCCTCCACATTTCAATCCAGGCATATTAACAACGACTCATTACCAAGTGACTCCATGCACTGCCACCAGCAACATCATCTAGGAGAGAAAAGCAAAGACCCAACAAAGGCCTCCCCAGAGGCTACTCTCTGCCAAAGCTGACTCTGATCTCAGTAGAACTCACTGCCTTTGATCTAGCCAGTCCAGCTCAAATGTTTCAGGCTCCTTTTTGGCCTTTCTCAGAAACAAGAGGGTAGCAGGAAAGGAAAGCAAAGAAGAAAGGCAAAAGGAAAAGCAGCACAAACAAAAAGATTCAGTGTTCACTGCAGATCTCCAAAAGAAACCAGCCCTGGCACGTTTCAAAAACCACTGTATTCTACCACTCTGTGCAATTCAGTCTTGGCTGCAACTTAAACTACTGATGTCCTAACAGGGTGGATGTGTAAGACCCAGAAAGAAACACTACAGGGACTGAAATCAGTCAGTCTGGTTAAGACCAGACATTTGGGGGAAAAGTAGGGCAAGCAAGCCTCATTTCTTCCTAGGTTCTATGCCCATCATCCTTTTCCCCCTTCTCATAAACAATGTCAAAACAGTAATGATTTCTAGTTAATTCATTCATTGAATTAGGAAATATTTATATCCCTATTCCCTCAAATAATTTCCTCTGTCCCATTCTCCGTCTCCTCTTTTTCTGGAACTTCAACTGCATGCATATTATAGACCTTTTTTAAATTGTCCCACAGGGCTCTGGGGTTCTGTTCATTTTTGTTTCAATCATTTGTCTTTCTGTTCTTTAGATTAGGTAATTCTTATTGATCTAAAAGTTCAGTGATTCTTTTCTCTGTCCTCTCTGTTAAATTTAACCTGTAAAGTCTTCATTTCAGATAGTTTTTCTTTTTTTATAGTTTCTATTTCTGTACTGAGATTTTGTAGTTTTTTCATTACAAGCAGATCTCCCTGTACATAACAAAGTATAAATAATAGCTGCTTAAACATCCTTATCCCCTAAATCCAACATTTGGGTCATCCTGGGATCAGTCTCCGTTGATTAGATTTCTTTTGCGAAAGGGTCACCTTTTCCTGTTTCTTCATATTTTGAGGAATTTAGATTGTATCCTGGATATTGTGGAGACTCTGGATTATTTTATTCCTCCAAATAATCTCGATTTTTGTTGTTTGTTTGTTTTAGCAGGCAGTTAATTGAACTCAGACAGCAAACTTCTGTCTCTTGGATAGCAACTCCAATCTCCAGTTTAAGCCTTGGCCTGGATCTGCCATGTTCCTTCATGTTCAATGGCTGTGATTGCCCTGAACTGTGTCTTCTGGTGATAACAAGCCATAAATATAAATACTAGGGGTTTCCTATGGACTTAAAAATGAGAAATCCACCCAGTGATTGACTGCCTTGTCCCCTCCTCCACATATCAACTGCCCTCCAGAATCCACTTTGTTGGTTACTCTCTAGTACTTTTAATATTGTTGTTTTTGTATTTTATCTAGAATTTATAGTTGGTAAATTATGACAGGCTAAGTGAAGCTGGAATTCATGCCAGATTTACACTGGAATGCAGTTTAACAAAAAGAGTGGGAAAATCAATAATTTTATTTCATTTATGGAAATTATCAAAGTAAAATTTTGGTTCAGATTTCTTTGTGAGAAAGAAGTACACACCACCTGTAAAGAAGCACTGAGTAAATATAATAAGACTGGACATCTGTACAAGCTTCTCTCCAAAAGGACTCAGAAACTATGCTACTCTAAACTGCCATGTGCAAATGATGTAAGAAAGACTGTATTGAAAGCAAAAAAAAAAAAAACACCAACAGGAGAAGAACCAGCATAGTTAAAGAAAACAGGAGTAGAGGGACTTCCCTGGCGGTCCAATGGTTAAGAATCCACACTTTCACTGCTGGGATGTGGGTTCGATCCCTGGTCGGGGAACTAAGATTCCACATGCCACGCAGCATGGCCAGAAAACCCCAAAAAAACAGGAGTAGTAAGTTAACAGGAAGAAGGAGACAAAATATTTAAAATGACAAAACAGTAACTCAAAAAGAAGCATGGGGAATTTAGGTGGCAAAGATCCTAAAAGACATTTATAAGGTTACAAATATCACTATGTTAGTTAATTCATATGCTCAAAACTTTTGGATGTTAACAATGTCTTAGCACTTGGACTACATGCTGAGGACAGAGGTGAAAATATATATAATCCTGCTCTCACAGAGCTTAAAATCTAGTGAAAAATACAAGAAAGCAGACATTTAATACAATAAGATAGGTAAGATACAATGGAAGGATATTAGTTCTCATGCTTTCATAACAAAGTACCACAAACTTAGTGCCTTAAAACAACAACAAAAAAATTTATTTTACAATTCTGTAGGTTAGAAATCTAAAAACATGGATCTCACTGGGCTAAAAACCAAAGTGTCAGTAGGACTGCATTCCTTTCTGGAGGGTCTCAGGGAAAATGTTTCCCTATCATTTTTTGCAGCTTCTGGAGGGCACCTGCATCTCTTGGCTGTGGCCCTTTTCTCCACCTTCAAAGTCAACAACATTGAACTTCTCTGACCCTTTTTCAACCTCCCCCTCACTGGTGCCCGCTCTCACTCGCACTCTTTCTCTCTCCCTCTCCCCCCACCTCCCCCACACACACCCCCCACTACCCAGTCCCTCTACCCACCCCCGCATCACAGCCAGAAAAGGTTCTCTGCTTTTAAGGACTCCTGTGGTTAGACTGGCCCACCTGGATAATTCCAAGTAATTTCCCCACCTCAAGGTCCTTAACCACATCCGCAATATCCTTTTTGCCATGTAAGGTAACTTATTCATACAGAGATAAAGATGTGGACATCTTTGAGGGGACATTAGTCTGTCTACCACAGGAAGTATCATAAAAGGTTCAATAAACATGAAGCAGGTGAGGTATTTCTGGCCAACACAGGGTGACACAGTTCATGAACAGTGACACAAGTGAACTCAGCTGTATCTTGTAAGAACTTATTATCATGCTGAGGTAAAATGCAGGGTAAGCTATGTGAGGGGCTGTGTACTCTCCAGCAGAACGAATAGCATGTGCAAATGCGTATGCATATAAAATTTCACACATATTCAGATAACTGCTAGAAGTTTGGTGGCAAAAGTCTGGCGAGAGAGAGAGAGAGTGTGTGTGTGTGAGAGAGAGAGACAGACAGGAGATAAGACCAGAAAGCTAAGAAGGAACAATTCTAGACTGTTAAGGAATGCAGACTTTACTCTAGAGGCAATTAGAGTAATGGTTACTCTAGAAACCATAAAGGTCTATAAGCATTAAAACAGCACAATATGTATGCCCAAGAACATAATTTCTGGCCATGGTGAAGAGACTTGAAGAGGTAAGTCTGTAAGTAGGAAGATGAGAGGCGATTGTGATTGTCCTGATAAAAACTAGTGAGTTTATTTAAATATGGTAATAAGGACAGAGAGGAGAAAACAGATCTGCGAAAGGCAGCCTAGCTAGAATTTAGTGATCACATACCCTTGCAAGTGAAGACTAAGTAGGAATCTAGAAAGATTTTTACCTTGACTACCTAGATGATGGTACTACTGGGAAAAAACAGATGAGCATGTGGTAATTTTAGGGGAATATAATAAGTTAAATTCTAGATATGCTGTTTTTGAGGTATCCTTGAAACAGACAAGAATAATAGCTATTGACAATGAGCAAAAGAAAGATGGATACATGGATCTGAAGTTCATGAGAAGTAAGTTCCCATAAATTTAGGAATCATTAGCATATAAGTAACAGTTATGTCACAGTAGACATGAAATCACGTAGACAAGTATATTCAGAAAAGTAGGACCCAACCCAACACTCTAAGGAAAACAAATATTAGAAAGAAGCCTAAGAGGCTGGAGAAGCAAGAGAGGGTGGTGTGATAGAAGCCATTAAGAGGAAACTATTCTAGTAACATAGCAAGATTGATGCTTATAATAAAATAATGGCCCTGAATCATCAAGGAAAATTTAAGCTATTAAGCAATCTACTACAGTACATAACACTTTTCAGAAAAAAGCTGTTCAAAATGCTTAAAGTAGTTTTGAAGGGAAAACCTATCAGTTCTAGAAATTACCAACTATTCAAAATGATTTCCCCAAGTTTCAAGGCAGCAGAAATCTGGTTTCTGCCGTGCATATTACATACTTAAAAATCAAACAAACCTGAAACTATAAGGATTTTGTTTATGACAAAAAATCTGGAAATAACTTATTTAACATTAGGAAAATGATTAAGGTTATTTAAAACCATAAGAACAACTTAATAGCATGTGCAAATGCTTATAATGTAAAGTGATAAAAGTCAGAATATAGACATGTAGCTCTCTCATACATAATAGTAAGGAGGGAGGGGACAGACTCAAATGTTCAGTGATTATTCCTGGAAGGTTCAATTATGGGTAATTTTTATTTTTTCTACTTTATATTCTGATTTCCACAATGAGTTAAGTTCTACGTATTCCAGAATTTCCGTAATGAGCATTACCAAAAATCAGGATAAAGGGGATACTTACTTTTAAGGAACACTTAAAAGTTATTTTCCTCAAAACTGCTTAAGGCAGATGTCTCATCCCTTAAAGGGACCTACCCTCTATTTGGCAAACATTCAAATCTCTTTTCTTGACACCCTGGCTTAGAAAAGTCAAATTCACGACAATTAAGCAATGTAGATACAACTCAAAGTCACCCTCCACCAAGGGCTAGAGTTCTGTGAAGTTCTGCTGGAGTATGTGAAGACACCGTAAATGGAAGAGCCTAAAATAAAGGCAAATCATTTTGTTACCATATAACAGATGTCTGCATCGGACAAGGCTTGATGAAAACAGCTGTGTCCAAGTAGAGGGTGATGTACAGATCACCCCAAGGAGTCCAAGGCTACAACCAACACCATGGTGCTGAGACAGGCAATCTCCACCTGCGTCAACTAAGGCTCCGACTCTGCACACTGATGAAAGGATTCAGCCCACTGCTTCCGAAAGAAAGGTAGGCCCTCCCCTAAAAAACTCAATGGCTCCCCTCACCCTTATTTTTTAAAAAGTCTTTGAAGGCCAAGAATGTATTTTCTTCCATTTCATATCCTCCAAAGCAGCTGGCACAGCACCACATCACAGCAGGCCCCCAACAGCAGTGAGAAAAATCACTTACTCTGGAAGTCAAATAAACCTAGATTAGAATTCTAGGTATGCCTCTTACTATTTCAGATAAGTTACTCTCAAAGACTGACAAAAACGCGCAGATATCAAATAGATTATTTCTATGAAGTCTGGAGCAATTCATTTAATCTCTCTAAGCTTCCGGTCCCTTCTCAGTAAAAAGGGGATCATACCTTTCTCACAATGCTGTTGGGAGGATTAAGCAAGCAAATATAAGTTGAATGCCTGGCACACAGTAGATAATAAATTGTAGTTATTATTGTTTTAAGTATTGAATGGACTGAGAAACATCTCCCGAGCCATAACCTCATGGAACTTTGAGGGAAGATTCACGAGCGCAACAAAAACCCGTAGGCAATAGTTTTACTTGAGCCACCAGACTCACTGCGGGGAAAGAAAGCTGCCAACCTGAGCAGTAAGAAAACAGAAAGTGAAGGCAGTGAGTCTCCTACGGACTCTGAGGCAGTGCAGTCCTGATTATTTGGATTCTGATTAAGAAGGGGTGGTCAGGATTGGTTTTCATCTCTAACACCTTACTAATAGTCACCTCCAACCCAAAGCAGAAAAACCTGTTTAACTAAAATGTTCAGTGTATGTAGCCAAGTAACTAAACAATTAAACACTTCTGATTTGGTTTACAACAAGAAGGATGAACTTACAGCAGTTTAGAGTAGAAAGAAACAAAGGGTATGAATCTTTTCTCCAAAAATGACCTGAAGTTGGGAAAAATGCCACGGACTACAAAAAGCCTTCTCGGGTTTTCTACGTTTGAGGCAGGACAAGGAAGGAAGATCTAAGACCCACTGCTCAGGGTGGTGGTGTACAAAAGGAAGTACATAAAGGAATTCCTTATCCATTCTAGTTCCTCCTTTTCTCCCAATCAGAATGAACTTCGGACTACACGATAAAGCATAAGGAACAGCAAAGAAAAAAATTAACAGCCCAAGACATGGAGACACTGTCAGAGTGTCTGACTTAAAGGAGTTTGCCCCAGGCTAGAAAGAGAGTTTTCCCAAGTCCTGAAAGATTATTTAAGAATAAAAGAGATGCGATATTCTGTAATAACCTATATGAGAAAAGAACCTGAAAAAGAATGAATATATATGTATATGTATTAACTGAATCACTATGTTGTACACCTGAAACTAACACCGTAAATCAACTATACTCCAAAAAAATTAATTTTAAAACAAAAGAATAAAAGAGATGGAGGATTGGAAAGAACAACAGCACTTGCAGTAAGAAAGTAGATTCCATAAACTAATCTATTGAGTTTTATCTCAATATCAGACACAGATTGTTAAAGGGATGTTTTGTAAGCCTTAGAGAGGGAAGCAACAATCTAAAAACCCAGCATATAGCCACAATTAAGACACACCAGACAGTTCACGGTTTGTGGTTTTTTTTTTCTTTTTAGTAACTTAATTCATCCTAGGGATTGACAATGTGTCTGAATTTCAGCAAAACACCTGGCCAAATCTCCCATGATATTGCTGTAAATGAAGTGAAGAAATCTGGGTTGAGAGAACATGGTAGCCTCAGATTAAGCATAGAGGGAATAAAATTCTCCCTTCCCCAGCACACGATTCTGTCTGTGCTTCTAAAGCCACAGAATGTGCTTCTATGTTAAAGCATGTTCTAGGAATCTGGGGAAACACTGTGGGAGGGGAAGAATATGCCCCATGTCCCACTGTTGCCATCCTAACCCTGTAAGAGTTTTCAACAACAAAGCAAAACGAATAACTGATGAACATCTACAAGAAACAAGGTTTCCATTACACAAGGTTTCCAACTCTTCACCACCGCATCTCTGTGCAATTCTGATGAGCACTTTTACCAAGGGCTTGAAATACCTAACGATAAAATGATCCAATATACGGACTATCTGAGATTAATTAAGAACACTAATATACTGAAAGTTAAGACTGAAGATCCAAAAACCCTGAATGGCTAAAAGGGTGTATCAAGGAAGTGCATGAGAGACCAAATGTACCAGGATGAAATTTAATATGGGTATAAATAAATTCTGCACTTCTACATCAAAACACCCAGAACTTATGTCAAAACACCCAAAGGAACAGAGAGAAGAGAGAAGAAACCTATCTTATTGGCATATGTAGAAAAACACCTATGACTTTGGTAACCAACAATCTCTCCTTTTGTCAACAAAATGAATTAAAGTTCTCAGGTCTAGGAAGGTAATAATCTGGCTCAATTTCCTGGCAGCTGTTAAGAGCCCAAACAAGAAAAGCGAACTGAGCCTCAGAGAGTGTTAAGTGGGTTGAGATAAAATAGTTATAAAATGCTAGGTCAAGATGGCAGCTCAAGGGTGCAGGGCTTCTTTTGGGGGTGATGACAATGTTCTAAACTCACTGTGATGGAGAAGCAAGAAGAATTACAATCCTGCAGCCCGTGGAACAAAAATCACGTTCACAGAAAGAGAGACAAGATGAAAAGGCAGAGTGCTATGTACCAGATGAAGGAACAAAATAAGACCCCAGAAAAACAACTAAATGAAGTGGAGATAGGCAACCTTCCAGAAAAAGAATTCAGAATAATGACAGTGAAGATGATTCAGGACCTTGGAAAAAGAATGGAGGCAAAGATCGAGAAGATGTGAGAAATGTTTAACAAAAACCTAGAAGAATTAAAGAACAAACAAACAGAGATGAACAATACAATAACAAATGAAAACTACACTAGAAGGTATCAATAGCAGAATAACTGAGGCAGAAGAACGGATAAGTGACCTGGAAGACAGAATGGTGGAGTTCACTGCTGCGGAACAGAATAAAGAAAAAAGAATGAAAAGAAATGAAGACAGCCTAAGAGACCTCTGGGACAACATTAAATGCAACAACATTCTCATTATAGGGGTCCCAGAAGGAGAAGAGAGAAAGGACCAGAGAAAATATTTGAAGAGATTATAGTCGAAAACTTCCCTAACATGGGAAAGAAAATAGCTACCCAAGTCCAAGAAGGGCAGAGAGTCCCATACAGGATAAACCCAAGGGGAAACACATGGAGACACACAGTAATCAAACTGGCAAAAATTAAAGACAAAGAAAAATTATTAAAAGCAGCAAGGGAAAAATGACAAATAACATACAACGGAACTCCCATAAGGTTAAGAGCTGATTTCTCAGCAGAAACTCTACAAGCCAGAAGGGAGTGGCATGATATACTTAAAGTGATGAAAGGGAAGAACTTACAACCAATATTACTCTACCCAACAAGGATCTCATTCAGATTCGATGGAGAAATCAAAAGCTTTACAGACAAGTAAAAGCTAAGAGACTTCAGCACCACCAATCCAGCTCTACAACAAACGCTAAAGGAAATTCTCTAAGTGGCAAACACAAGAGAAGAAAAGGACCTACAAAAACAAACCCAAAACAATTAAGAAAACGGTCACAGGAACATACATATTGATAATTACCTTAAAAGTGAATGGATTAAATGCTCCAACAAAAAGACACAGGCTTGCTGAATTGATACAAAAACAAGACCCATATATATGCTGTCTACAAGAGACCCACTTCAGACCTAGGGACACATTCAGACTGAAAGTAAGGGGATGGAAAAAGATATTCCATGCAAATGGAAATCAAAAGAAAGCTGGAGTAGCAATACTCATATCAGATAAAATAGACTTTAAAATAAAGAATGCTACAAGAGACAAGGAAAGACACTACATAATGATCAAAGGATCAATCCCAGAAGAAGATACAGCAATTATAAATATATATGCACCCAACAAAGGAGCACCTCAATACATAAGGCAACTGCTAACGGCTATAAAAGAGGAAATCAACAGTAACACAATAATAGTGGGGGACTTTAACACCTCACTTACACCAATGGACAGATCATCCAAAATGAAAATGAATAAGGAAACAGAAGCTTTAAAGGACACAACAGACCAGAGAGATTTAATTGATATTTACAGGACATTCCATCCAAAAACAGCAGATTACACTTTCTTCTCAAGTGCACATGGATCATTTTCCAAGATAGATCACATCTTGGGTCACAACTCAAGCCTCAGTAAATTTAAGAAAATTGAAATCATATCAAGCATCTTTTCTGACCACAACGCTATGAGATTAGAAATGAATTACAGGGAAAGAAACGTTAAAAAAAAACAAACACATAGAGGCTAAACAATACGTTACTAAATAACCAAGAGATCACTGAAGAAATCAAAGAGGAAATCAAAAAATACCTAGAGACAAATGACAATGAAAACACGATGATCCAAAACCTATGGGATGCAGCAAAAGCAGTTCTAAGAGGGAAGTTTATAGCTATACAAGCCTACCTTAAGAAACAAGAAAAATCTCAAATAAACAATCTAACCTTACACATAAAGGAACTAGAGAAAGAAGAACAAACAAAACCCAAAGTTAGCAGAAGCAAAGAAATCATAAAGATCAGAGCAGAAATAAATGAAATAGAAACAAAAACAAGAGCAAAGATCAATAAAACTAAAAGCTGGTTCTTTGAGACGATAAACAAAACTGATAAACCATTAGCCAGACTCATCAAGAGGGAGAGGACTCATATCAATAAAATTAGAAATGAAAAAGGAGAAGTTAAAATAGACACCACAGAAACACAAAGCATCCTAAGAGACTACTACAAGCAACTCTGTGCCAATAAAATGGACAAACTGGAAGAAACGGACAAATTCTTAGAAAGGTATAACCTTCCAAGAGTGATCCAGGATGAAACAGAAAATATGAAGAGACCAATCACAAGTAATGAAATTGAAACTGTGGTTAAAAATTTTCTAACAAACAAAAGTCCAGGACCAGATGGCTTTACAGGTGAATTCTATCAAACATTCAGAGAAGAGCTAACAACCATCCTTCTCAAACTCTTCCAAAAAATTGCAGAGGAAGGAATATTCCCAAACTCATTCTATGAGGCCACCATCACCCTGATACCAAAACCTGACAAAGATACTACAAAAAATGAAAATTACAGACCAGTATCACTGATGAATATAGATGCAAAATTCCTCAACAAAATACTACCAAACAGAATCCAACAACACACTGAAAGGATCATAAACCATAATCAAGTGGAATTTATCCCAGAGATGCAACAATTCTTCAATATACACAAATCAATCAATGTGATACACCATATTAACAAACTGAAGTATAAAGACCATGATCATCTCAACAGATGCAGAAAAAGCTTTTGACAAAATTCAACGCTGATTTATGATAAAAACTCTCCAGAAAGTGTGCATAGAGGGAACCTGCCTCAACATAATAAAGACGATATATGACAAACCCACAGCAAACACCATTCTCAATGGTGATAAGCTGAAAGCATTTCCTCTAAGATCAGAAATGAGACAAGGATGTCCACTCTCACCACTATCACTCAACATCGTTTTTAAGTCCTAGCCACGGCAATCAGAGAAGAAAAAGAAATAAAAGGAATACAAATTGGAAAAGAAGAAGTAAAACTGTCACTGTTTGCAGATGACATGATACTATACATAGAGAATCCTAAAGACGCCACCAGAAAACTACTAGAGCTAATCAATGAATTTGGTAAAGTGGCAGGATACAAAATTAATGCACAGTAATCTCTGGCATTCCTATACACTAATGATGAAAAATCTGAAAGAGAAATTAAGGAAACACTCCTATTTACCACTGCAACAAAAAGAATAAAATACCTAGGAGTAAACCTACCTAGGGAGAAAAAAGACTGGTATGCAGAAAACTATAAAACACTGATGAAAGAAATTAAAGATGATACCAACAGATAGAGAGATATACCATGTTCTTGGATTGGAAGAATCAATATTTTGAAAATGACTATACTACCCAAAGCAATCTACAGATTCAATACAATTCCTATCAAATTACCAATGGCATTTTTTACGGAACTATAACAAAAATATCTTAAAATTTGTATGGAGACACAAAAGACCCGGAATAGCCAAAGCAGTCTTGAGGGAAAAAACGGAGCCTGAGGAATACTACAAAGCTAGAGTAATCAAGACAGTATGGTACTGTCACAAAAACAGAAACACAGATCAATGGAACAAGATAGAAAGCCCAGAGATAAACCCATGCACCTATGGTCAACTAATCTATGACAAAGGAGGCAAGGACATACAATGGAGAAAAGACAGTCTCTTCAATAAGTGGTGCTGGGAAAACTGGACAGCTACATGGAAAAGAATGAAATTAGAACACTACCTAATACCATACACAAAAATAAACATAAAATGGATTAGAGACCTAAATGTAAGACCAGACACTATAAAACTTTTAGAGGAAAGCATAGGAAGAACACTCTTTGACATAAATCACAGCAAGATCATTTTTGATCCACCTCCTACAGTAATGGAAATAAACACAAAAATAAACAAATGGAACCTAATGAAACTTCAAAGCTTTTGCACAGCAAAGGAAACCATAAACAAGACGAAAAGACAACCCTCAGAATGGGAGAAAGTATTTGCAAACGAATCAACGGACAAAGGATTAATCTCCAAAATATGTAAACAGCTCATGCAGCTCACTATTAAAAAAACAAACAACCCAATACAAAAATGGGAAGACCTAAATAGACATTTCTCCAAAGAAGACATACAGATGGCCAAGAAGTACATGAAAAGCTGCTCAACATCACTAATTATTAGAGAAATGCAGATCAAAACTACAATGAGGTATCACCTCACACCAGTTAGAATGAGCATCATCAGAAAATCTACAAACAACAAATGCTGGAGAGGATGTGGAGAAAAGGGAACCCTCTTGCACTGTTGGTGGGAATGTAAATTCATACAGCCACTATGGAGAACAGTATGGAGGTTCCTTAAAGAACTAAAAATAGAATTACCATACAACCCAGCAATCCCACTACTGAGCATATACCCAGAGAAAACCGTAATTCAAGAAAACACATGCACCCCAATGTTCACTGAAGCACCATTTACAATAGCCAGGTCATGGAAGCAACCTAAATGCCCATCGACAGATGAATGGATAAAGAAGATGTGGTACATATATACAATGGAATATTAGCCATAAAAAGGAACGAAATTGGGTCACTTGTAGAGACGTGGATGGATCTAGAGACTGTCATACAGAGTGAAGTAAGTCAGAAAGAGAAAAACAAATATTGTATATTAACGCATATGTGTGGAACCTAGGAAAATGGTACAGATGAACCAGTCTGCAGGGCAGAAGTTCAGACACAGATGTAGGGAACAAACATATGGACACCAAGGGGGGATAGTGGCATGGGGGTGGGATGAATTGGGTGATTGGGATTTACATGTACACACTGATGTATATAAAATTGATGACTAATAAGAACCTGCTGTATAAAAAAATAAAATTAAATTTAAAAACTCAGTAAATAAAATAAAATAAAATCACTGTTACACAACTCTGTGAGTATACTAAAAGCCACCAACTTGTACATTTTAAAAGAGTGAATTACATGGTATATGAGTTACATCTCAATAAAGCTGCTTAAAAGAGAGCTGAGAATCAAACCAAGGTCCATACCCTTTCCATTTTATTGAAGAGCTCTCTCTTTTTTTTCATCTATTATTTTAAAAAGCAAATCTGAGGTTCTGTCATTTTCTGACTATACACCTCGTTTTCTGGCTTAACCCATTCCCCATTCCTTCCTTAAAGTTCAGAAAGCAGGATAAAGAACATTAAGTCCTGTCAAGTAGCACAACAAAACCCAATGAAGTCATGGAAACTATGGCTCAAGTCTTCCCACACACTGTTTATCCAGTGTTCACTTTGCTCCAAACAAAAAAGGAATCGCATTTACCTGACTTGCATTTCCAACAGTATGACACCATCCACATTCCACAATAACATTATCCAACACATCCAACCCACAGCTTCAACGTAAGACACTCTGCCTGACGGCATCAGTCCATACCACTCCCCAACTCCACCTCTCTGTCCTCATTACAGAATCAGGGTTACCGCTATCCAAGTCTCACACTTTTACATATTAGAATGCTACTTCTGTGCCCACTAATTAACTAAAGCTCACACATTCATTTAACATATAATTACAGAGCTCCTACTACCTGCTAGGGGACTTACCAGGTATCGTGGAGACAATGCTGAGTCCTCTGAAGGTTTAATCTGTGCTCTCAGAGGGCTTAGAGTCTAGCGAGGGACAAAATCAAGTAATCACATAAACAGAGAAATGCAACAATATTGCAAAGATGAGGTACATGATATTATGAAAACAAATAATAAGGAGATTTTACCTCTTTGGAGAAAGTCAAGAAAAAGCTTCCTTCAGAAATGAATTTTGGGGACGAGAGCTAAGAAACAAATAACAAAGAGAAGAATCTTTCAGGTACACAGACCCTAGCAAAAGAGAAAATATGACGGATTAAAAGAAATCAAACATGAGTAGAGCAGAGAGAACAGGGAGGAATATGGTGTGAAATGAGGCTGGAAAAGAGTGTAGGGGCCAGACCATTTGGGGCCTACTGTCAACTATTCCGGTCTTTATTTTAAAAGTAAGGGTCATGATTAGATTTTTATTTTAAAAGGCTCACTTGTACATGTAATGGACAACAGAGTGAAAGAAGGCAGGATGTCAATAGAGAGCTTCCAGCTAGAAAGCTGTGGCAGTAATTCAGGTAAGAAGGAACAGCTAGGGCTAGGGTGAGAGTGATAAAGATGGAAAGAAGGCGGTAGATGACAGATATCTGGGTATTAAGCACAACAAGATCTGTTGATAAATGTAATAAAAATAGGGAGTAAGAAAAAGGGAGTATCAAGGATGATTTCTAGATTTCTGCCTCCCATGACATAGACTGACAGTGATGCCATTTATTGAGAGTGGAAAAGAGAGAATCATGAATTCATGTGGGCCTGTCTTTTTCCCCAGCAAGACTTTCAATTCTATGATAGTTACACAGTGGATCCCCAAATACTAATTAATTGACTAATGGTATACGCTGGCAACAGCGCTAAGTGATTTCCCCTTTTGAGTCAATATTCTGAAAAATTCTAGATGAGCAATAGAACAGAGTTTTCATGAAAACTACTTTAAAACTGAGCTAAAGTCGAATGGCTATCACACTTTCCAGTTTAAAAGGTACACCTCACAAAAGCACATTCCAAAATACTAAGCATATTCCCCTAAAACACCAGAGAGCTGTAAAGTGTCGTATGCTAGACGGAGTTCTGCTGCCAGCACTCGATTTCTTTCCCCAAAACCTTCTTCTCTCCTGCACTAAATAATCAAGCTACAATGACATTCTCTAATAAAATTATAAAACACTAATTATTTTAGTTGCATGTTTAAATGCCCCTTTTATTTCCTACACTTATTGCTAGGATACACTTAAACTTTTGAGTCCTGTTTCTAGGAATGACATTATCAGAGCTAAATGGAAATGTTGATAATAAAGATGCAGTTTCTTTTCTCTTATAGAGAAGGAAAATGAGACCCTAAGAGGTAACTTGTTCAGAGGTAGAACTGGATGGGACTCAAACCCTGACCACCCAATCCCCTCACACTACCAAGGCAAGTTTGTCCAACATAAAATATTACTTTTACTTAATTGGCCCCCTCTGAAAATTTCTACTGATTACAGCAGCTAACTGGAGGATTAGAAATACAAAGTTCAATGAATTGCAGCTCATCTTCAAGCCCCAATACAGCCCATGTAGGGCACTGATAGCATCCACACTGATATGAGTAGAATGAGGTAGGAGAAGAAAACAACAGACTCAAAATCTATTATTGCTATGGCTACACTTCCTATCTCATCTACAACCAAAAGGGGCACAAAGCTGCTCTAACTTCCCCCAAAAACAAAGCAAGCAAAAAGAGGAAAAGAAATTCAAATCAACTTCCGTCATTAGTTTTAAAGTTACTGGTAGCAAAAAAGGGAAAGATCTGAGGAGAATAATTTTTAACTATGAGTTACTGGACTCTGAATGTACCAAATTACTATCTGGAACCATTTAGGACAGATATCAGAGTATATGATAATAATAGCTAATAACTATAACTTGAGCTTATGACATACCAAGCTCTGTTATAAGGGTTTTAAAATAAGAAATAATTTAATCCTCACAATAACCACTTTATCTCAGCTTTACAAAAGAGGCAATGGAGCAACAGAGATTGAAGATACTGTCCAACGTCACACAACTAGTAAGTGGACAGCTAGTAAGGAACAGAGAAAGGTTTAGGGCCCAGGCATTCTGGCTCTAGAAATTATGCTCTTATTTACCGTGCAGTACTGCCTCTCACAGTATACACTGTGAAACCCAAATATTTATGCTGTCATATATTTATACAATGTTTAATGATACGATGGATTTTAAGTTAAATTCTCTTCATCAGTGCCCAGTGCTCTAGGAAGGGCTGGGCAAAGTGGGGAGGAAGAAAAGGCATGTTTACCTGGCCAGACAACCTAGGCAACTTACTATCCCCTGGCAGACCTCACATCCAACAAACATTTTTCCACCCCATTCCCTCAGTTTCAACTATCATGTATATGCAGATTGCTCTTGACACTGACTCTCTAGCTCTAACTTCTTTCCTAAAGCTCCGTACCCTCCTAATTGCCAACTGCCTGCTAGTCATCCTATTCTCCATGGATGTTCTGTACCAAACCCATCTCCTATACCCTCATTCTCTGTCCTTCATCCTCATTAATGGTCTCACCTCAAGCTCTCATGCAATAATTTCCTTCTCCTTTACTCCCTACGTTGTATCTCAACAAACTCTACTATTTTACCTCTACAATGTCTCTTTATCCGTTCCTACTACCCAAGTCCTCATCCTCTCTCTTGGACTATATAGCTTCCCTACTGTTCTCCCTGCCACTAACCATAACCTCCACATTATCACAAGGCTCAACTTCCCCACAGTTTGATTATGATTTGTGTGTCAATTCTCTGATCAAATCCTCCCTCCCAAGGATCCCTTGCTTTCTTCACAAGAAGGTCAAACTCCCTAGCCCCAAATTATTATCAATATCTTTATAACCTGCTGCCATTACAACTCTAGCAATACCAGGCTGTTCTCAACAACCACAGCACTTGTACAACTAAGTAAAATACATAGAAAGAAAAACTTCAGGTACAGTGCCATTACAATGAGACAACTATAAATAATCTTTGGCTCTCTCTGTCCCTGCCTGAACTTTATTAATTTAATTATAAACCGGCTTTTTTCATAGTTGATAAAATCTTTCAACCCAAGTCAGTCTATAAGTACTATAATAAAGGTAAATCATAGTACTATGGGAGCCCAAAGGAAGATTGTAATTAAATGAATTTTTATCAGAGCACACTTCTATATAAACTACCTCCATAATATGACAAGCAGATAGGAAAAGAGAATTTAATGACATTCCAGGACACAGACTATCTTAAATAACAAATTTTCTGCATCAATGATCACTAAAAATCCTAAGATATATCAGCTTACTTTTCTGTCTCCAAAATTAGAGTACATCAATCAGTTTTCTCTAGGCTGACTCTCAGTCGTGTCATCATAAACTATAACTTCCACTGTGAGCTCTAGAGATGCAGGTTTAGAGACAAGTGCCTTTCAGTGGTAAAGTGCCAAGTTGTTTTCTTTGGTGTTTTAGGGGCCTCAAAAACAAGGCCCACAAACTATGCTGAGCATTCATTAAAACTATCCAACATCTTTAAAAAATGTAAACAACCTCAAAAGAGGCTCATTCCAAAGAACTATTTTGATCAGATAACTTCCCAGTACTTATCGGAGATCAGAGGATAAGGGTTTTTTGGTTGAGTAAGCATATGGAGGGCAAGGGAAAAGAAGGGAAGAGTTCATTTAAAGTCTCAAATACTCTAAGAGAAGACATTAAATGGGAAAGTGGTATGCGTGACGCTGTGCAAATTCTCTCTACCTTCATTTCCTCAGCTGTGAAACAGTTTTCCAAACAGCTGATGATTGTACCATATGAAGAGTTAACTATGCTGTGGTAACAAAATACCCCAGGGCAAAGGGGCTGGGAGAGAAAGCCTCCAGTAAGAGGTCCAAAATGGAAAGTAGAAGGCCACCCAGAACAAAATCCACTCACCAGGAAGTACTGCTGGAATCCTGGTGTTAACCTCAGTAAATTTAACTGAATTGTAATACCTTTCCCACAAAGCCTACGTGGCATGTCTTCTGAAAAAGATAAAAACTGATTCTGTATTTCCCCTCAGACATCCTGAAAGGGTAGTGTTTTGTCTGTTGGTACTTCACTCAACCACTAACAGCTTCTCTTTCCAATTTTTCTGAACACGTGAAAAGCAAAAATATCAATGCAAAGTGAAGATTTTACTCTAAACAACTTCCTACTCCCATGTGGATTTCTTCTGCAATCAAGTCAAAGGTTCACTGGCACTAGAAAAAAAGGGATAAAAAATAATTTCCCTTTAGGATTTCTTTACTTCCTTTAGGATTTTTTTATTTTCTTTAGGATTTCTCTTCCACACCTCCAAAACCACCTTTTACTATTTTTCACTCTAATTCACTGGTCGAAATATGTTAAGATAATCCCTGGAGGCTGCCACCTTCAGTTGTTTTCTGTTTTTAGTTGTTTGTTTTAATGAGCCTGAGGTAGCAGGAAGATGCTCCGCTCTAGCCTGAGTTCTATGTTCAAATCAAACATAACATTCGTCAGGAATAAATACAATTCATATAGCAAGTAGTTGGCTCAAGTGGAAAGCCCTAAATCACTAAACAGAACAGTTTAATGATTAACAGAATGGGTTAATACAAAGACTCTAATTTTAACTGTCCAGAGTCCAGACATCCCTCCCCCCTTAGCACTCATTTATACCCCCAGGCCTTAGCGTGAATCACAAGAAAAAAATTTCCACTGGCATATGTCAGTGAGGGGGGAAAAAATCTGGATTCCTGCACAAACGTATCAACCACCTTTCTGTTTCCAGGCAGGATACTACGGCAACAACATAAGCAACAGATTAGAATAGTTACACTATTTGGTAAAATGAGGGTGTCAATGGGACATTCTAGTTGTCAAGAAGGCCTTGACAGTCATAAATACCTCCTAAACGAGGAGGAAGAAAAATGAGGCTCCAGGATTACATATGTCCAATACAGACACACTCGCGCGCGCGTGCACACACGTGCACACACACAAAGAGTACACTGCAATTGACGCTTCTTACCCATTAACTCCAATGCAAATGGTTTGGTGATTTGAGATTTAAGGGCACTTAGGAGAAGACAGAGGTTCTTTCAATACTCATCCTTATGGCAATTACTCCTGACCCTATCACCAGAAATTTATTTCATGTTTCCACTAACACAAAAAATTAGAAATGCTGATGTACCACAGAAAAATCTTTGGTGAGAAGCTGATTCATTTTAGAGATGAAGAAACTGAGTGGTCTGCCTGGTAATCCACAGCTAGTTATTAGTTAATGCTAAATAAATTATAATTGCTGATGAAATCAATCCAATTCAAGGGATTTTCCTTTATCTTTCTATTCAGCTAACAGTACCAAAGTTAAAACTAAGGCTCTTGGAGCTGAAAGCACAGCACAGAAAGGGGATGAGAAAAAAGCCTTAATTTGAGCAGGACATAAGAAGACCGTGTAACTTCTAATTCTGAGGGAGAATAATAAAAGGGAGACCACAGGAGCCGAAAAAGAAAGAAAATAAGAAATATTTCATCCTCTCTTCTTTTCAAGCTTTTCCAACCATGAAAGAAAATACAGGTTAACTATTTTAAATGGAAGATGCTTATACTTTCTCCCTGATTTTCAGATTTATCACACTAGCTGAATGACACTGGGCAAATAATTTAACTCAAGATTGTAAAAAAGCAGGGGGGAGGTAGGGAAGATGGAGAGAGGGAATACATTTTTAATACTAAAATTTTTTAATTTAATAAATATGTTAAATAATATATTATAATTTTGATACTTCATGGAGCTTTATGAGGTACAAGGCTTGGCTCACAACAGATGCTCATCAAATATTAGCTCTTAATCTTTTCCCTTCCCATAAGAAATGCAAGAAAACAGGCCTGAATCCATCAGTAGACCAAAATATTGTTCCCAAAAACTACGCTATACAAAGTCCATATACCAACCACACTAAACTTAAAGTACTGCTGAGCCAAAATCAGGATGGTAGTGATGGGGAAAGAGAGGTTTTTCTTTATATTTCGGTAATTTCCAAGTTTCTGTAATAAACGTGTTTTACTTACAGTGTTAGAAATAACTGTTTGGAAAAAGAAAAGAGGATGTTTTAAGAAGGGTTTCATCATTCTCATGTTAAAACTATTTTTAACAAATGTTCAAGTCAGCTTATACTGTCCTAGGTTTATCCAACCCAAACTGTGTATTAAAATAAGATTTCATGATCACCCTCAGAGGGAGAGGATAACAGCATCTTCTTAACTAAAGCCAAGCTGGCTAAAACTCTACTCACTGTTTACAAAGACCCTGTGGATGTCTTAATAGATAGAATCAGAATCAAGCAAAGCAAACTATGGTACAAGACCTCCCTACAATAAGGCCAAGACTCAAGACAAACCCCTTCCCTTCCTCTTCCCCTAACTTGGCCAGAAAATGAAGGCTTCTGTTCATTAGCACATCCAAGACTGAGAGGTAGTAATACAACTTAAAAGAACTGTTAAGAATCTTTTCAACAAATGGCACTAAACAAGTGAATATCTACATGCAAAAAATAAAAGAAAAAAAGAACTTAAACCCTTAGCTCACATCACACACAAAAATTAACCCAAAAGTGGATCACAGACATAAAACATAAGAGCTGAAACTGTAAAACTTTTAGTAGAAAAGTAGGAGAAAATCTTTGTGATCCTGGCTAAGGCAAAGATCTCTTATATATGACATCAAAGGTACAATCCACAAAAGAACACATGACAAACTAGACTTATTCGGAATTAAAAACTTTTCCTTCTAAATACTTACATATGTGAAAAACATAACCATATAAAGACCTGAAAAGAAATGCTCAAACTTTCAAATGGCACCAGACTGCTGAGCTTAGAGTTATGTTTCTTGCAGTTTCTCTTGCTATCAAACTGCTATTTCAGCCCCTTTAGTGAAATCCACTTGCATTGTTTAAACCACTCTAGAATTTTTTTTTTCAATTTCCACCACACTAAGCCATCACTAAACTTAATCCTTGGCTTCTGAATGGCCATCATTGCTTTGCTAGAGGCTAGGAAAGGAGGTAAGTGACCTTCTTCAAATTGCAATATGACAAGAGTAACTGGATGACTGAGAAAGTATAGTTTTCCTAGGATAAATAAAAGCGTGTGAGAGCTTTGATGCACCACCGTGTTGACATCTTTGTGGTGGTTTACTGCTTAGATCTCTCCTTTTCTCCTTTTTGGCACCTGACCAACCTTAAGGTAACTGAAAACTGGTTAATTAAAGAAGAGATTCACCTATGCAATACCAGATAGGACAATTTCTACTGATGAATACAGAAGAATTGCTCTTTTATCTCTATGAAAACTGCCTGTTGAAGATTTTGCACCAGCTCTCTCCATGATATCAAAGTCAAGTCCCTCCTGGGTAGGGTCCATGAGTTTACACTACAGTCAGTTACAATAAAAAGCAGCATTTCAGAACACATGAATAAGTTCCAGAAACAGAGAAAATTAACTTAAGAGTTTCACCTATAAAACAGAAATATGCCTAGTAAATACGCAGCTAAAGTTGAATAAACAAGTCTGTATGTAACCTGTAAGCTAGCTGAAAACCTGCTAGTTACAGTCAAAAAAAAAGGCAACAGGAGGGGATGACCAGGTGTCTGCACTGATAAAGGGCAGAGACATTTGGACTAGTTCTTCTGGATGCACAAACTGATTCTGCCAAAGTAACCTGCTAGCTATATAAAGGATGGGTAGGGAACACCATAAACATGGATAGTTTTGTTGGGTGTTCTTTTTCCTTCACAGGGAATTTCCAAATGCTTGCTTAACTATTCAGTGACAGCCTGGTTTTAATGAACCCACTCCAGAACTGGTCTAACACAAAACACTCATGTGTTTACAAAGCTTAGCTAATAATATTGAAGGGATGATCAAGAAGTCCCCAGAACTGGGTTCAGACTAAAACGAAGACCAAGGAGCTTATGAACTGACGAGATAGTCATAGCATTTCTAAGAGAGGTATAATCTCATTGTATTTTTTCCCCTATAAAACAAGAAACGGTAGGAAAACAAAAGTGCCCACTGATGACAAAGATGTAGCAAAATACTCCCTTACTCAGATGATACATATTAACTATAATGCAGTCAAAGCATTTTAGATAAAATTTAACTATTTGTAATAAAAAAAAACTTGAAAATGTTCAGTGTTCAGTAATTTTACTTTACCACAAGTTAATAATGATAAAATTGAAGGAAAACTTGCCTTGGAAAAAAAATTTTTTAATCTACTAACAATTAAATTTGATAACTCCAAGCAACAGAATTATGCTATCCCTTAAAATAATATTCAAGAAACTGTATTACATGGGAACACACCATTAAATGGAAAAAAGCAGAAAACTGTTTATATAATCTGATCAACTATGTATTTTTTAAACCATGTACAAGGAAGAAAAAGACTAGAAGAAAATCAAAATATTAACTATCTCTAGGTAATGGAATTATGGGTAATTATTTCCTTTATTATATATTTGCCAAATTCTATGTATCACTAATACAACTGGGAGGTAGCAGGGGGAGGAGAGAGCCCCACCACCAGCACCTTATAAAAATATGATGGCAAATGCTTTCAACCATAAGAAACAAAGTTGTTGGAAATCTTCCCAGAGCTCTCTCTCAGTAGTGTTCTGCTCTTTTAGAGTAATAAGATTCTGCATGATAGAGATCAGTCTGTGGCAAAACTGGCAGGATCACAGATCATTTTTTTTCACCTTATAGTAGCTTCATGAAGCCCAAATTTGCAAAGTGAATGAAAATCTAGTCGTATAATGAAGCTTACATACACCCAGGTATTTTTCAGATGACAAAGTAAAGTTTTTCCTGGCTTCTATACTGAAGTAAAACTGTGTTGACTCCTTCAAAACCTAGAACTATCCTAGAACAGTAAAGACATCAACAGTAATCTCTGTTATCACTGGTAAGCTGCTACCGAATGATGCCGTGAGAGGAAAGTCAGTAGAATTCTCCCACATTTTACAAACCACTCCTACATAAAAAATGTTTCAGCTATCCTCAAACTGAATCAACTTTTTTTAAAGACTGGCAGAGGCATGAACAGAGCTCAAGGGGTTAGGAAAATAATGGGGAAAAAAGATAATCCAAAATAAATATGTGTTAGCTTGCATTTTTTCCCCTCATGGAAGGAAAAATACATTTTTATAGCAGATAAAAAGTAGGCAGGATATTGCACCCAAAATAAACTATAAAGTTAGGCTAAGTTAGAAATGAGGTTAGAATGAGTTGAGACAGCCAAAAGAGAAGGCTGTTTTCTACCGTTCTTAGGTAAAGTCATATTCTACTGAAAAGGAAAAAAAAAATGTGAACTGATCTGGTATGTAACATTCAATACTCAAAAACACAGAATCCCAGAAACACAGTTGGAAAGAGCTCCTCATCTAAACTGCCTCCCAGGGGCTTCCCTGGTGGCTCAGTGGCTGGGCGTCCGCCTGCCAAGGCAGGGAACATGGGTTCGATCCCTGGTCCGGGAAGATCCCACATGACACGGAGCAACTAGGCCCGTGTGCCATAACTACTGAAGCCCACAGGCTCCACACCAAGGAAGGCCACCGCAATAAGAAGGCCACGTAGAGCAGCGAAGACCCAACGCAGCCAAAAATGAATAAATAAATAAATTTAAAAAAAGAATCTCCCTGCCAATGCAGGGAACATGGGTTCAAGCCCTGATCCAGGGGGATCCCACATGCCATGGAGCAACTAAGCCCGTGAGCCATGACTACTGAGCCCTGGCACCACAACAACTGAAGCCCGTGCGTCTAGATCCCGTGCGCCACAACAAGAGAAGCCACCGCAATGAGAAGCCCATGCGCCACAACAAAGAGTAGCCCCCGCTCGCTGCAACTAGAGAAAGCCCGCACACAGCAACGAAGACCCAATGCAGCCAAAAATAAATAAAATAAATTTATAAAAAAATAAACTGCCTCACAATGAAATTCAGAAGTAATTAGTAAAAAAGTATTTCTATCAATTGAACTTTTGAAATCTTCAAGTGCTTAGCTATTTCAGTCATTATTTCTATCAGATGATGACAAAGAATCATAAAATCTTAGAGCTGGAAAAATTCTTAGAAATCGTCTGCTCCAGCTCATCAGCTGATCCAGATACAACCAGAGAAGATTGCCACTCTTCCTGTACTTGTAAAAATGCAACACAAATTTATCTTTTAACTTAAAAAAGACCTGAAGATGGGAGTGATATTGCACTGTGTCACTTTTTGGTCCAGAGAAGGTCATGCATACACATGCCACTCACTGGGTAACTTTTCTGTAGACAGCAGTTTCCAACAATCTGCTGTCTACTTCACTCTCCATTTCCTTCTCCCTGACCTGACCACAATATATAACATAAGCAGGTTGCTCCTTATATAGTTTTAAACAGTCTATGTTCTAATTTCAAACATGGAAATTGAAACAAATAATCACCAATTAAATCATTTATTTCGGATATCCTACAATGAATTTGTGCACAGTTCAGAGGCCTCTTTACAAAGTAAATGGTTTCCCACCCTTACCTTACATGGCAAGACAGTTTTCCTTAATGGCTTTCTTTTGAAAACTTACAGTGTTTAAATATTATAGAGAAGACTAAACGACAGAGTTTGGTTAGATAAATGCTATTTCTCAAAGTCATTTTAACATTAAAGGCATCTTTTTCATACACCAAACCCCACATAGGCACAATTACATCAACCCTTCCTTCTGATCAATAATTGTCACTTGACATCTCTTCTGCCTGCATCCCTACCAAATGCAAGCCCACAAACACATACAACTCTACTTCATATTTTTCAAGTTTTATCTATCCTAAGGTCACTCTGCTAAAATAACCTGGTCATCGATTTTCTTACCATTTACTTCACTTTCATATTAGCAAGAATATTTTTAAACATAAACCACTCTAAAATGTTTTTTTTTTTTTTTTTGCGGTACGTGGGCCTCTCACTGTTGTGGCCTCTCCCGCCGCGGAGCACAGGCTCCA
>NW_006783200.1:196093-219000 GCF_000442215.2 Lipotes vexillifer | reverse complement strand
GTCCCCTGCATCGGCAGGCGGACTCTCAACCACTGCGCCACCAGGGAAGCCCTAAAATGTTTTAAAATATTTCAGAACTTGGAATTTTTATATTCCTGAAGTAATTATCTATGGCTGGAACTAGCAGAGCTTAAGACCACCAACACAAGTCTGCTTAATACTAAGGGACAAAGTACCAGCACCTCAATACTTGATCATCTCCACCTCAGAGCTTTTACATAATCTAAATTTAATACTACTATGATTTTCCTATTGGCTCATAATAGGAAGGCAATATTTGAAGCTTACTATTTGCGAGATACTCTGCTAAGTATTTCATATTGTCTTATTTCACCTTCACAATCTCTCTTTGGAGTAAGGTACTAGTACTACCCTTGTTTTACAGGTGAGGAAACCGAGGACTGGGAAGGTTGAATCATTTGCCTGGGGTCACAGGACAGGCAGAACTAAGGTATAAATGTAAACAGTCCAGCTCCCAACCTGAGTTCTTAATCACTATAATGGCATAACCAGTGGTATTTTGGACTTTCCTGATACACCTGGTTCCTAAATTTGTAACAAATATGCTTCTAAACAATATTATAATGTTTACTGTCCTTGGTTGAGCATAAGCCTCTATACCATTAGTGTGAATGTCTGGGAAGTAATACACTTGTGACTATTCCATCCACTGGAATCAAAATCCCCAGTGACTATACAAAAGAACAAAACAAAAAAACGCTAACTGATGATGAAGATCTGGCCTGGTCCTGGTATAGCAAAGTTAAAACTATCGGCTCCCAGCACAGACATAGATTTCCATTCATTTTAGTTCTATGACCTAAGGCAAGCATTTAAAACTTCAAAACTTTCTCATATGCAAAATATGGATAATAACACTACTACTCACATAGGTATTATTATGAATGTTAAGGTAATAAGTGTAAAGCCATCAAGCATAATGCCTGGTATATAGTAAGTATTCAAATGCTAGTTGTTATATGTAATGATTAGGATAGGAATGGAGGCGGCTAGATAAACAGTAACTGTCAGACATGTTAAAACAGGATGAAAAGCAGAAACACGACAAAGGCCCACAGTACCACTTCAAGCACAAGTGTAGGAATGACTAAGAACTTCAAGACAACATTAACTATACAGCTGGAAATCAGACAGGCTGGTTCAGAGAAATATAACTTACAGCTTTTAAGCAACAAACCTACCAACAGCCACTAACATACACATCACTTTTATCTCCCCTGATGGGAAAGATTCTGAGTCATACACAGCATCTCTCTACAACTGAAGAGAAAGTGTCAGCATATTTCTATACGGAAAACAGAGTTTACAACTTCAACCAATTTCAAACTGCTTCAGAAAGATAATTTAGTGACAACTGTTAATGAACTTAAGAAATTTTCACTACTTTAATGCAGATAACTTGAAATTGGGAGCCAATAAAACATTACCGATAAGACGTTCCATTTGACCTGCTAACTAGGATTAAAACATGTCATCAGCACACTCGGTAAACAACGGTGCCTGTCTGCCTCCAAAATACAGATTTAAATTAACAGAGTCCAAATTAATGAGACTTTATAGAAGATGATGATGCTTTGCTATTAAATACACAAATTTATCCCAAAAAATATACAAATAAATGAAGTCTACTATACTAGGTTCTACACCTAACTCCTAGAAAGACTGAATGTACTTCTACTTTGGAAATTCTCCTTAAGTCCATCACAGATAACATTCACAGATCTACTAACTAGACAAGGGCAACGAGCCAAAATGCACTCAAGTTAAACTATTTCCACTTTAAAGTACAGGCTAGAGGAAAATGCAAAGGTTTATTCAGAAGATAAGAACAAACCTGTTTCTGAGAACTAAGAGATTCTCCTTGATGGCATAAATCACTGCGCATATTGGAATCAGAGATTCCTGCCCTGCACCAGACCTACTGAATTAAAATCTCCCTAGTATGTTCTGATCTCGAGCCAGGATTGAGAACCACAGCCTCCCTGTAATATCTGTATAAATTTGTGCTCCCTTCCCCTTCTAAATAGTTGTTTATTTGGTTTTTGGTTGGTTGGTTAGACAATCTATGGCCTTGTGGCACTTATCACAATGCCAGCTGTACATACTTTAGCTCCCAAACTAAATCCTAAATCTCCTGAGGGCCAGAAGGGAGGTTACTATTTTCCTGGGCACCACGCACCACATCATGTCAATAACAGATGCTCAACCAGTAAAGGAAATTAGTCCAATAAAAACAAAATATTAAGAAGCAGTTTAGGGAATAACCTCCCATGCTTCCCTCTTCCCTGGCCTGTAAAACAACTTCCAGATGGACCATTAGTCTTATAAGGGAGACAGGAAGGGAAAAGATCATCCAGGGAAACTCCAGAAGCACGTGATCCTAAATTAGAAACTCAAAAGAATTAAGAACTCAAAATCCACCAGGGAAAAAGGGAAAACACAGATAAAGAGCTTAACAAGTATAAAAGTAAAGAATTAGGTAGAAAAGAATGGTGGTTGTTAGGCCATTCTAAACAAGAAAAATATACTAATTTGTCTTCCTTGGTCATCAAATAAATGTGACACAAGATCTTCTGAGTCAAGACACAAGTGAATTACAATTCCACTAGCTACATGACATGACTTCACACACCAGTTTCTTTATCTTACCCTGTAAGTGGGGTAAGAACATTACTATAAGATAAAAAGAGATAGTTGTAAAGCATGTGGCTCCTTACCTAGATGTTCAATAAAGATTAGCTCCCTTCCTCCTCAGGTAGAAACTCCGAAGGTAAGATATCAATAATAAAAACGATGATAACCTAGTAGAAAAGGACCACATGGTCATTCTAGCACCATTTTTGAATGTGTGCCTTCTCAGGTGTTTGCTGTTTTTTTATTCCTGTAGGTGTGTCAGTCCTCAGTGCTATCCTCAGCTACCATCTCTGATATATGCAAAATCACAGGGAAGCTAAAAAGTAAAAGATTTCTGGGCCTTACATTTATGTCCCTTTTAGAAACCTTAACAGCAGACATGCAAACCCACAAATGACCATTTAACACCCGCCCCTCACCAGCCACTCTGAAAAAAGAGGAGAGGCCTCATCTTTACTGAGGTTCAGGGCCTGACTCCACAAGATGCTGAGAAACAACTTCTATCCTTCACAGCGTTAAATAAGGGTACCATGTCCTGAGCAGGCCGGGAGGAAAGTAAAAGGTGTTACTGTGATCTTGAGGCAGTAGGAAAGGCAAGAGAATCAAGTTGAAGAAAACAGGTAAAAGGTCAGCCTTGCTCCTGTGGCCAGGAACAACACTTGAAGTCAGTGACCTGGGGCATCTAGTTTCAAACAGTGTTCAGGAGTATAAACTGGATGGTAAGACAAACTCATTTGTCAATGTTTCTCTGAAAATAGATAATCCAGGACTAAGTACATTAACAGTCTGAATCTTCAGGTGTGGTCTTCTTCTCTAAGAGGCCACCAATGTCCCTTTTTTTGGACATTATACTTTTACTATTGCAATTAAAAATGAATTTAGCAGTTCTGATGGCCATGTCACTCATGACTAAAGTACGCTTATTATGGTCAATTAACGCTCTAACTAACCCAAGACCTCCTTCATCTATTCCTGCATAACTGGTTTTCTGGACCCAAATGCAGATCTTTACATATACTTCTACTACAATTAGTCTTATCAGATCTGGTATGCTATTTTAATCTCTTTCCACCTCTTTGACCCTTAGGTTTCTAATCAATAAAATGAACAAACTGGACAAGATGGTTTCAATGATTTCTTCAAGTTGCAACATTATATTCTAGCATTTACTAAACATTTATGGCTAACATTTTACTTTTAAAGCAATTTTATTCCCCAGGATTTTCAAAGGACTTTTTTTTTTCCAAACCACAAATGGCCACAGATTTTTGCCTAAAGGACTCATTATCCTTGCATGCCACTCATGCTCCTGTCATAAAAGCACCCTACAGAGCTTTCAGTTCAAGATAACATAACCTTCTCAAAACTTTATACTGGGAAAAGGAAGGAGAACAAACCCCAACATTTCTGATGACCAGGGTTCTCTACTCCTATTAAAGCATGAAGAACAAGGTTCTGTTGAAACAAGATTTCACACATGCAACCTAAATCTCTAGTCAAAGTAACTATATACATAAGTGATGGCCACAAGAATTACCTAAAAGAAAATTCCTCAGAGATGGTTATGAAGGAGAGGGTATGATGTGGAATAAAGTAAAAATCTCCTGCAATACATCATTCTTTAAAAAACATTTAGGGGTGGGGACAGGACTACAGCTAGAACTTCTCTCCTCTTAGGATTTTAAATGGCAAAATGTGGTAACTGAGCAGAAACTGCACTCACCAGTCAGGTAAACCTAAATCATCCTGTACGATTTTCCACCAAGTTCTCCCTGAATGGCAGTGAGAACTCAGAATATTTTTTCTCCTTTACATTTTCACGATCGCTTTATGTTTTCCTCAGCCTAAATTCAAGTGTGAAAATACTCTTTAAATACGTGCAACTGCTTCAGTTACACTAAAAAAATTAAAAACAAAGATTTATCCACAGACTGTGTTACCTCAATATACAAGTGAAACTGCCTAAACAAAAACTTAATTCTCTTAGATTTTTACCTATTTTTGTATGACCCTTGACAGTAATGTCAGAGGCCCCCAACAGTAAAGGCTCATTAATTCACTGTAAGAGATGATTAAGTTCTCAACTCACTGACTGAACACTGCTCCTTTGCCCACTGCCCTAATCAGCACTTGGCTTAATAATTATCAAGGCCTCATGCAACAGTGAAACCTTACGTTTAAATTAATTAAGGGAAACACCCATTACTATTACTCACTAAACCAATACAGAATATTAAAGACTTTGACAACACAGAATCCTAATAGAAATGGGAAGCCTTTTGGAAAACCACACTTCCTTATTTTCAAACTATCCATTTACCACTGCGAACACTTAAGAGTCAAAATTGGAAATTATACAATGAACCATTGATTATCCTATTCAAGGTCCTTCTGGAAGAGTCAATTCTTATTCCACCAACACTGCCATTGTTCAAAGTATTTTTGGAGCTTCTCTTTTATAAGGATCTTCAAAATAGCATTAGATATTTATAGATGTGTCTCATTTTCTTTCTTAACATAGAATAGTTCTTTGCAATTTACTATCTATTTGTTTCTAAATAACTTTGGGGCTATTTTTAAAAAACAAAACTATCTCTCACCCCAAAAAACATATCTATCCCGCCAGTTAATATCAATACTTTCAAAGAGGCCTTTGTCCTGGAATGAAAATGATATGTCTTCCAAGTGTTAAAGTCCTTAGAGGACCTTCTTTAAATGAACAAATACCGTCTGATACTCCAAGAATTACTTCCCAAGAACTGTAAGTTTTTATCTTTTACAATTTAAACATGCCTCCAAAATTATCATTTATAACCAGGCTTTTCTTTATAAATAACATAAAGGGAATTCCAATAAAAATACAATAAACCTGAATATATATAATGTTGTACAATATTCAGTGAGCTCACTTGTATGTTGCCCATGCAATATATTATAATAAGGTATCAATATCATATTAATAAGAAAATATTGCATTAAGTATTTTTCAGTCATCCATTTTACTACAGAGCATCTGCATTACTGAGATGGACTTGCTGCCAATATAAGAAAAGTGTACAATAACACAACTTCTATCCACAATAAAGCTGAAATGGGTTTTTTCCTTAATTTAGAATCATGTACAGGAATATACTGGGAAGGGTGCAACATTTGGTTTGGTTTGGTTTAATTAGGTTAGGTAGGATTGATAACTTATTCTTTCTTAAACTGCTCCACTGGAAAGGAGCTTTGTTCAAATTACAACAGGAATTAAATCCAAACAAAACCAATTACTCTTCCTCACAGGTGAGTCAAAATGGTAGGTAACCTGAAAACTGAATATAGTACTTCTGCACTGCAAGGGACAGGTTCTCCATGCCTCCAAGCCTTTCCTACTCTAACCCCAACTCTTCCCCAACTAATTCCTCCCCATCCTTCAGAACATGGTAACATAAACATCACTTCCTTCAAGAAACAATGACCTAATTCTCTCAATGCATGGAAAAACTGGGTCAAGTGCCCCCCCAATACTCTCCAAAGCACGCTATCAAAGCTCTTAACACAGCACCTCCATACTGCTGTTGTTGGTTGACTAGTCTCTCCAACTAAAATAATAAACTCCCTGAGGGTGAGATTAGGTCCTAAAAATGTATATCCCAGGACCACACATACTGGTTGGTATACAGTAATCATTCAAATGACTGTGGATAAATCATTTGCAGAGAGAAACAATGATAGAGCCCATCATCATGTGTATTACTCCTATCAATCCTCTAGTTGTAGTTGTAACAAAGGCCTTAGGAATGCTGATGTATACTGGAGCACCTATTTTAGTGCCAGGCAGTGTTCTAGGTACTGGATATGAAAAGGGGTGGGAGGAGGGGAGACCTCACTCATAGAGCAGCGACAGCGGCGTTACCAAAACAAGTATTCCTTAATGAACATGGGAAAATGTAGCTGTTTAACAAGGCATACCAACTGAAAAACAGCAACCTGAGAAATGAACTTTTATTCAAACATTTAAAAACAGTATTAATAAACCTATGAAGAAAAAAACCTATAAAGTTCCCTCTGTTACCCGCCTTGGACCTGGGAAAATTTGTAACTCATTTACAGAGGAAGAAAAGTCTTTGCCTCTTCCATTACACTGTCAAAGTTTGGACAAGAATAAGTATTAGACTGAAGGAGAGAAAGGTAAAGGAAAAAAATATATATATGAACATGAACACACACACACACCCTCCATAAAAACATCTGCTACTCTCTTGGAACCTCTCCAATCAAATTTTGCTTTTATTTTTTGACAGTGGCAGAGATCATCAAATGTTCCATGCTATACCTTCCACTTTCTGTGCTCTAATCCAAGCTCCTTTCACATCTCTCTCTCAAAAATGCCCTAAGAGCCAGTGAAGACTTCTCAATAAAACTGCTAACAGAGAGGGAGAACTATTCAGCTGGGAGGGGTAAAGGAATTAAGAGATCGGCTCCAGCTGCTTCAAAAGTTCAAATGTGCATATAAGCCTCCAGCTATTTTTAGTTTTAGCTTTGCCCACCCTTTAAGAGTCTCTAGCACACTACAAGAGCTCTAACACAATCTAAAGCACATTCTCCCTTAATTTATACCAATTCTATGTGCACCATGGACTGTTCTGATGCCTAGATATCTCACAAAAGACTTGTTTATTTTATGAGACTCACTATTTTTTTGGTCACCATTTTGTTTCTTAGTCAATTTATTTATTTATTTATTTTTGGCTGCGTAGGATCTTCATTGCTGTGCACGGGCTTCCTCTAGTTGCGGCGAGCGGGAGCTACTCTTCCTTGTAGTGCACGGGCTTCTCATTGCAGTGGCGTCTCTTGTTGCGGAGCATATGGGATCTAGGAGTGGGTGCTTCAGTAGCTGTGGCTCGCCGGCTCTAGAGCACAGGCTCAGTAGTTGTGGTGTGTGGGCTTAGCTGCTCCGTGGCATGTGGGAGCTTCCCGGACCAGGGCTTGAACCCGTGTCCCCTGCATTGGCAGGAGTATTCTTAACCACTGAGCCACCAGGGAAGTCCCATCATTTTTTAAAAACTTGAGAAACCACACAAACATAATCAAAATCATTATTGTCTGGATTTCTGAGTCATTGTCCATTTGCACCTTTGTTTAATGAGATTCTACTGGAAATGGTTTGCAGACTTCCACGTAATTCAAGTGTCCTAATCTGTGAAAAACTAGGAATGGGCCAATAACCCCTTTAAGTGTGAAATCTAACATTTTTAGGTGTAATCCCTTAAAAATGTTTTCCAATACTGAAGAAAGGAGTAGAAAGAAAAATTATTTTATATTTCAGCTTCCCTTCCTACAATTCCATGCTGTTCAGATAACTTCTCTCACATAAAATAGCTAGCTCTTGAGCCCCTTCAAAATGTATCTCTCGTCCCTACATTTTTACTCTCAACAAAATTTCCTAGCGTTATATTCTGGTAAAATAAGGTATTCCTCCTCCATGTCCGAATAAGGGTATAAGTTTTAAGCTATCAACTTCCAACTTGTATTTGCCTTTTTTATCTCAGGAGATGGTCAAGTGACTGCTTTACAAATAGCTGGGCAATGGTCTTCACGTTGGATAAACAGTAACAACCTTGCAACCATTCCTTCAAGCAGGAAGAGTAACAGACTGGGCTAACAAGCCCAACAATTGCACCCAAAGTCGTGGGTCAGACTTTCTGTTCTGGGACTTCCCTGGTGGTCCAGTGGTTAAGACTACGCAAGCACTCCCAGTGCAGGGGACATGGGTTCAATCCCTGGGTGGGGGAAGTTCCAGTTCCACATGCCTCGCGTGGCCAAAAAAAAAAGAAAAGAAAAAAAGAAGCTGTTCTGCAGATCATCATAAAAATGAAGTGACAAGAGTCTGCATAGTGAAGCTACCACTGCCGTGTAAGAACACTGTTTCAAGGGTCAGACACCCTTAGGCATCTAGAAATGACATGACAATATAAAAGGTGTGTCTTCTTTCTCCCATCCTCTTCCCTATGTGACTCCAGAGAAAAAAATGAAGTGAACAATTTCCCTTCTCATTGCCCTATTAACCCTGAGGCAATGACCTTTAGCAACAGAAAATATGACACACATGCATGTTTTGTCGCTGACAAAATGCCACTATCTTTAAGAGCTTTCAATTTTTTGAAACAACAAATAAATGCTAGTTAACTAATCATTTCTATTTCCTCTTTCCCCTCACCAAAAAAATCACTGAATTTGGAAAAACATTACTCTCCTCCCCAGCCCAAATAAACTAGAATGCAACAAACTCTTAACTTAAAATGATTAAGCACCTATACTTCCATCTACCTTGCAACCAAGCAATCCTGTACATAATGATATACAGGTCAGTACTGACAATCATACTCTAGGTGATGTTACTTGTATGAAAAGTTTGGTCAAAAATGCACACCGGGCTTCCCTGGTGGCGCAGTGCTTGAGAGTCCGCCTGCCGGTGCAGGAGACGCGGGTTCGTGCCCCGGTCCGGGAAGATCCCACATGCCGCGGAGCGGCTGGGCCCGTGAGCCATGGCCGCTGAGCCTGCGCGTCCGGAGCCTGTGCTCCGCAAATGGGAGAGGCCGCAGCAGTGAGAGGCCCGCATAACGCAAGAAAAAAAAAAAAAAAAATGCACACCAAGTTAATCAACATGATCAACGGGTCTTTACCAGGAACAGAAATGTGGCAACATAATGGCAAGTCACAGACTGTCAGAAGGAGAGTATTTTAAACTTGTTCTGGAGCTCTGACATTTCAACTCTCTCAGTACAATATAGTACCTTCTTAAAACGCACACAAAGAAATTTGCAAAGCACTTCCCTGAAATCCTGCAATGCTGTGAGACAGAAGTTGTATCTGAAGCAAACACTGTTTTCACGGTGCAATATCCCAAAAGATATCAGCTTGACTTCTTCCCCCCCCCCCCCCCCCCCCGTTTTTATTCTCAACACCAATCAGATGGGGGAAAAAAAATATCTTTCTGGAAACAATTGTTCTAATTAAACCCTTAAGAATGAGATTCTTAAGAGTTCATTTCTTATTTTAATCCCTAAACATGTAACAATGCCTGGCACACAGTAGGCGCTGAAAATAGACTGCTGAACTATCTACCTTAAATGCATGTACACTATTTCAGCTGTTCCCCTTTTGTGGTTAAAAGTGGTCTTAGTCATTTGTGGTCTTTATTATTAACGATAAGTATGTGACTGAATTCCTTAAAATCTCCCGGCTAAGTGTAATTACTTGCCTTTTAAATACTGCTCGACTATTTTAACCTACATCATCTACTGTTCAGAGGGGCAGAATTTCTAAATATGGGAAAGACAACCAAATATCTGCATTACCACAAGGCTACTCTGCCACTTTTTCTAAGGACTTATTCTATTAAACTAGTCAATGCTATAATCATACACTATAAGCGGAAATCAATCAAAAACATGCAAAACTTAGGGCTGATGTTGAACTCTTCATTCCTTGACACTTAAGTAGAATAGAGTAGTGGCAACAGCAGAGGTGCTGGGACTACACCATCCAACATGTAAAATACACACTGACTTTCAGACTTAGTATTATACAAAAAAAGAATGTACAGGATCTCAATTTTTATATTAATTATATGTTGAAATAGTATTTTGCATATTTTGAGTTAAGGAAAATATTAAAATTAATATCACTTGTTTCTTTTTACTTTTTTAATATGGTCACTAGAAAATTTTAAATTACATATGAGGCTCACATTATATTTCTATCGGACAAACCTAAGCAGGAGCCAGACAAACTTGGGTTCGTTTCCCAAGACCAATAACTCCCATGGCTTTGTGCCATTTGAACAGCTGATTAATAGTTACACTTAATTTCCCCTTCTGTGAAACTACAACAATTTCCCCTTCTGTGAAACTACAACCCCTTCACTGGGTCATGGTGAGGATTAATGAGCACTTAGGACATAATGGCTAGAACATAGAAGAAACTCAGTAAATGGTAGCGCACACACACAAAAAAAAAGGGATAACAAATTCTGCCAATGCTGCCGCTGCGCTCAAATTAAGTATCACAAAAAGTCTGTGAATGGGTTAACAAAGGACTGTTCTTTTAACACTGCATGACTTGTCATAATATTTCAACATTTCTGTTTCTGCCAAATACCCTTTTTAACCAACCATACTGATTAACTCGTTAACTCGACAACACTGACCAATACCCCAAAACTACATTTCAGTGATTTCTGGTTTATTTTTATATAAATAATATCTTCTAAGTTAAATGTCTACTGTTTGAATGCTGTTCCAATTTTACCCCCAAAAATCGTAGCGGAACGATTCATTTGGTCATACATAGCAATTTTAAATTATGACAAAGAAAAAGCGAAGTCAAAATCCCTCTCAAAATGAGGTTTGAGAGGGCTTCCCTGGTGGCGCAGTGGTTGAGAATCCGCCTGACGATGCAGGGGACACGGGTTCGTGCCCCGGTCCAGGAGGATCCCACATGCTGCCACGGAGCAGCTGGGCCCGTGAGCCATGGCCGCTGAGCCTGCGCATCCGGAGCCTGTGCTCCACAGCGAGAGGGGCCACGACAGTGAGAGGCCCGCGTACCGCCAAAAAAAAAAAAAAAAAAGAGGTTTCTAAAATCTCGAAGTCCAAAACTACTGGAAGCTCACCTGGTATATATTTAGGAAAAAAAAAAAGGCTTTGCCCCTACCTAGGATGAACATATTAATATTTCTAATACCATTCTAGGGACTTCCCTGGTGGCACAGTGGTTAAGAATTCGCCTGCCAAGGCAGGGGACACGGGTTCAAACCCTGGTCTGGGAAGATCTCACATGGCGTGGAGCAACTAAGCCAGTGCGCCACAACTACTGAGCCTGCACTCTAGAGCCCGCAAGGCACAACTACTGAAGCCCGCGCTGTGCTCTGCAACAAGAGAAGCCACCGTAATTAGAAGCCCACGCACCACAACAAAGAGTAGCCCCCGCTCACCTCAACTAGAGAAAGCCTGCATGCAGCAACAAAGACCCAACGCAGCCAAAAATAAGTAAATACAATTCAAAACTCAAAAAAAAAATTTTTTTCTAATACCATTCTAGAACTTAAACAATCAGCAAAAAAAAAAAAACAGGAAGAGTTACCTGATGTTCATAAGTTAGCAAGCTTACAAGAAAAATTTATTACAAAAATCAAGTTAAGTTGTTCAAGTTAAGCATTAATTAATATTCTTTTGGGAAGAAAGGAGGCAAGGCAGTTTAGTGAATAAAATCCCATATTTAGCTGGAGAGGGTGTGGAGAAAAGGGAACCCTCTTGCACTGTTGGTGGGAATGTAAATTGATACAGCCACTATGGAGAACAGTATGGAGGTTCCTTAAAAAACTAAAAATAGAACTACCATATGACCCAGCAATCCCACTACTGGGCATATACCCTGAGAAAACCATGATTCAAAAAGAGTCATGTACCACAATGTTCACTGCAGCACTATTTACAAGAGCCAGGACATGGTAGCAACTTAAATGTCCATCAACAGATGAATGGATAAAGAAGATGTGGCACATATATACAATGGAGTATTAGCCATAAAAAGAAACGAAATTGAGTTATTTGTAGTGAGGTAGATGGACCTAGAGTCTATCATACAGAGTGAAGTAAGTCAGAAAGAGAAAAACAAATACCGTATGCTAACACATATGTATGGAATCTAAAAAAAAAGATGGTTATGAAGAACCTAGGGGCAGGACAGGAATAAAGACACAGACACAGAGAATGGACTTGAGGACATGGGGAGGGGGAAGGGTAAACTGGGATGAAGTGAGAGAGTGGCATGGACATATATACACTACCAAATGCAAAACAGGTAGCTTAGTGGGAAGCAGTCGCATAGCACAGGGAGATCAGCTCAGTGCTTTGTGACCACCTAGAGGGGTGGGATAGGGTGGGTGGGAGGGAGACGCAAGAGGGAGGAGATACGGGGATATATGTATATGTATAGCTGATTCACCTTGTTATAAATCAAAAACTGACACACCATTGTAAAGCAATAATACTCCAATACAGATGTTAAAAAAAATCCCATATTTCATATTGAAACCTAGTACATCTCTATGATGTTAACATATCAAACTCCACCAAAGATAACAAATGTCAATTCTATTAAGTACATAACCCTTAAAGGACAGGTCATCTTCCAAGTTACAGTACAATTTTAAAGGAGTGTGTGTAGAGGACGCCTAAAATTTATATCTTTTAATGGAGAGGGAGGAAGAAGAATGAACATGGAAACCATGGCCTTGGTGAGAATGGACTAGAGCAAACATACTGGTTTTCAGATGGGTCGATTTTCAGGAGAATGACCTTGACACTATTTCTAACATTCCAATACACCAAAATTCCGATAATCTATCATGATACAATGTGATACTTTACATGTCCTGTAAGTTACAGCAAGTCACCCAAAAGCTCTCAAATTTCCTTTTCCCCACTGAAAACTAATTAACTGTAGAAGAAATTAAGCACCTTGGACACACTCATTGACCACTGAAGTCCCACAACAAAATTGTTGTGGCTACCACTCATGCCCATGGGTGCTAATGGCGAGAGGTATTAAGGTGTGATTTTACATTAATGAGATGGATGATTTCCAAAGCAATTTAATAGCAGGAAGGGGGGAAATTAACAGAATGAACAAAAGGGCACCAGTCTGCCAAAGTATCTGGCTACCCACACCAGAGTCTTGAACCCAAAGTTAATCAGGCTGCTCCAAAAAATTACTGAGGCAAGACCACCACATATTTCTTTTGTAACTCCTTCCTCAAGCACCTATCACAGAGCTAAACATAAACTGCACAACGAATAGTTGTTTAGAATAATAATTCTTAAGTGTCTGGCAGTCCAGTGAACTCTGAGTTTATAAAAGGATAACCTCATCCCATTCTTCTTTAACACTTTCAAGGTTTTAGACTGTATAGGTGACCCTTGAACAACGACGCATGGGTTAGGGGCACTGATCCTCGGCAAAGCTGAAAATCGGCATATAGCTTATAGTCGGCCCAATATATAAGTTGCTTGGTATCCACGGTTCCACATTCACGGACCATGTAGTACTGAAATATTTACTACTGAAAAAACTCCACATATAAGTGGACCCACGTAGTCCAAAACAGTGTTATTCAAAGGTCAACTCTACTTCCCTCCTCAACTCCTCAACGCAGATAAAGTTGCTCTATCATCTGTTTCCACCTTTGTTCAAATCTTTCTAATGCCATTTAACATACTGACTCAACATCCTTCTGTTTACAAATCTGCCTTGACCCATGAATTCTGAGCTTACTCAAAGCACCAGCTCAAACACCTCCCGTCACATTTTAGGAGCTAATAATGTATCTACTCGTATCTCACCTTAAAAAGTCATTTCTCTCTGAAATTTCTCAGGAGACTAACCAAAGAAAAATGATCAATTTCTAGAATAACTTGACTACCACCCCACACCTGAAACTAAAATTTAACAAACAAAACATCCCAACCCCAGAGACCTCAACCAAAAAAGCTCACATGACACCCTTCGTCACACTCTGAGGTTACAAGTAAGATTTTTTTTCCTCATCAAAAAGCGGCAATCCTACATAATACAAAGTCCAGAATCAAATTTAGAAAACAGAAACTAACCCTTCTCCCAAGCCGTGTAAGTGACATCCAGTCATATACTTCCCAAATACAATGGGAAGGCTGAAAGAAGAAAAAGTCTCAAGCATATGCCAGCAGTCTCAGAGTTAGGACATCTTTTCAATTTGTCATTTGCTCAAAGACAGTCATTGAAAAGAACCAAGAACAAATTAACCATTCATCTTAGAAATGCACCCACACCAAGAAAAGGCATTCTGACATAAGAATTAACAAAATATGTAGTACAACAACTTGCTTAGCCAATTCTGGAGCTCCCTAACTCTTCCCAAATTACTAAATAAAGGAACACTCTGAAGCCGTATCATTTGTATTTATAGTACATTTCCCATCTTCATTCTACATATAAGCAGCTACATCCCACTAAAACTCATTTTCATTTATGTCTGGGAATCTTTTTTGTTAATTATCATTGGAATGAACAGCTACTGACCAGTTCAGAGGCAAAATGCACAACGTTCATATTTTCCTCTTCTATTTTTTTTTATTTTTTACTGTGCAACTATTCATAAGTTTTCATTTTATTTTCCCCTCATTTTAAAAATCCTTCAACACAATTAGCAATTCAATTCTACCGCAAAATACAGTTTTAGAAATAAATAGGCAATCTTTACAACAGTTTAAATTTGCCCCTGTCAAAGACTATTTACATAATACAAATCCAAAGGACAAGTTCCAATTACACACTGGCAACAGCGGTGCTGAGCAAATGGAAGACTTTGGTTTGAAAGCACATTATGAGAAACCTGGGACTAAAACGAGTTGGTGAAGACCAAAATATGAAAAAAAGAATTACACCTCCTTTCCCTGCTCTTTGGGCTAAAATAGGTACTCATATTTCCATTTCCACTGAGGTGGTTACAAAGAAAGAAAACAATGAGAGTTTAATAATTATAATAAAGTATAACAAATATATACTCTTTAATAAAGAGGTATAATGTGTAATATAAAGTTCATATAATTACTTTCAAAACAAATTTACAAAGACAATTTTGAAGTATCTAAACAGTAGAAAGTCAAGCTGCTTAAGCATTTGGGACACTGAGAGTACAAACACTTGTGAAGTTCTCTCGGTCAGCAAACCTAGCAAGCAGAAACAAGCATTCTGCAGATGATCCCAAAGGCGAGGGCCTGACTGTACACCATCCAGAGTGGAAACTGTGGCGATATACACTCCTGTGCAGGGTGCCTGGGTGGGGTAGCTTCCCCTTTTCTCAATCTGCTTTCACACTTGCTTTTCTTTCAGTCACCTGATGCTCTCAGCAAATAACCCCAAGAGCCTAGGATCAGACAGACAGTGCTAACCTCACGTTCACTGCCTTCAACTCCATTCCCGTTTCCTCTTCTGCCAGTGGGGGGACCCATTTCTGATCCAAAACAACACTTTCAGATGACCTAAAGTTTCTGTACCCCTGAATGAAACCAAGAAGGGCTACTAGTCCAAGCAGTGGCCTCTGAACTACAGCCACCCTGTAAATCTCCCCAACCTTGAGCTCCATTTACATACTAACTACTACTAATCTATAAGACATAAAGCCTACAGCCTTCCAGTGAGGGTCTGCTGTGAAGTTTTGCTCATTTTCTAAGGATCTGGTTCCACAAAACAGTACAAGACTACAGCCTGGGTTCCAAAAAAAAAAACATAGGCAGGACCTTCAGCCACTGCGTGAGCCCTGCATGAACTTCAGATAATGCACTTTTCGGGACTTTCCTGAACCACTTTCCTGGTGGTCCAGTGGTTAAGACTCCGAGCTTCCACTGCAGGGGCACGGGTTCAATCCCTGGTTGGGGAACCCCACATGCCGCAGCACAGCCGAAAATAGAAGATAATGCACTTTTATTCTAATGACTGATCTGCAGTGTGTATACAGTGCTGATTCATAACACACGCTTTTCCGTGCGGTGGTAGAGTAGCATGAAGAGCTCAGGCTTTTGAATCAGACTTGAACGAGGCCTAAAACTTGGCTCTGCTACTTACCTCCTGAATAAGTCTGAGCCAGAGACTTAACCGCTCTGTTTTCCTGTGCCTTTGTGATTTGTAAAACTGGGAAAACACATGTATTGCAAGATAAAGGATCCAGCATGCCCCACGGTGAGGGGGTACTATAAAGACTGAGATATGATAAAGCTAATAATTTTCACTGCTTCATCAAGAACATTTAGTGAAACTGGCACCATTTTTCACTCCGAGAACACAACTGTTCAACTACCATGACTACCCAAGCTCAGCTGAGTGCCCCCGCCTTGGCTCATGCTAGCACATCAACAGTTTCACCCAGCACTGCTTTTGCAGTGCCAGTGCCTACGTCTGCACAGTATAAAAATGTAAATAACATGTTAATATTATGAAAATAGTGCTGACCTCACAGACCCATTGAAAGGGTCTCAGGAATCCTCCAGGGTCATGCACTGACTACACTTTGAGAAGCAATATTATAGATCAATGAATATCTATCAATGACCTATATGTACAGGACTGTACAGAGTATAAGACATGATTACTACCTCAGGGAACTAAGGACAGGATACATGCATGTGCGCACACACACACAAAGGCAAACAATACAGAGCAGTTAAAATCAACTTAAAATAAGTGCCATCATAATTCTGAAGAAGGGAGACGATCCCTATGGGTTGGAGCAGCTGGAAAAGGATTCAGGATTCAGGGAGGAAATGGATTTGAATGGGGCTTTGAAAAGCAAGGCAAGGAGAAGAGGTGAGAGCATTACAAGCTGAGGGCACAGCAGGAGCTCAGGCACAGACAAGGAGAAACGTCCCAGCTGCCAAGCTCCTTAGCCCAGCCAATGAAAATAAAACGCCTTGACCAAGAACCCCAACACAGTAATGACCTGGGAAGTAAAAAGGCTGGAAAGGAAGGGTATACGGTTATGGTGGAAGGAGTCTGACTGCCAAGCTTAGCAGTTTGAACTTGATCTTGGGAGCATCACGAAGCCCCTGAAGGAGGTTCAGTTTTAATTTCTGAGGTGCTGTGGAAAGACCAGTCTAAAGAGTACGCAAGAAGAATAAAGGTAAGAGAAATATGAAGCAGGAGACCTGTTTGGAAGCCACTGCCATGATCCAGGTCAAAGTTAATGAGGAAGGGCATGAGCAGGTTTCATGTAACTACAACACTAAAGGGATGTTACACAAAAGAAGCTATGGCAGGGCCTGGTTCTAAATGGACAGCTGGTGATGAGGGACCAGCCAAGGGAAATAAATTGTGATGCTTATTCTAATAACCATAGCTATGAGGCATGAAAAAGAAAGGGGAGCGACACCATTCAAGAGATACTAGGTCAGGAAACCACACCTAGAAAGCAACATTCCAGAAAAAGAATTCCAACCCACCTTCAACTAAACCCAGAAACTGTAAAGGAAAAGGGAAGAAACTGATTCGTTGGTTTGAACTCAGTGAATTTACCTCAGAAGCAACAACTCTCCCTCATAATTTAATGTTTGTTAAAAGAATACTGGCTGCATCAAAGGCCACAATCAAAAGAAAAGAATGGGAGAAAACATTTGTAAATCACATATCCTATAAGGGGTTAATATCCAGCATATATAAAGAACTCCTTCAACTCAATAACAAAAATTCAAACCCAATTTAAAAAATGGGCAAAGAGGGCTTCCCTGGTGGCGCAGTGGTTGAGAGTCCGCCTGCCGATGCAGGGGACACGGGCTCATGCCCCGGTCCGGGAAGATACCACATACCGCGGAGCGGCTGGGCCCGTGAGCCATGGCCGCTGAGCCTGCGCATCCAGAGCCTGTGCTCCGCAACAGGAGAGGCCACAACAGTGAGAGGCCCGCGTACCGCAAAAAAAAAAAATAAAAAATTTAAAAAAAAATTAAAAATTAAAAAAAAAAATGGGCAAAAAACTTGAACAGACATTTCTCCAAAGAAGATATGCAAATGGACAATAAACACATGAGAAGATGCTGAATATTACTGATTATTAGAGAAATGTAAATCAAAACCACAATGAGATACCACCTCACACCCATTAGGATGACTACTATTAAGGGGAAAAAAAACCAGAAAATAACAAGTGTTCGAAAGGACATGGAGAAACTGGAATTCTTGTGCACTGCTGATGGGAATGTGAAATGATGCAGCCACTATGGAAAACAGTATGGAAGTTCCTGAAAAAATTTTTTAAAACTACTATATAATCCAGCAATTCCACTTATAGGTATACACACTCAAAGAACTGAAAATGAGGACTTCAAGAGATATTTGCATACCCATGTTCACAGCAGCATTATTCACAACAGTCAACAGGCAGAAGCAACCCAAGAGTCTATCAACGGATGAATAAACAAAATGTGGTACATCTATACAATGAAATACTATTCAGTCTTAAAAGAGAAGGATATTCTAACACATGAGTGAACTTTGAAGACATCATGCTAAGTGAAATAAGCCAGTCACAAAAAGACAAATACTATATGATTATACTTATATAAGGTACCTAGAATAGCCAAATTAAAAGAAAGAAAGTAGAATGGTGGTGGCCAGGGGCTGGGGGTTAGGAGAAAATGGGTAGTTATTGTTTAATTGGGTACAGAGTTTCAGTTCTTAAGATAGATTGTGGTGATGGTTGCATAACAATGTAAATGCACTTAATACCACTAAACTGTACACCTAAAAATGGTTAAGATGGTAAATTTCATGTAATGTGTATTTCACCAAAATTAATTTAATTTAAAAAATAACAATTACTGGCACACAGTAAGCAGATGGTGTCTTCTGGATGAATAAACTCTAAAACAGACAGTAAGCAAAAACAAAAACCAGTGAAAGGGGTAATCTAAGCCAACCTCCTCCAGGAAGCACACTCCTTCACACCCACCGTGCCAGAAAGAATCATGCCCTAAGTACACAAGCATTCACCCAGCAGCCTAAGCTGGAAACTTCCAGTCACCCTGGACAACTACCACCCCTTCCTGCCCTTGACAATGTCCAGGAGATTTGCTAACACCCCTCTCTTCTCACTGCACCAACCAGACCCTCATCACCTCTGTCCTAAACTATCGTGATGGTCTCCTCTAACTCTTGAAGGGCAGTGCTCCCCTGTCCCCCACCAAGTCACTACCTATACTGCTCCCAGAATGAACTATCCAAAATAAAACAGACGATCCTCCCTTTAGCTTCAGGAGGGCAAACGCAATTCCCTAGAGTGACACTCTATGGTCATGTGACATGGTATGTGACACTCCACCCATTCCACCTTAACTTTTCAACCTAATTCTGTGGCTACACCCCACCCACACTACATACCTCCACCCACTGCTCACTCTGCTCAAGCACATTGGGCTGGCTGTTTCTTTGCACAGACTCTGTCCCTGCAGGACCGCTGTTCTATTCCTTCTCTCCTCAACCCACACCTGGCAAACTCCTATACTCACACTTTAAGATCCAGTCCAGTCACATCCCTCATCTGTGTTCCTTAGAGCTTTTTATATATCACTGTTAACACCACAAATTTCCATCTCACCCAAAAATTATCTTTGCATTCCTAGTGGCTGGTTCCATTCGTTCTGCTCATTTTTTTTCAACGAGCTAATACTACTTGTACCTATAATTGGCATAATATTTATTCTTTTTGTTTTGTGAGCAAGATGCTTATCCTCCAGAGACTAGCCTTCAGTGAAATGGGACTGTGTATTATTCTCCATCAGTTCTTTCAGGGCCTAGCCCATAATATGATGTTTCAAATGTTTGCTAAACAGAATCCCAAGATAATTTACCCCTAGAAACAAATCAAGTTAGCTTCATGCTCTTCCCCTCAAGAGTGTCTATGCTCTGCTTTAAAACGCTGATTATGAAAATTTAATTGTACTTACAAAACTTAGCAAAGAAACAAAGTTTCAAATAACTTATTAGAGCACTAAGACAATGCTTGTATCCTAAAACAGGAATACACAAATATAATAACTAACTTACTTCTCAACAGGAGCCCACACTGGGAAGGTCAGTGCCTGCTGTGTAGGTTTTCTTTTACCTTCCAACATCCTATACCACGATCTGTACTTAAAAAATCTTTTCCCAATAACAGCTACAATTACAGATGAAATCCAGCAACATGCTATATAAAGCAGGTGTTGCTTTCTCCATTTTACACACAAGAGAACTCCAGCTCGAAAAGGCTACATTATCTAGCCCAAAGTCACAAAAACTAGTTAAGAGCAAGCATGACTTAAACCCACACTCATGAAACCACAGAAAGCTGTGGGGATTTCAGTCAAGTCCCTTTATCTCAGGACATAAAGCACACTAACAAAAACAAAGGGAATTACTCCACTATTACAGAATACATGGTTTAACAGAAGATTCAGGAAAAAAGTTCATCCAGTCACTCCTTTGTGTCACAACATTATTCTACAAACAGAATCATATGCAACATACAGTGCTTCCTTCAAGACACATCCAAACCATCCTTCATTTTGCCCCAAAGGCCACTCTGTTAGAAAAACCTAGAACTGCCTGCAATTTACAACAGAAAGAAACTTGGCTTTGGAGTGAGACTGATTTTGACCAATGTTCTGGATCCTGCTCTTACCAGCTGTGTGGCCTATACAAGGATCCTAGCTTCTTTGAGCCTCAGATTCCTTAACTGAAACATGGAGATAAAAATTCCCTCACAAGAGAGTGAATAAACAACATCCAGCATATAGTAAGCACTCAATAAATCTAAAGTCTCCCTCATCCTATCCCAACTCCACCAGGATGCTGTCTCCAATTTTTGCATCCACACTAGATTAGAACTCAAATAAAGTACTTGGTCCTCTGTAAAATCAGGAAGAGAATCATAGATTCTTGTCAAGCCCACTTGTTTTGTGGACATAAAGTTCACAGCCAAAACTAACAAAGTCAGCTAACAGCCAAACCAGAAAAGAATCTGCGTCTTTTTAACCACCCATTTCGAAACTCTGAATCAAGGGCCCACATCTTTCAGGAGATTATCAATAGAGACAGCAAAACATCAAAACAAAACAAAGTTTGAATTGGTATACATTCTTATGCCCTAGACTCATCCCGTATGTCACATTAAAAAACTCTATGGTAACTCTTTAAGAAAACACAAGACAGACCTTACGCTGTGGTAAAGAAGACTCAGCAGGTGTCAGTGTGTTAGAATACAGCATTCTAGATGTTTTTTTTTTTAAAATGCCATTGCCACATAAGGCCCTACTACATAACCATACATTAAGTTGTTAAGAATGTACAAATACAAAGATAATAACCAGAAGGCAAAGTGCAAGCAAGGAAGGCAGAAGAACTTTAAAGATAACTAACACAGGGCTTCCCTGGTGGCGCAGTGGTTGAGAATCTGCCTGCCAATACAGGGGACACGGGTTCGAGCCCTGGTCTGGGAGGATCCCACATGCCGCGGAGCAACTGGGCCCATGAGCCACAATTACTGAGCCTGCGCGTCTGGAGCTTGTGCTCCGCAACAAGAGAGGCCACAACAGTGAGAGGCCCACGCACCGTGATGAAGAGTGGCCCCCGCTCGCCACAACTAGAGAAAGGCCTCGCACAGAAATTTAGACCCAACACAGCCAAAAATAATTAACTATTTTTAAATATGAATAAAAATCCTTCTCTAACATATGTAATAAGTACCTATATTTAAAAAAAAAAGATAACTAACACAATTTGTCAAACAAAAGCAAATTAATCACTGACTGACATTTCAACAGGACCACAATCTAACAACCATTCACTCGGTAAATATTAGAGTCCCTACCCTTTGCTGGGAGCTAGGTGCTAGGGAAAGGTGTGACTCTACCCCAAGCAAAGGGAATAAGACATAACATAAAAATTCACGACATAGGAGAGAAAGTGGTGTGACAAAAACGCTTGAGAAGTCAGAAAGAGAGATTATATCAAACTATAAGAATGAAGCAGGGTTTAAATAGGAAATATCCTTCAAGGCTCCTATCAAAAGCTAAGTCAAATCTGGACATGCAGAGATGGGAAGGAACATTCTGTGCGTCCCCAGAGTCAAATCTCAGCACTGGCACACAAAGTGTTCAATAGGTGTTTCTCAACTGCATGAATGGGCAAAGGCACATGCTGGAGGTACAGTTCACTGTAGGAAGAGAACAGTTTTAAAGCATGTGGCAGGCCTTACACAGATTTTATTCTGTGAGCACTGAGGAACTATTAATGTTTTCAAATAGGGTAGTGATATGACCAAAGCTGTGCTTCTGGAAGAATAAACTGACATAATATAAAATGGATGATAGCTAAAGAGAAACTCTGCTATTTAATATGTATTTAATATCATTGAGCTTATCTACATCCAAAATAATTCTGCTCTGCTCTCCGTCAGTCCCTCTCCTCAGCGATCTGTTACACTAATGAGTATTGACAACGCATGCAGTAACATGAGCATAGGCTAGGTTATGCTATGCAAACAAACAACCAGAAGGTGGTAGAAGCTGAACTCAATAAAGTTTACTTCTCGCTCACTCAAAGATCAGCAGTTCCAGGAAACTCTCTAGAGCAGCTGTCCTTCATGCCTGGGCTCAACATTCAGTCTGCTCTAGTCATATGGTAGGACCCCAACAGTAGGGAAA
>NW_006783200.1:194467-196023 GCF_000442215.2 Lipotes vexillifer | reverse complement strand
TCCTGCTCGCATTTCATTGGACAAAGCAAGTCTCATAGCCACGTGGACTTGAAAGAGGCTGGGCAATGGATCCTTAATAAGAATAAGAAAGGAGAACTAGAAACCTTGGTGAGCAGCACTAATGCCCATCACAATGTGATGTCTTTACAATGTCCAGTAATAAACTATTACATTTTGAAGAAAAAAATGCCTAGTTTCTTAGCAATTAGATAACATCACAGTAAATTTGTTCCTGAGGCACCAAAATTATTACCAAATTTCCCATATAGCTTTATGGATATCACGAATCTCTTTCTGATTACTAAACAATCTAATCTGTATATGTTCACTAACTTTAAAGAATTTTGTATCATCTATTGTAGACTCTTGTTTGTTTTCACATCTATTATTCTTTTAGGAATAGTTTCCAAGCTTTCGTACAGACTATTTCATCCTGCTGTAATCAGAAAAATGTCTCACTTATTCTGTATTTACAAGATAAGGAATATATATTCAGTCTGATCAAACCATTTCTGCCCTATGATTGAGAGTCCTTGGCATAATCTTAAGCAGTTAAGAACAATGAGGGAATTCCCCAGTGATCCAGTGCTTAGGATTCGATGCTTTCACTGCCGTGGCCTGGGTTCAATCCCAGGTCAGGGAACTGTGATCCCACAAGCCTCGTAGTGTGGCCAAAAACAAACCCCAAAACAATGAAAGCTGCCAATTACTTGTATTACCTGATTTCATTAGTGAGAAGCATGAGTAGTAATGGTGCTATTGATAATTTCTTCACGCTACAAAACTCCTGTAAATTTAGGAGAGGCAAGCAAACAATAAAGCATGCACGTATTTTAGAAGTGCAATCCTAGTTTCAAACCGCAGCTCTATCTCTTACTGGCTGTGGGAGCTTGGCCAAGCTACACAATCTCTGTAAGCCTCAATGTCCTCACCTACAGCACAGTTAACTCCAGCAACTTCACAGACCATCCCAGGGTAAAATGAGACAACTTATATAAAATGCTACAAGGCAGCTGCTCAAAAAAGTGGCAGGTAGTACAAATATGTTCTGATAAGCATGGAATATGATTTTCTTTACCCTTTTATTAGGATTATCCAAGTTATGAGAGGCAGAAAGTACTTTGATTTCTAACTGTGTATTGAGAAGCAGCTCATGTGCAGTGGACATCAGAGCACAGCCAAATAGTCAAATACCACAATTATCCATTGTGCTGCACAGTTACTTTGCAACTGAGCCAGTATTTCCCTAACTCAGAGAATTACACGAAGAACAAAGACTATGGAAGAGTATTCATAAACTCCACATCTTAGCATCCAAAAGCATTTTCAAGATGTTTCAGTCTAGATGTTTCCAAACTGATTATTGGCAATGTGACTTTCTTCAAAGTAAATACTACAGGAAACCCACAAATGTAAAATAAAAAAAAGTGGAGTTACTCTGTGGGGGACAATTTGGTCTCTTCCTCATGCCCTGCCCAACCCCACTTGGCCCCCTGATATAACTCTAAGGAATCCCCAGGGCTTGAGAATACCATTTGGGGTGGGGCGGCGGGGGG
>NW_006783200.1:193652-194398 GCF_000442215.2 Lipotes vexillifer | reverse complement strand
GGGGGGGGGAACTAAACTAAAAAACAAAAATGAACGCATTTCACTTTTAATGGCAGAAACTGGGGACGGGAGGGGTGTGTCTAAGTGACCTGCCCAAGGTTGTCAGCAGCAAACTAAGTCCAGAACCCAAATCTACTGAACTGGAAGCCAGTGTCTATCCACTAACCATCAAGTTTTTCTCAGCTACAGAATGCTCTGCATCAACATTTACCCTTAGCATCTTTACCATAGTCAGTGAGTTTCAATTCTCTGATTTTATATCTGACTCCTTACTTTCTTACTACTCTTATATTATTATATTACTCTCACATTACACATTCTCTTATTACTTTGTTCCCCATTAATCTTGTCATGTGTCCCAAGACAACTGCAGTAAAACAGTTAACTCCTAGCACTGGTACATTACCAGACCTATTATGTTAATGCCTAAATCCATAGGCCAGGAAAGAAAAAGTCACAAGACTCAAAGGGAGAACCCTCTGAAATGTTAGAGGCCGAGATCCCAGTCCTTGCCTGCTCTGCTCAATGTTATTACTCCCCTTTCTATCTCCAAAAGGGCAGTCTGTCAAGAAAATGCTAGGATTAAAATGACTAGCTTCTTTGATAAACAAATTATAGCTTAAGTTACCAGTGGGAGGAAACAGTGAGAAAGCAGGATGGCACACTTTTAAGATTCAAGTCCAAGCAATGTGACTGTAAGAGGAAAAAGAGGAGGGGGAAGAGGAGGAGAGGAGGAGAGGGAGGGG
>NW_006783200.1:166813-189064 GCF_000442215.2 Lipotes vexillifer | reverse complement strand
GGGGGAGGGGACGGGAGGGGAGGGGGAGGGGAAGAAGAAAGAAGAAGAAAGCTCACCTGATCCCAAAAGATTTCCAGAACAGAGGCCCTTTGAAAATTTAGGTTGGCAGAGAAGATGTCCTCAAAATTCCACTTAAGAGGGTTCCTACCAAACCAAAATAACAGCCAGACACATCAATGAAATCTGAACAGTTCAAGAATCAGGTACGCTACATAAAAAACTGGGTATTTCCAAGAGGATCACAGAAGTCCTCCCACAACTGAATAACAATCTACATGTTCCGGGACAACACTATTATAGAGCCAGCATAAATCAATTCTTCTACTTCTAGTGAGGATTTATCTACTAAATTAACCAGCAAATCTTTCTCTATAACCAGGACTAGGCTAAAGATCCGCGAGATAATACTGCTAAGAATGCCCAACAGAACAGAGACACTTTGGTGTATCAAGAGTACCAGGAGACCAGATTATGCACCTGACTTATAACTCACTATGCAACTAATTCTTCCTAACTATAGTACAGAAAATCTTAACATTATCTAATTAAAAATCATTGCTATCATAGTTAATACCAATTAACTCATCCATCTCACAGAAAAATGTTTGGCCAGATTAGTATTAAGTCAAGAGCATAGACCAATGTTTAATTTGATTATTTTCTTGGTTATTTAAACCATAATGTCAACACATGACTGTGATTTTGGGAACATATGTGAATTCTGCATGTTCATATTAAATTAGATGTAATATTAATTTTTAAAGCTTCTTATATGCATTTGGATGTGGAACAGAATGGCCACAGGTCATCTCTCATAAAGCACTTTGTGTAGAAGGGTACCTTACTCCATACCATCTCTATAAATCTTATCTCAAACATTTCCCTATCTCACTACTGGAGTTAATTAGGACTGGCAATTAAGGAGAAGCCAGAGAACATGATTATCAGTGACTTTCTTTATTTGAAAGTTCCATTATGTGCCTTTTAGTATTAAGAACCAATCTTAGATTAACTCTCAGTGCTTAAGAGAGTAGGGACTATGCTTCATGAGTTTCTATTCTTTTAGAAATACAGAGTTCTTTTATTTACAATTGGTTGCCAGCAGTCCAGTAATTCTACTAGTAATTTTACTATGGCATTTAAAGCTTCCTTTTAAATGTTGGATTTTTAAAAAACTTTCTTAAGATTATGGAAATGGAGTTCCCTGGTGGCCTAGTGGTTAGGATTCTGGGCTTTCACTGCTGCAGCCTCGGTTCAATCTCTAGTTGAGAAACTAAGATCCCGCAAGCCGTGAGGCGCGGCCAAAAAAAAAAGATTATGGAAAAATAAATGGTAAACAGGCACTCATACTCTGCCAGTGGGAGTGTAAATGATATAAACTTTCTGTAGACAGCTCGACAGTATCTATTAAAAGCTGTTGAAATATACAGCCTTTGCCCTAGCAATTCCATTTCTGTGAGGAAAAATAAGAATACAAAGATTATGTACATGGCTGTTCATCACAGCAGTGCTTACAACAGGAGGAAGGGAGGCAAGGAGGGAAAGAAAAGAAATACCACCTAAATATTCAAATAAGAAGGTAATGAGGGGGACTTCCCTGGTGGCGTAATGGTTAAGAATCTGCCTGCCAATGCAGGGGACACGAGTTCGTGCCCTGGTCTGGGAAGATCCCACATGCCGCGGAGCAACTAAGCCCATGCGCCACAACTACTGAGCCTGCGCTCTAGAGCCCGCCAGCCACAACTACTGAAGCCTACGCACCACAACTACTGAAGCCCGCATGCCTAGAGCCCGTGCTCCACAACAAGAGAAGCCACGGCAATGAGAAGCCTGCGCACCGCAATGAAAAGTAGCCCCCACTCGCCGCAACTAGAGAAAGCCCGCGCGCAGCAACGGAGACCCAACGCAGCCAAAAATAAATAAATTAAAATAAATAAATTTTTTTTAAAAAAAGAAGGTAATGAGGGAATTCCCTGGAGGTACAGTGGTTAGGGCTCTGGGCTTTCACTGCCAAGGGTGCAGGTTCAATACCTGGTCAGGGAACTAAGATCCCGCAAGTTGCGCGGCATGCCCAAAAAATAAAAATAAAAATTTTTTTTAAATTTGAAAAGGTAATGAGTGATCTAAGGATAAATCTAAATCCATACGATGAAATACTATATAGCCATTAAAATGGTTACACAGGTTACTTGATATCGTGCAAAAGTATAGTCATGAAACTTGTTTTATAACCTGTTTATATTCAAGAGCATATAAAATATGATCACATATGGTATATATAAATGCACACATACACTCCCTCTACAAATTTAGTCTGGAAAGAAAAACACCCGTTGTACCACGAAAATTTTCCAGGTAGTGTCATTTACTCATATGTGTACTTTTTGTTTATGTCTAATTCCTGAATTTCTGGAGGGACTGTACATTACTGTTGTTAATAAAAATAAAACAAAAATTATCTCTCATAAATCATGAAAACTCTCTGATGACTTCTAGAATAGGAGATTATATAGCAGAAAATTAACTATAAAAATAAATTTACTGGCAAAGTCAAAGTTACACAAAGTTCTGCCAAAATCACAGCTCACAGTGGATGTTCCTTTCACAAAATTACTTATTTCAACTCTTGCTAGAAATATTCTTGATGTATAAAGAGCTTGGGTCCTAAAGTCAGAGACTCGTATTCAAGTCCCAACTCTGCCACATGCTGCGAGACCCTGAGCAAGTTATCTAGCCTCTCCAAGCCTCAGTCTCCTTAACCATGAAGTATGTATAACAGACCCCACCTCTTAAGAGTTGTGGGGATTAAAATGAAATAAAAGTGTGCAGAACACATAGAAGTAAGCTTGGCACATGGAAAGCAGTAATAAATGACTGCAGTTGTTACTATTATTATTGTTGCTATCACAAGAAACAAAATCATGAGCACTTTAAGGGCAGTGACCATGTCTTATTTTTGTTCAGCCCTGATCCCTGGCACCTAGTAGTGGGCCTTAATGTTTGCTGATTAAGTACACAATTAATTAATTACCTCCTTGCACCTCAATCTCCTTCTTTGGCAAAATCATAAAATCACCTTGCAGAGGTGAGAAATGATTAAACATAAGATATCTAGTTCAACAGAGGCTCTCAGTAAATGACAGCTGTATTAAGGAACATGGCCCTGTAGATTTCAACAGGCATGAAGGCTGAAGGGAGAGAATAGATATAATTTTTTTCTCTGAGTTTCCTTTAGTACTTGGGTCCTGAAATATCTCACAGTTAAACCATTGCTTTTATTTAGACTCAGGAAAGAAAATTCTCCATTTACAGGCACACATCCTAGAGAGCTTACTATTAAAGTGGTAATCTTTAGACAGCCACAGCACTTTTGGCAAAGCAACTCAAACAGTACTTTACCATAGAGCAGGGAAAAAGTGTGGTATTTCAGAGAATTCATGAGCTTAGGACAAAATGTATACAAATACGGGCTATGAAAAACAGTGAATCAATTGTTCTTGGGGCTTCAAATGAAAGCTTTTAAGATGATGATTTGAATTAAGAAGCATGAGAAAAATCAACACTATTTTTACATACATCGCTAAATGACTTCTTAAGGAAGTACTAAATTTATGAAGGTATTCAATTACCTGAAAATTTTTTCCTTCACAACAATCAAAATAAATAGGAATACATTTTAGGAAGAAAAATAGATTCTCTAAAGAAAAAAAGAATCATTAAATTCTATGGCGGGGGGGGGCGGTGAAAAAACTACTGACATGAAACCAATAATAATTTTGTCTAAATCATAACATTCTTGTACTAGTATTTAAGAGAAAGTCATCCAAACAAGAAGAAAAAAAAATAAGCCTAACATAAGAGCGAACTCAAAAACTGCAAAGATCAGTAACTTGTGCAGCTCTGTTTAATTTTCCACGTCTAATTTGACAGAAACCTCAGATTTCATACAAAAGTGCTTAATAGAAGGTTTATGGTCCTATTTCTGTAATGATTCTATTGAAAGGAGAAAAAGGCTACTCAGCACTCATTTGCTTTGAGTTAAAGTTGTCTGTTCCATATCCTGGAAACACATCATGCCATGATTTACAGAGACATTTCATGGTTTACAGTATTAAACACTGGAGTAAAAATACCATTTAAAATTCACTATTAAGAAAATAACAGTCTGGTAGTAACTTTCAAAACAACTATAATAAACATATTAAAGTGAAACAGGTAAGTTTTATTCTATATGGATTATATCACAATACAACTGTTATTTAAAAAATGACGTTGCAAAGAATAGCAAAATCTCACTAATTCTCCAGAATCTGAGTAATGGGTATATAGGGATCAATTCTACTCTTGTATTTTGAATACGTTTTAAAATTACATTTTTTAAAAATTAAGCAGGCAAGCCACACTTACGGCCATATGTGAGCCACACCAGTATGTCAGTGATGAAGCTGCTGAACAGGTTAAAATATAAAGTAATAGAGACCTACACTACCCAAGCACAAAAACCAGGAAAGAGCTGAACAAATTTTACTGCCAGATCTGGTCAACACTGGCCAATCTTCCATTTAACATGGTGCCTTCTCTTCCCCAAAAAGGGATGATTTAACATACCAAAATCAAACCACAATTGATGCTGGGAGAAAAAAATTAAATTCTGTTCATTTATTCTCAAAATATAGATTTTATTAACATTAATCATATGCATATATTATTTATATACAGTTGTATCACAAATTCATTCATCAATCAATCCAAATATTTCCCAAGTAATAATTAACTGCTATGTGCCATGCACAATACCACATGCTGGGAATACAACAATGAACAAAGCAGATAAAATCTGTCCTCCAGGACCTTATAATCTAGGAGGAAATAGAGACATGTGGGTTTACTTTGTCCCTACCTAGTCAGTGAGAAATGTGACAAATGAATCCTATTGAATTAACTGGGAGAGGGGAAACGAACAGTGGGCAAAGACAACATGGAAAAATTAAAAAGGTGACTGAAAATAGTATAACCCAAGATACCTAACCTAAATAGGAAAAACAAACATTTATCCTAGTTGCTGGCACAGTGTCTCAGAAAAATCCATTTAATTTCTGTAGCTTATGATACTGCTATAACCAACTACGTGTTTCCAAAACTTCTATCTTGTCTAATTTATATAAAACTTGGCCCAAAGAAGTCTTTTTCAAAAAAGTAAATATGTTAACCTATAGACATCCTCTAAAATAGAACGGTGGCTTTAAACATTTAACTAAGTTAATCTCAATTATTCAAAGTTCACATAGTGTATTATTATTCAAGGTTCAGCTGTATAACAAACATTCCTTCCAAGTTACCAAAAACCTTGGTAAAATAGAATAAAAAACTTAAACCTGGGTGGATTTAATGTTACAAAAAGGTTCAAAAGCCAATTCATCTCACTTGTTTTCAGATTTTCACGAAGTGAAGGAAAAGGGCAGTGGAAAAAAATAGAAAGGTAAGAAAAACAACACAATTTGATAGAGGAAAAAATTCAGGGCCATTCCTACCTGGCCCCATAAAAAAAAACAGATTCCCATTCATAATAAAAATGTTATTAAATATACATGCCAAGCTCTCAGACTCCTCCTTTCTGCCATCACATAGTAAAGTTTCTCTGGCAAGGTCACCTAGGCAAAGATTCATGAACAGATTCCTCTGAATGACAGGGCTATAAGCAATGATGAAAAGGAACTTGCATGTCCTGTCTTAGGAAATTACCCAGACACAATATTTATTAAAGGGTTCTATTTATTGCTCTGTATTAGGGGAAAAAAGATGTTTAAAGAACAGCAAGGTGGTTGGCAGTAACAGTAAGAAAATAAATTAATTATTCCAACCAAAGTAGGAAGGAAGAAGTCACTGCAACTTTGAAGAATCTTCACTGATGGGGAAATATCCTCCGTTCCCTTTTATATCCTCCTCCAGCCACCCCTCTAAGGATCCAATGAAAGGTGAGTTTAACACATTATTTCACAGAACAGAAGTACTCAAGGGCAGAAGAAGAGCAGTAACCTGCTCAACGTCACACCTACTTAGGTGACAGAAACACAGCTGAACTGAGACTACTGTCTCCTTCCAAATCTTTTTCCAGCTACACAACCTTGCCAAGTAAAAGCCATTTTACTGGGGGAAGAGGAGATGGAGTCAGGTGACAAGTGAGGAAACTAGCAAAGTATTCAGTTACAGAGTTATTATCTCCTAAGCCAGGAGTGAAAAAGAAAATATTTTCCCCAGAAATTAGCATGTATAATGACTCTGTTCACTTGCCCAAGTCTCTGTGCCAATCACTTCCCATCTGTCAAAACCCCACAGAAATTAAGGACCATTCACGTTTAGTTTAAGGAACTACAGAAAAGAAAGCTGCAATACAGTCCACTGAATCATCCAAGTCTTTGAACCCCGTGTCTTTCAGTCCACATAATTCCATTCCTTGCATTAAGCACAAGATGTGTACACCCAAAAAACACGCCTGCTGTGAGCTAAGCTGGGCACAAAGCTAGGGGATTGAGTAGAGATGTTTAATGTTGCACGGTTCCTACCTACATTTTTCTTATTGAAGAATTACTCCTTATGCCCTTAACATTTCAGTACTGCTAAAATGAACCTAAAAAACTGGTTTTTCAACTTCCAATATAGGTTAAACATGAACTAATTAACTGTTTGTAAAACACTTTGAAGATGTGAAAAAGTACATAAATGTTAATTATTAATGTTGATCCACAAAGCCCCTGCATCTGAAGTAAAATACAATTCTTCCGGCAAGTTTCTGCTACTTTCAAGGCACGAACATGGAAGCCCAGCATGTTTTTAGGAATTCTAGGAAAACTTTAAAGGCAGACCACAATGATTTCGATTTACAAGAACAAGCTGGAATTTTAAGCTATGTTGGATATAATTATATCAGAGTGAATAAAAAAATGTGACTTATGGCATATATAATAAAACTAGAGTAGGTTTATAGTCACAGAGTCCTGGATGAAAATTATAGTCCATTAACCTGAGAAAGGCAAAGTAAAATCTCTGAATCATACTTTTCTCATCAAAAAACCAGGAGGATAATACCAATCTTACAGGATTATTGTAAAGAATTGAGAAAATGTAAATGAACACACAATACACAGGCAGGCACCCAGTAAAAGTTTCTTCTTCCCTTTAGTGACTTCAATTTTTAGAAAACACCTTTTGGGAAATGGCCTGATCTTGAGCAAAAGATCTCTCTAGAGTGAAAAAGTCCTTTAAATACACACTGCCCTATGCTCTAAGCATACAGCACCCTTTTAGCAGGAGGGCCCAGGCAAAAGCTTTGGTCATTCCTGTCCACTGACCCATATGCATCCTTAATCCTCAAACAGAGAAAGCACCTCAGCCAGACCCCAAGGTTTCATGTGACCAAATGAACAATTAGAACTCTACTTCTCAAACTCTCATTGCCACATTTTCCCCCTAAATAACTCCCAAACTCCAAGGCCACATCCAGAGTTCCCTTGTATTCTGAGCCCAGCCTCTCTGCGCACAAGGTATCCAAGAGGCAAAAAAACCACTTTCTTCTAGATTACAAAAGGTAACAGAAATGATTCCCATGTAATGCCACAATGGATCTCTCTTCTCTGACTCCAGAAACACAATGACTTTAAACAGGGTAGAACTCAACTGGCAACACCAGGTAGATGGATTAATTGACAGACACCATTTCAAATTATACTAAGCGTGCTTTCAGAAATGACTCATAAATTACAGAAAATGTCAAATCTGCAAAAAATCCCTGTCACCTTTGGCAGTTATCACCTGGGAAAAGGAATACTTCTAAAAATCTAAGTTAGTGCAGATAGTTATAATTCAGATTTAGAAAAAAAAAAAAAGTCATGCTCGATTCAATTTATCTGAAGTGATCTGCCCACCACAATGCAAATGCAACATAACATCCCCTTTGAACAAAGCGGTGTCACAAACCAGCCTGGTGGGGAGAACATGTGCTAACAATTTTCCCAGGAGCTGTTGTGGACTCATATCAAAACCACCCATACTCTTTCTCCCGATTCCCCCCTGTGATCAAGGGCTCAAATTTTTAAGACAACAGACCATAGTCAAAGACCCATCTGTAGTGTTAGCAACCACAAACAAATGAAACTCATCAGCCCAGAGGCTCACCAACTGAGTAGATGCTACAAAGGTATTAACTCTCTTTATTTAAAGAAGAAAAAAAGAGAGATTAAAGAAAAATATATACATTGCAAAGTATTTAGAAGATCAAAAGACACTCTACCATCATCTCACTCCTCAAAGGAAACTACAGTTAACATTTTGCAACAGCCTCCTCCCAAACTATCTTGTGTACTGTGTGTACACTACACGTAATGACACCTCTGAATCACATTTGAAGATCACTGATATAGAGACTGAAAATGTACAACAGTTTTCAATGATGTTACTTTTATCGTGCTCAGAGGAGAAAAGTTTTCAGCAGGTTTGGAATCCTAACTAACACTGACACAAGGTGCTGTTTTTGGTCACTACCATCTTGCTTCTTTTATATCTAGCTCTTAGTCATACCCAGTTGTTGTCGTTGCTGTTGTTTTTTACCACTGTCATTATTATTACTAGCTACCACGCCATGTTGCCCTACTATGTGCCAAGAGCTTTAGATATCCCTAATTCCCACAATGACCCCCACCCTCCCTTCTCAAGCTACAATTCTCTACTTTGTAAATCCAGTCCAGCCTTCGGCCCTCAACTCCAGGTCTGCACCTCCAAATGCTTACTGGTATCTTCACTTAAAAGTCTCACAGATCTCAAACTTATCATGTCCAGAAGTGAAATCAACTTCTTCCTCGCCGCAAAACCGCTTCACTTCTTCCACTCAGGAAACCACACCACCATTCACCCAGCTGTCCATAACACCTAGGAATCATCCTTGCTTGCCTTCTTTGCTCAGCACCTTCTCCCAATCCGTAAGTAATCCTATCAGTTCTATCTTCACAGGAACATAGGTTCCAACCTTCTCAGACTTTCACTGCCACACCCTAACCCAAGCCACAATGTTCTCTAGACTGGACTAGTGTAAAACTCTTAACTAGTCTCGCTGTTTCCACCTCCTGCTCCCCACACTCAGAGTGAAACTTTCAAAACCTAAATCAGCTCCTGTCATTCCTTGCTCAAATCCTTCAGCTGCTTCCCATCTTACTTAAAAGCCTATTTGACCAAGCCTCTACATACATATACGTTATTGCCTATTATTCTCCTTTCTCGCCCCACCCTTAGCCTCCCTGTTCATACTCCCACCTCAAGCTCTTTGCCCTTGACGCTCCTTCGACTTGGAACATCCAGAGACCTTCAGGTGGTTTGCTCTCTTCACTTCACGTCTCTCTCAAATCTCATCTCCTCAGAAAGGTATTGTTTGACCTCCCCAATTTTTGTTAATAATCTTCATATTCTTCCTACGATTATCAAAACCAGACCTCACCAAAGTTGTTTTTTACCTGTTTGTGTTCTGCTTCTCTCGCTAAAATGTCAGCCCTTTGATGGCAGCAACGTTTTATTTGTCACTGAACTCTCATCACCTAGCACAGTGCCTGGCGTATAGAAAGCACCCAAATATGTGTTGAATAACAAACAACCCTACAAGGTATGTCACATGCCCATTTTACAAATGAGAAAACTGAGTTTCAGAGACAAAAATTTACCTAAAGCCACAGAGCAAGTAAGTCACCAAATGCATATGAAAGAGCCAATACTCTACCGACTGACCCACTTCATCCTGTGCCATAAAAGGGAATTATAAATACAGGCTAAGAAACAAAACTGTAAAAGAAAACATTTCTAAAAGAAAATATCAGACCACAGTGATCTTTCTCTTTCTGCTCATCACTAGAGCATTTCACATCTTTGATTAATCTCATGTATGTACTATGTACATACCTCTTCAACTAGAAAATATCTACTTTTTCTGTATTACCTACAGAGTAAGGGCTAGCTACAGGCAGCAGACATTTAACAAACATTTCTTTGATATTTACACCCACAAAGACTTGAAGAATCCTATAACGAGACTTTGAGCACCATCAATAAAGTATACTCTTCCAAGGGATTTCACTTTCCAACCATGATGGAGTAACTGGATCTAGACTTATCCTGCCACACACCCCACCCCCTAACAACCAGAAAAATGAACAAAATATATGAGGCAACATCTTTTAGCTTCTGGACAACCAGCAGCACAGGACTGCAATCCCTAGCAAAGGGAAGAGATGAGGTGAACCCCACAAGTGCACCAGCTTTCTCAGCCTGGAGTCACATGCTGGACCACCTGCAACGAGGAGCCCAAGCAGACCATGGTGGTTTTCTCAAGCTAAGAAGTCAGAGTATGAGAAGGCTCAGGAACCTAAAAACTGCAGAGTACTAGAAAGGAAGGAGTTGCATGAAGAAAGATCTCCATAAATCAGCACAGAGGCCTGCTTGAGTCTAATACTTTATAATAAGCCATGTGTGCATACTGTAAAAAAAATCTACAAAGGTAGGCAAAGAATGACCCAAGAACTATATGCTACATTACCCCAGAGCTCACACAGGGCTGGCAGACATTCATATTCTGACCACCCAGAGCAGAGAACATCTCATTCTTCAATGGAAACTAAGAAGGCTTCAGGCCTTAGTAATGGGGTAAAGCAAGCCTTAGAGTAAAAGGACAAGAGTTAGGGTTGGTCTCTCTTAGACCAATCAACAGCAGTCAACAACTTAAAATTCACCATTTTTAGGATCTAACAAGAAATTACAAGAAGATGTGACCCAAGATGGGGGGAAAAAGAAAAATCAGCCCATAGAAAGAAATAATGGAATTAATGAACAAGAACTTTAACAACTACTATATGAGTATTATACATAAGACCAAGAATTTTTTTTTAATGAACATAAACAAATGGAAGAAATAAAAAAGAGTCAACAGCAGATTGAATCCAACGATATATAAAAATACATCATGATGGGGACTTCCCTGGTGGTCCAGTGGGTAAGACTCCGCACTCCGAGTGCAGGGGGTCTGGGTTCGATCCTTGGCTGGGGAACTAGATCCCACACGCATGCCACAACTAAGAAGCCCACATGCCGCAACTAAGACCTGGCACAGCCAAAATAAATAAATAAATAAATAATAAAGAGATTTTTAAAAAATACATCATGACCAACTGAGGATTATCAAAGGAATACAAGGCTAGTTCAACATTCAAAAATCAGTGCAATTCACCATATCTACAAAGTAAAGAAGAAAAATCGTATGATCATCTCAATACATGCAGAAGCCTGTGACAACATTCAGTATCCATTCATGATAAAAACTCTCAGCAAACTAGAAACAGAACTTTCTCAACTTGATAAAGGACTTCTTTACTACTACAAAAACAAACAAACTATAAAGAACATCATGTTAATGGTGAAACACAAATGTTTTCCCCCTAACATCAGGAAAAGATGTCCACTTTCAAAACTCCTGGTCAACATCATACTGGGCATCCTAGCCAGTTCAATAAAGCAAGAAAAAGAAATAAAAAACATACAGACTACAAAGGAAGAAATCAAACTTCCTGTATTGGCCAATGACATTACTGTCTATAAAGAAGATCCCAATGAGTTTAGCAAGGTTTTAAGACACCAGGTCGGCATACAGAATTCAATCCTATTTCTACATACTAGCAATGGACAACTGGAAACTGAAATTTTAAAAGCATCATTTACAAGAGCACCAGAAAGCATGAAATACATATTAATCTTATAAAATATGTGCAAGATCCATTTATTAAAAACTACAAAACACTAATAAAAATGTCAAAAAAGGTCTAAGTAAATAAATATAACATGTTCATGACTCAATATCATTACGCTGTCAATTCTCTTCTAAGTAATTTACAGATTCAATGCAATGCCAATCAAAAATCTCAGAAGGATTTTTTATATATATCAACAAGCTGATTCTAAAATGTACCTGAGGGAATTCCCTGGTGGTCCAGGGGTTAGGACTCCGTGCTTTCACTGCCGAGAGCCTGGGTTCAACCCCTGGTCGGGGAACTAGGATCCCACAAGCCACGCGATGCGGCCAAAAAATTAAAAGATATAAATTAATTAATTAAAAATTAAAATAAATAAATAAAATGTCCTTGGAAAGGCAAAGCACCTATAATACTCAAAAACAATTCTGAAAAATAACACAATTAGAGAACTCATACTACCTGATTTCAAGACTTAGTATAAAGCTACAGTAATCAAGAGTGTGGTAATGGAAAAATGAAAGACACAGATCAATGGAACAGAATACAGAAACAGACCCACACATATATGATCAATTGGCTTTCAGCAAAGGTACAAAGGTAATTCAATAGAGAAAGATGTCTTTTCAAAATCACTGCTGTGACAACTAAACACCCATATGCAAACAAATAAATCTCAATCCACACTTTGCATCACTCGAAAAAATAACTCAGTGATTCATAAACCTAAATGTAAAATTCGGAATTACAGCAGAAGGCAGACAGCAGAAGAAGAACTACAATCCTGCAGCCTGTGGAACAAAAACCACATTCACAAAAGACAAGATGAAAAGGCAGACAGCTATGTACCAGATGAAGGAACAAGATAAAACCCCAGAAAAACAAATAAATGAAATGGAGATAGACAAACTTCCAGAAAAAGAATTCAGAATAATGATACTGAAGATGACAAAGGACCTCAGAAAAAGAATGGAAGCAAAGATCGAAAAGATGCAAGAAATGTTTAACAAAGACCTAGAAGAATTAAAGAACAAACATCTACAAGAATTAAAGAACAAACAAACAGAGATGAACAATACAATAACTGAAATGAAAAATACACTAGAAAGAACCAACAGCAGAATAACTGCGGCAGAAGAACAACAAAATTGTGGAATTCACTGCCAAAGAACAAAGAAAAATGAAAAGAAATAAAGACAGCCTAAGAGACCTCTAGGACAACATTAAATGCACCAACATTAGCATTATAGGGGTCCCAGAACGAGGAGAGAGAGAAAGGACCCGAGAAAATATTTGAAGAGATTATAGTCAAAAACTTCCCTAACATGGGAAAGGAAATAGCCACCCAACACCAGGAAGCGTAGAGAGTCCCATACAGGATAAACCCAAGGAGAAACACACCAAGACACACAGTAATCAAATTGGCAAAAATTAAAGACAAAGAAAAATTATTGAAAGCAACAAGGGAAAAATGACAAATAACATACAAGGGAACTCCTATAAGGTTAACAGCTGATTTCTCAGCAGAAACTCTACAAGCCAGAGGGAGTGGCACGATATATTTAAAGTGATGAAAGGGAAGAACCTACAACCAAGATTACTCTATCTGGCAAGGATCTCATTCAGATTCAACAAAGAAATCAAAAGCTTTACAGACAAGCAAAAGCTAAGAGAATTTAGCATCACCAAACCAGCTCTACAACAAATGCTAAAGGAACTTTTCTAAGAGGAAAACATGAGAAGAAAAGGACCTACAAAAACAAACCCATAACAATTAAGAAAATGGTAATAGGAACATACACATTGATAATTACCTTAAATGTGAATGGATTAAATGCTCCAAGCAAAAGACACAGGCTCATTGAATGGATACAAAAATAAGACCCATATTTATGCTGTCTATAAAAGACCCACTTCAGACCTAGGGACACATTCAGACTGAAAGTGAGGGGATGGAAAAAGATATTCCATGTGAATGGAAATCAAAAGAAAGCTGGAGTAGCAATACTCACATCAGATAAAATAGACTTTAAAATAAAGAACATTACAAGAAACAAGGAAGGACACTATATAATGATCAAGGGATCAATCCAAGAAGAGACAGCAATTATAAATATATATGCACCCAACACAGGAGCACCTCATTATGTAAGGCAACTACTAACAGCTATAAAAGAGGAAATCGACAGTAACACAACAATACTGGGGGACTTTTAACACCTCAGTTACACCAATGGACAGATCATCCAAACAGAAAATGAATAAGGAAACACAAGCTATAAATGACACAACAGACCAGATAGATTTAATTGATATTTATAGGACATTCCATCCAAAAACAGCAGATTACACTTTCTTCTCAAGTGTGCACAGAACATTCTCCAGAATAGATCACATCTTGGGTCACAAATCAGTAAATTTAAGGAAACTGAAATCATATCAAACATCTTTTCTGACCACAATGCTATGAGATTAGAAATTACAGGGGGAAAAAATGTAAAAAACACAAACACATGGAGGTTAAACAATACAGTGCTTAATAACCAAGGGATCACTGAAAAAAATCAAAGAGGAAATCAAAAAATACCTAGAGACAAATGACAATGAAGAAAAGATGATCCAAAACCTACGGGATGCAGCAAAAGCAGTTCTAAGAGGGAAGTTTATAGCAGTACAAACCCACCTCAAGAAACAAGAGAAATCTCAAATAAACAATCTAACCTTACACCTAAAGGAACTACAGAAAGAAGAACCAACAAAACCCAGTTAGCAGAAGCAAAGAAATCATAAAGATCAGAGCAGAAGTAAATGAAATAGAAACAAAGATCAATAAAACTAAAAGCTAGTTCTTTAAGAAGATAAAATTGATAAACCATTAGCAAGACTCATCAAGAAAAAGAGGACTCAAATCAGTAAAATTAGAAATGAAAAAGGAGAAGTTACAACAGACACCACAGAAATACAAAGCATCTTAAGAGACTACTACTAGCAACTCTATGCCAATAAAATGGACAACCTGGAAGAAATGGAAAAATTCTTAGAAAGGTATAACCTTCCGAGACTGAACCAGGAAGAAATAGAAAGTATGAACAGACCAGTCAAAATCACTGAAATTGAAACTCTGATTTAAAATCTTCCAACAAACTAAAGTCCAGGACCAGATGGCTTTACAGGTGAATTCTATCAAACATTTAGAGAAGAGCTAACAGCCATCCTTCTCAAACTCTTCCAAAAAATTGCAGAGGAAGGAACATTCCCAAACTCATGCTATGAGGCCACCATCACCCTGATACCAAAACTAGACAAAGGTACTACAAAAAAAGAAAATTACAGACCAGTATCACTGATGAATATAGATACAAAAATCCTTAATAAAATACTAGCAAACAGAATCCAACAACACATTAAAAGGATCATACACCATGATCAAGTGGGATTTATCCCAGGGCTGCAAGGATTCTTCAATATACGCAAATCAATCCATGTGATACACCATATTAACAAATTGAAGAATAAAAACCATATGATCATCTCAATAGATGCAGAAAAAGCTTTTGACAAAATTCAACACCCATTTATGATAAAAACTCTCCAGAAAGTGGGCACTGAGGGAACCTACCTCAACATAATAAAGGCCATATACGATAAACCCACAGCAAACATCATTCTCAATGGTGAAAAACTGAAGGCATTTCCTCTAAGATCAGGAACAAGACAACAATGTCCACTCTCGGCACTATTATTCAACATAGTTTTTGAAGTCCTAGCCACGGCAATTGGAGAAGAAAAACAAATAAAAGGAATACAAATTGGAAAAGAAATAAAACTAAAAAACAAAAAAAAACCCTCTGAATTATAAAAATTCTAGGAGAAAATACAGGGGCAAGTCTTTGCACTCTCAGATGGGGCAATAATAAGAAAGCAATCAACTCTAATTCAAAAAGTTTAAAACTCCAATTCAAAAAGATACATGCACCCCAATGTTCATAGCAGCACTATTTACCAAAGCCAAGAAGTGGAAATAACCCAAGTGCCCAATAAACACACAATGGAATATTATCTTTTTTATAAATTTTAATCAACTATAAAAAGATATATGGAGGACAAATAGGGAAAGTTGAATATGCACTGAAAAATTCTATAGAATTGTTCATTTTTTTAGGTGTTATTATATTTGGTTATGTAGAACAAAGATTAGCAAACTTTTTCTCTAAAAAGTGAGATAGTAAATACTTTCTGCTTTGTGGACCACAGGGTGTCTCGTAACTGTTCTGTCAGTGTAGCACCAAAGCAGTCACAGACAATATGTAAACAAAGGAGCACTGCTGTGTCCCAATAAAACATTATTTATTAAAAAACAAATGTTCATCGCAGCTCTATTTACAATAGCCAGGACATGGAAGCAACCTAAATGTCCATCGACAGATGAATGGATAAAGAAGATGTGGCACATATATACAATGGAATATTACTCAGCCATAAAAAGAAACGAAATTGAGTTATTTGTAGTGAGGTGGGTGGACCCAGAGTCTGTCATACAGAGTAAAGTAAGTCAGAAAGAGAAAAACAAATACCGTATGCTAACACATATATATGGAATCTAAAAAAAAGATGGTTCTGAAGAACCTAGGGCCAGGACAGGAATAAAGACACAGATGTGGAGAATGGACTTGAGGACACGGGGAGGGGGAATGGTAAGCTGGGATGAAGTGAGAGAGTGGCATGGACATATATACACTACCAAATGTAAAATACCTACCTAGTGGGAAGCAGTCGAATAACACAGGGAAATCAGCTCAGTGCTTTGTAACCACCTAGAGGGGTGGGATAGGGAGAGTGGGAGAGAGATGCAAGAGGGAGGAGATATGGGGATATATTTATATGTACAGCTGATTCACTTTGTTATAAAGCAAAAAAAAAAAAAAAAAAAGGCAGTAGGCCAGATTGGCCCGAGGGCCATACTCTGCAGACAAAACTCTAGTGACAGAGAGCAGAGTAGTGGTTGCCTATAGCAAGGTAGGCAGCAGGGTGAGGGCTGAAGGCAGAACTGCCTGGAAAGCAGAAAGGGAACTTTCTGGAGTAACGGAAACATTCTATACCTTGACTGTGTTAAGTTACATGCATGGATACATTTGTCAAAACTCATCAAACTCCATATAGTTAAAATGGGTACATTTTATCATATAAACAGTAACTCAGTAAACCTGATTTGTTTAAAAATGTACTCTTTTCAGGTGACAGCATCAATGATGTGAAAAGCATGCCCTTTGGAGCCAGAATAACCTGAGTTCAAATTTTAGCACCAAAAATTTAACAACTATGTGACCCCTGTCAAATCACTTTTGAGGGTGTTTCCTCCCCTTAAAACGGGTAAATAATTCCTGCTTCTTAGGTTGGTTTCAAAAATGAAATAAATGTATGTAAGACACATAGTATAACATCTGGAACATAAGAGGCACACTCCCTGATTTCTTAAGTTTTTAAAAAATAATTTAAGAAAATAAGTCAGTAACGATCAGACAACTACACTAGCTTCTTTTGTACTCTTCTGAAACATTCTGACATTCTTTGTTCACTGTTTACTGTGGTTTCACCTGACTTCAAGCACTGGCATCTAATGTCAGTTCCTGTGATTTCAGAGTAACTTGGGTCTCACAGCAAGCACTGAGTTTAGAAAAATACTCCATGATGAATATGTTATAAAAGGAAATCTGAGAAGAACCAAAAGTAAGAAGTATCCATTTTCCCAAGTAAGGAGAATGGCAATAGAAATGGTATAATATTTATAAAGAAAAACCAATAAACTTAGTTGGATGTTTTCTCCTTTTAGAGACTAGGATTTGAATTTTATCCAAACCAGTAGCCAACCAGCAAAACTACAAAATGACAAAGCATCTGTATAGTGCTTTATCTCGAGCGTTTCTCACAACAGTAGTGGTAGTAGGTAGGATGACAATATCAAATTTGTTCTTATTTTATAAGTAAGGATACTAAGTCTGAGACAGATGAAGTGGCCTGCTCAAGGACACACTGCCAATAATTGGCGAAGTTTGGATGTGAAGTCAGCCACGTGGCCCCGTATCATATGCCTTCAGTAGACATCACCATCAGAGAGTTATCTTGGGTTTGTGAAACTCTACATAACTCCTAGGTGCTGTTCTCTTGCTTGACATCTTTGGCTGTCTAAAAGACTAATTCATTACAGTGTGACATACTTAATTCCTAACCATTCAGGAATAACTAGCCTTTTGAGGTGGTAAAGACTATTTTTGTGGCCGAATATGGGCTTAAGATAGGATCATAAGTGAAAATTCAAAAGGACTGATTTCTGGGACTTCCCTGTTGGTCCAGCGGGTAAGACTCTGCACTCGCAATGCAGGGGGCCCAGGTTCGATCCCTGGTCAGGGAACTAGATCCCACGTACATGCCGCAACTAGAGTCCGCATGCCACAACTAAGACTCGGCACAGCCAAAATAAATAATAAATAAATAAATATCAAAAGGACTGATAGAAGAGCCTACAGAGTGATATAAATGGTAAATCCCTCACACCATCTCCTTCTCCCCATCCCAATACCCACATCACACACACTGATAGCCACACCTTCCCCACGCTCTGAACACAGCTCTGAAGAGGTAAAAAAGGAAAACACACCATTGTCCCACACAAGTATTCGTAACAATCACAGTATCTCAGTATCAGGTCTACTGGTCCATTCTCTGAGCAAGGACTGACAAAAATGGGTTATCTACCCATCTTCTACTTATATGTCCCAGTCAACCGAGAGGTGGACCACAAGACCATAAATGTGAAGACATATGAAACAAACTTCCTTCCATGAACAGCTTCCTCCTCTCCCCCCACTTACAGTGGGGTAAGAGAGCCCGACAGTGACTCGGGAGCACTGCTTCCAAATGGATGCCTGTCCCCATCAGTAATAACCAAGTTTATTCAAGCACACTTCAATGTTAACTTTAAAAGAGGGGATTATCACAAGTCCAAGTGTGTTCATCTAGCTTTGTCAACTTTCTTTTTTCCCTCAATCTGTGAGTCTGGTCAAATATAATTTTTAAAGGTTTACTATAATCCTTCATGGTTAACTTTTTGCCCTTATTTTATAAGAAAATAAATGGAAAGATGAGACTCAATATACAGAAATGTCCATGACAGGTTAATATTTCTAGAATGTATTTATTCCACTTGGTATTCTGAATATTTTAAACAAAGCTGGTATAACTGATTTAAATCACTGTTTCCTTCCACAAATGGTGGCACCTTCAAAAGTGTTATCTTGAAGGGGAAGTAAATGATTTGCTGAAGTCTCTGAATTGTACTACTGCTATATTAACCCACAGTCCAGTCCCATCTTAATCAAGTTTGAGAAACGTAGTCATAATCGATGCCTGTTATTTTTCAAAATTAAGGTAAAATAAAGAAGAAAAGCTGGAACTAAATAACTCAGATATCCTATTACAAATGTTGAAAACAACCCATCTCTAACGATTTCCTAAACACTATAAATGCATAGAGTTCTATCCTACAGAGACACTCTGCAAAGCCCATTCAAAGACTAAGAGCTGACTGAGAAGATAAAACTGCTGTTTTCTATTAACATTCAGTTCAACCCGCACCTTTAAAAAACTGCATTTAAGACTCTCAATTCTCAGAAGCATTCCCCCTTTACGAAACAGACAGCTAAACCACTGTTCTCAGAAGCATCAGACTTCTAAAAATGTTTTCTTAACTCATACAAAAATTATCCAAATTATTGTCATTATAGCTACCAGGTAACAGGCACCTACTTAATGGTTGGCACACTATGAAGTACGCCACATAGTTTCATTTATTGCTAAGAATGCTGTAAAGTATGTTACTATACTTTACACAGTAGGAAACTGAAGCTCTGAGGGGATAAGTGACCTGCTCAAGGCTACCCAACTAGTCAATGGAAGGGTGGGGATTTGAACTCAAATTTATCTAATTCCAAAAAATGTACATTCTTCTAAACTGTGCTACCTCCCCATTTCACAACACAAGTATGAACAGGCAGAGGAGTGAATGGATTTGTCCAGCAGTCTTAATCATTTCACCAAAAAAGGGAGAAATTTTATCGATTAGAACCACTTTCTGAAATCCATAGTGCACTATTTAAACCTCAATTCTTTTCAAGAAGTAATTAACAGGTTAAAAAGAAAGGTTAGAAATCCTTATAAAGTACACTAAATTTCATCACAGATCTGCAAGTGAGCTGTCATGTTTAACAAGTCCCCAGAGTTAGTGGTTCTCTGGGTACCACACTAGGGTGAAGTACCAAGCACTTCACCCAATTCAAATGCATCCTGAGCACCTGAGCTGTGTTAAGACTCCTTCCTGGCACAGAGGCACAAAGCTAAGACCCATCACAGTCCTCAGGGAGTTAACAGGCTAGAAGAGGAGTCCATTTATACTACATATGCAGTTACTATTAGTCAGGCAAAAAAAATGAAGTGTGAGAAATCCTAAAACAAAAGTATGTATAACATGCTATCAGAGAGGGAAAGCAACTGGCCTACTTGTCACATGTTCTAAGTAGTGTTTGTTTACATTTTGTCTCTCCCTGACAACGCCTTCCAACCTGTCACCGTCCCTCCCCACAACCGCCCCCCACACAGGTACACACAGTACACACAACCACACAACCAGGAAGGAAAGCCCTAAGAGCAAGGATTATGATTCCTAAAAGTGACCTTGTTGTTGTACTTTAAAAATACAAGCTTATGCCATTAGAACATTTTTCTTTAGCTTTGTCAGGTGAAGTAAGTTGCTTTTTCAAAGCAAAATTAGGCCAACCTAACCAGGAAAACCTGGGCAACACTTCACATTACTCACTTAGCATGAGAAAACCAATCAACGCATATTGACCCACACCGTATTTCTCAAAGTTTTCTTGTTAATTTAGCAGATGGCAAAGGGATATACAATTGATAGGAACACATTCTGGTCATTTTGTTCCACCACGCAATCTGACAGACATTTAGGCTTGTTCCACCGAGGGGATTTAAACAGAATCATTCTCACATCATAAGGCAAATGAACTGAATTCAGCAGAACCGATGCACCCAAAGCTTGACAACAAGGCTTGTACTTCTTGCAGTCTGCAAATGCCCTAGAGACCACAAAAGCCTACAGGACTGTAACAATGATTTATCTCAGCTGAACACAACTCTGATCACAACTGATCACTCACAACAGCTGATCCTTCACAAACTTGCAAAAAATGATCTTTCCAAAACTGCCAGCATGTATCCCGATCTGGGCAATCCAACGGTTTAGAAAAATAAAGTTACTTATGAAAATAAAACTGGGGGGTGGGGGTGGGGAGGGCTGTTGAATAAGTAAAAAAGGCACACTGCTTTTTCCTTTGGTTCTATATGCCTGGGGCAACAAACTCTCAAAATAACTTCACTGAGGAGTGTTAAAAGCTAAGAGGAACACCAAAATATTGCTCAATCCAACTTACATTGTTAACTCCTGAGTTCACAGTAAGATCTAGAAACTTAAATGTGATGGAATCATTTTGCTGTAAGAACTAGTTCAAAAAAAAAAAAAAGCCAATCCTTTTTTCTGATAGAAAAACTCTTGAGGATTTCCCCCACATTTATTTTAAAATCTTAACATACGGGTTGACTTTGGGGGGAAAAAGGGGGGAAGGGAGAGGGGTTCAATAGCCATATTTATCCAAAAAAAGTTTGGTTTGGTCTCAAAGTATGTTTGCATCTGAACTCAAAAGAGCTGAGCCCGTGGCACGGTCCCAAAGCGGGTCCCCTCGGGCTGCACGTCTCCGACCAGCGCGGGTGCCCCGGCCGCGCCCCCGGGAACAGGCGCCGAGAGCGCCCCCCTAAGGCGGGTAAGGCCCGGCGTGTTTACCGCTCGCGCCGGCCCCCGAGAGCCGCTCCCTCGCGGCCGCAGCACTTGTTCGCCGACTCCCGGACGTGAGGGACCCGTGGAGCAGCCGCAGCTGCTACCGCGGACCCCGCTCCCGTAGGAGCCGACCGGGCAAGGCCGGGGGTCCAGGCACCTGAAGGGGCATGGCGGCCGTGCCCCCCACTCCGGGAGTGGAGGCGGCCCCGAAGTTGGGCTGCGGGAGCTGCAAGGCGCGCCGCGGCCCCGGGGCAGACAATGCGTGAAGGGGTCCGCGGAGGGAGGCGGGGGCCGCAGAGCCGGGGGGCGCTCCCGCGCCGCCCATTCATCCCAGCCCGCGAGCCCCCGCCCAGCCCCCGCAGTCCCGGACCCCCGCTCCGGCCCCCGCCCGGAGGACCGGCCGCAGGGGGAGGGCCCCGCGCTCCCCACCCGCGACCCCTCCTCAAATCACAAAACTTCCCCCAACTCCGCCAACTAAGTTGCGCTCTCACCGTGAGGCGCCCGGGGCTCCCCCGCGGGCCGAGCCGGAGCAGCTCCGCACCTTCGCCGCGGAGAAAGACAATAGGCGGCCGC
>NW_006783200.1:130392-166398 GCF_000442215.2 Lipotes vexillifer | reverse complement strand
AACGCCCTGTTTGGCACACTTTGCGATTTCTGCGTAAGATGGACAGGAATGGGGAGAACCAACGAGAGACTAGCTGTAGGTGTTTGGACGAGCACATTGAACTCTAATTTCCCACCAGCAAAAAGAATGAACCAAAGCCTCAGCATGCCGTGCCTGAACCAGACTAGGCTCTGAAGCAATCCTGCGGGATGGCGGCCAGCTCACAAGAAAGCGAGGGGAGGAAAGGAGCTCAGGGCCACTGTATTTCACAAACATGCAGAGTTATAGATGACAGCTTATGTCCAAAATTATACCGAAGTTAGGCTGCGAAGAGAAGTTGAAAGTGAGGCAGAATAGCAGGAAACCGATTTCAGGAGGTGGTTTGGAATTGCTAGGCGCCCGGGGCTCCCCCGCGGGCCGAGCCGGAGCAGCTCCGCACCTTCGCCGCGGAGAAAGACAATAGGCGGCCGCTCCTCCGGCGGCAGAAGCGGCGGTGGTGGCAACGGCTTGAAACTGCGGCGGCAGAGGCAAGGAGCGGGCGCGGCGACCTCGGCGGAGCCTAGAAGCTTCACCTCGTCGGCTCCGGCTCCCTGAGGGCCCTACACACAGCCCCAACCAGCCCGCGCACGCGCCACAAGCTACTCGGGGATGGGCGGGGCACCCGGGGAGGGCTGTAACGCCTACGAGCTCTCCTGTGAGTAAGCGCGGAGCCGGGGGCCGCGAGCCGGGGTTGCACAGCAGAGCTGCCCATCAAGCTCCGTGAGACCAATAGGAAGACACCTGGGCGGTCCCCTCGGGTTGCTAAGGAAGGCTGAGGTTGACCGCAGCTGCATCGCTGCGGCAAAGTGATCAAAGTCGGGTGGCTGGTAGAGGTGTCGACTGAAATGCTCACCCACCCTCTCCTCTGCTCCCTGACTCCGGAAGCCTCCGTTCCTCTGTGTAAGGGTGCTTACCTGAGCTGTAGCACTTACTGAAACACATAATGAAATGATTTACTCTTCTGTTTCCCTCCACTTGAAATCAGAAAGTGGGGTCTTTTCTGTGTCCAGTGCCTGAGAGAGTCGTTGCTACGTATTCAACAAGTGTTTTAGTTGGATGGATGAATGGATGGATGGATGGATCTATGGTGGCATCAGGATTGTGACAGGGCGTTCCATAAACTTTCGCTTCCCGATCAGCGCAAAATCAGACAATCTGCAAGTTGCATGGACCTCAGGAATCACCTGGTGGCTTTCTCCTTACTCTTTTTAACTGAACAACAAAGGTATAGGCTTAGCGGGAGACGAGGCTGTCTCTCAGAGGCTGATCGGGGTCCTTGGGGGAGGTTTGAAAGGATTGAGCCTCTGTTGATGAAAAAGCTTTAAGAAACAGTCAGAGAAGCCAAAAGGTTACCTTGCCTCTCCCAGATTTGCTGGGATTCAGGTCTTCCTAAAAGCCTCTAATTAACTTTACTGTTTAGAACAGGAAGACACCGAGAGCTACAACTCAATTACTTTATGAGAAAAGAAGCAGAATCCCATGAAGGTGATGAAGTCATAGCTGGAGAATAAGACTATTTTAGTAGGTGCTTGGCACTGTGCTAGGTGGTAGGAGGTTCACATACCTCGTCCAATCCAATCCAATGACTGCCAGCCATGGCCATGCATCTCAATCACCCGTGCAAGTGAAAAATACATAGTCTGCTTACATGTTCCAGCCCACCACCCACGAGAGAATCCACTTGCTTAGGCTTTGGGTTAGTGCTAGGCAAGTGTAGTTTTTTAAAAACTACACAGTGATTCTGAGTCACTGCAGGGTTAAGAACTATTAGTTGAATTCTCACAATTCTGTGAGGCAGGGGTATTATTCCATCTTCTCCAGAAGATGAAAGTGAAGTTCATATTTGACCAATTTCAGGGGACTAGAACTCAGGTCTATAATTTCCAGTTCCTTAGTTTTCCCATTTACTACAACAGCTTCCCTGGGACGCTGAAGTCTTAGGGTTTGTTTTGTTTTGTTTTGTTTTGTTTTTTCTTGCGTTATGCGGGCCTCTCACTGTTGTGGCCTCTCCCATTTGCGGAGCACAGGCTCCGGACGCGCAGGCCCAGCGGCCATGGCTCACGGGCCCAGCCGCTCCGCGGCATGTGGGATCTTCCCGAAACGGGGCACGAACCCGCGTCTCCTGCAACGGCAGGCGGACTCTCAAGCACTGCGCCACCAGGGAAGCCCACGAATAAACTCATTTTGATAGTTGTGCGTTTATTTTAATGTGTATTGGAGGAAAATGCCTTTCACATCAAAAGGCTATTTCATTAATGTTATTTCTTAGATAAGCTGTAAAAAATGAATCTACTTAAAGAAAAAAAGTAAAAAATTTATGTTATATATAAAGTATATATGTACTTCTACTTCACATAAGTTCAAAAACGTGCAAATTAATAGTAATCGAAGTAAGAACAGTGGTTACCTAGAGGGAGAAGCATTATTGGCTGCGAAGGAGAAGGGCAGGTGCTGGGCAAGTTCTGTATTTTGATCTGAATGGTAAATAATAAAGGTATAGACTTATGTGAAAATTCATCCAGTGTACAATTAAGATTAGTGCACTTTACACAGGTTACACATGTATTTTATATCAATTTAAAATACTTATATAGGATATGGGCCCCCAAAATGTGAAGATGCAAAGGACTATCTTTTGGGAAACCTGGTCCAGCCAAGCTCCCTACCAGTGACTGACTACCTGAGAGGGGCTACTGTGAATACTTGCTGCCTGCATCAGGCACTTTCATTGTTGTTTGGCTCTAAATCTTAGAAGTGCTCCTAGCCTTGAGCAGAAACTTGCTTCCCTGTAAGTGAACATGATTCTCACATATGTTTTCTTATTTCAGCCTCACAGAATGGAAAACCAAGGCCAAACATTTCCAGTCCTTCATGTGAAATTATTTCCCAATCACCTTATTATTCCCTCCTCCATACTCACTCTAATCTGTCCTGTCAATATTTGAAAGGTGGCCCAGAGAGAAGAGACTCCTAGATCTTAGTCCTGACTCTGTCCCAAAGAAGCCCACCCTGAGCTTCTTTGGGTGCTCACCCAAAGAAGCCCACCCCTTCTCAAAGAACTTCAGTCTCCTGTAAAGCAAGAGGACTAACCTAGAAAATCTCTTGGACCCTAGCACGTGAAAACCCTATGGTCTTCTTCTGGAGCAAAGCAGCAGCAGACAAGATACATATTGTCTTTCAAGTGACTGCTGACAACAACATTCCCTGCTCCCAGCCTCAGCAGGATTTATACCTTCCCAGTGAGCTGCAGAAAAGGTCGAGAGTCCAGCATTTTTCAAAGTTCACCATGCCTACAAATCACCTGGGACATTTTGTTAAATGTGGATTCTGACTCAGTAGGTCTGGGGTGGGATCTGGGATTCTGCACTTCTAACAGACTCCCAGGTGATTCTGATGCTGCTGGTCTGGGACCCTGCTTTGAGGGGCAAGGGTCTACTCTACATTCCCCAGACAGCTAAATCCTCTGTCTTCTTGGGAAGTCCTAAGTAGTTATCTACATGATTGGCACGTTCTCATGATCCAGGCACCATCAGCTCTAATGTCCCTCGTCAGAGAAAACATCTATCTAAAATAACTCACTCTCACCTACTCCCTCTCATTCATATTACTCAAACCTATTCTCAGCATTTATTACGGTCTGAAGGTATCTTATTTGCGTGTGGTTATGGGCTCTCTCCCCCACTGTAATGTAAGTTCCCTAAAGTCTTTTTTGTTTACCCCTCTCTCTCCTACACCTAACAGAGTCCCAGTGGGAACAGCAGGCACTCAGAAGTTTCGCATGAATGAATTTGTACAGAAGGAGCTACTGTGAGGTGCCCTCAAACTGACAGTCCCTCATACTAAAGACTTGTTCTTTCAAGGGACACCAAATGTCTCTATTCAGTGTGCCCCATTTCACCAGAAAGAGATTTGGGGTTTAGTAATTCTCTCACTTTTCCTGAGTAAGTTTTCAAGCCAGGAAAGATACCAGGGCCTTATCAAGCAGCAGTAGGATTTTGTATCTCTCAACTATCTCTAACCTGTCTTTCCAGTCAACTTACAGTTCTCCAATTGATTTACATAGGTTATAATACCTATAACTCTAACAAGAATAAACCCCATTTTACAGAGTCCCTGGAAATTACCAAAGCAAGGAAAAAACAAAATCAACACAGATGTAAGAACATGAATTTCTCTTGAGACCCATGGTCCCTAAAATGTCTACTTTGGTAAAAGAAGGAGCGCTGGAACCAACTTGCCTCGGGGCTCTTCTTTCATAGCAATGGACTCTTTATTCCTTTCACAGTACGAATAGTACCCTGCTGTTGCCTTAAGTAACTTTCACTTTCAGCGCCTTGCTTGGGGTGAAGCCAACTCCACCACAATCTCAGTTCCATGCTTTAGCATACCATCAACCCTGAGCCAATCAATGCATCCTATCTGCAGGTCAACAATTATTAGTTCAGAGTTAGGCACATGACCCCAGGCTGGCCAATTAGGGGCAATAGGAGTAAATTCTACCCTCTCTTTGAACTATCGGGGTAGCTGACATTTTCTCAACTGGAAACTGGAAGATAGGCTTATCAGCTGTCTCTGCCATGAGGACAGAATCTCTTCACATGGAGCCAGCACAGTAGAAAGGTAGAGAAATTAAAAACAACGTCTTGGTGACATTCATTGGACAGCTGAATCCAGCAATTCCTGAAGCTAGAACAACACATAGACTTTTCAATCATGTAAGAGAACAAAGACAGTTGGAGTGGAGATTTCTGTCACTTGCATCCGCAAGAGCTCTAATTGATACACCACCCAGGAGCAGATGATCCCTGGGCAGTTCTCTGACCTGCTTTCAATTCAGTTAGCAATTCAGTTAGCAAGTAGCTCTTGAGAGTTTACTGTGTTCCAGGCTTAGGCTTGGTCCTGGAATTCAAGATGAAGAGCATTGTTCTTGTCTTTAAGGAACTCTGTCAAATGAGGGAAATAGGCAAGCAAGCCAGCAGGAAATCAGAAGTGTAAGTGCTCCCCCGCCCTCACAGGCAGACGCAGGGTGTTATGGGGCATAGAGAGGAATACTTCTACTTAGAGGGTGAAGGTTCAGGGGAGGCATCCAGGAGAAGTGACAGTTAAGCCACGTCTTAGAGGACAATCCACTGGGTAAAGAACAGTGGTGTAGCTAGTGCACGAGGCTTGGGAGTGTGTGCACAGGTAGCAGAGGCCATTCCCAGGAAAAGGAAGAGGCAATCCAAAGACACCAAGGTATCAGAAACACAACACACACCAAAAAATGGAGCAAGAAGGGGTAAGAGATAAAGCTGAAGGAAAGAAGTGAGCCAAAGTCAGGTTACACTGCTTTGCTAAGGAGTATGGCCTTTATCCTGAAAGGCCAAGAAGAACCTTCCAAGGATTTTAAGCCATAGAACCAGGATGAAAACAGATTTTCATCTGGAAAGATCACCCACTCACCATGTGCTTAAGCTGAATTTAAGTGAGGGATGAGGATGAGAGTAGGGGACAGGAGAGTCTCTAAGAGAAACCTGGCTCCAGGGAGGAGGTTTTACAGTCCAGAGCTAAGTTTTCACTTCCTCAGTGACAAAGAGAACCTTTCTTCCTCAATATCAAGCCCAAAGCTGTCCAATAGAAATATATGGTGATCCACATATGTGATTAAAATTTTCTAGTAGCAACATTTAAAAAGTAAAAAGAAACAGATGAAATTAATTTTAAAGGTATTGTATTTAACCAAACATATGACAAACATTGTAATTTCAACACGTGATACCTACAAAAATTTATGAATGAGGTATTCCGTTTTATCATACTAAGTCTTCAAAAGAATCCAGTGTGTGTTTTACACTTAAAACACATCTCAATTCAGTCTAGCCTTGTTTCAAATGTTTAAAAATCACATGTGGCTGTGACTACTATACTGGACAGCACACTTCAGGTTGATTGATTCTGATAGAGCGTCCCTGTGGGAGTTTGTTCCAAACCTTAACGTGTGCCTGGGCCATAATGCCTTCACTATACCTCATTCACTTGCACTGTCTCATTTATTTTTCACATCCCTGGTCTGGTGCTGTTGTTCACCTTTTTTTTTTTTTAATTGGGATATAATTGCTTTACAATGTTGTGTTCGTTTCTGCTGTACAAAGAAGTGAATCAGCTCTACGTATGTATATGTATATATCCCCTCCCTCTTGGACCTCCCTCCCCCCACCCCATCCCACCCATCTAGGTCATCACAGAGCACCGAGCTGAGCTCCCTGCACTACACAGCAGGTTCCCACTAGCTATCTGTTTCACACACGGTAGTGTATGCATGTCAATCCCAATCTCCCAGTTCATCCCACTCGGCCCTACCCCATGTCCATACGTCAGTTCCCTACGTCTGTGTCTCTATTCCTGCCTTGCAAATAGGTTCATCTGTACCATTTTTCTAGATTTCACATATATGCATTAATATATGATATTTGTTTTTTCCTTTCTGACTTACTCTGTATGACAGACTCTAGGTCCATCCATGTCTCTATGAATGACCCAATTTCATTTCTTTTAAGGCTGAGTAATATTCCATTGTATATATGTGCCACATTGTCTTTATCCATTCATCTGTCGATGGACACTTAGGTTGCTTCCATGTCCTGGCTATTGTAAACAGTGCTGCAATGAACATTGTGGTACATGACTCTTTTTGAATCATGGTTTTCTCAGGGTATATGCCCGGTAGTGGGATTGCTGGGTCATATGGTAGTTCTATTTTTAGTTTTTTAAGGAACCTCCATACTGTTCTCCATGGTGGCTGTATCAATTTACATTCCCACCAACAGTGCAAGAGGGTTCCCTTTTCTCCACACCCTCTCCAGCATTTATTGTTTGTAGATTTTTTAATGATGGCCATTCTTACCGGTGTGAGTGATACCTCACTGTGTTTTTGATCTGCATTTCTCTAATAATTAGTGATGTTGAGCATCTTTTCATGTGTCTCTTGACCATCTGTATGTCTTCTTTGGAAAAATGTCTATTTAGGTCTTCCACCCATTTTTTTGGTAAAAGTAACTCGGGCTTAGAGAGATTAAACAACTTGCTCCAAATCATAGCTACTAAGTGACACAACTTAGCTTCCAAAGGTCAAAAACTAGGGGAAAGTTGCTAAATCCACTTTAGAATAGCACACTGGCTAGGTCTTCCCTCACTTGGGCTCTCTCAGCTCCTCCCCTCCCCTTCTCCATTTAGGATTGTGAGTGTTCAGCCTAACTACAGAGTAAGTGCTCAGTAAACAGCTGTTTAAGCAACCAGTTCCTTGTTCAGAATATATTCCTGTAATACGTATCAGAAATTCTACAGGCACAAACACAACAATAGCAAAGAAATAGATTAGAGCTATATGCTGGATTACAGATCAGTGCATAGTAAATGGCATTTATCATTATGATTATTACCAGCTCAGGACCTTGATGTACATTCATTGCAAATAGTCCTCCAGAAAGATTATGCTTGTTTACCTCCCTGCTGTTAGGGTGTTAGAGTGCTTAACCTCTCTGATTTAAGTTTTTCTTGTATTAGACAGAAAGACCAGAACTTTAGAAGCATCCAGGGTTGGCTTTAGATCCTGGATGCTCAAATTCTTTGTAAATTGGCCACCCCCACACAATAGCCACATAATGATAAATACATAAAAACAACTTGTGCATAGCCCTTAGCACATTGCCTGGCACAATGCAAGTGCTCTGTCTGCTTTAACTCCCTCCTCCACTTCTCCCTTTGTAGATAATAAGAAAATGACACTCGAGGAGTAAACCTGATCATGCAGAAATAGTGTTATTTAGAGAAATTCAGGGAAACACGGACGCTGCCACAACTGTAATAGAGAATTTCCAACAAAAAGTGCATATTGACCTCTCCAATAGTTGTGACAGCCATCTAGTCTCCTGCCCCCGAGCGGTTTCCCAGCTTTTAATTAATATAGGCCAGATGTACCACTTAGTGATAGAACGATTTATTTAATTGCTGAAACCCTTGCTTTTCTCCATAATGACCCTTCCAGCAACAGGTTTGCTAAAGGCTGCTCGTGGGATCAAATTAAGCTTCTAAAGTCATTATATTTCCCATGGTAGAAGAGTTAGGGGGTGGCTGGGTTGATGGAATGAAGGGAATCACAAAAGCCTTAGGATTAAGGGAACACTCTGCCCTCAAAAAAAGTTATTGCCATATTTCTCAATCAGGAGTCAAGGGGATTTAATTTTAGGGTCCAGAGATTCTCTCTGTATAACTGTAAAAGAAAACCAGACTGACTTTTGGGGGTTACATAATTTTGATTTGGTTAGGTTGGGTTTGGTGTTTGCTTTAAATGTAGGTTCCAGTTTGGAGAAGATGGGGACTGTTATTCTGATTCCAGAGAGATTTATGGGCTGGCTCAAGGACTGCACATTTCATCCTATTGCTTTTTTCTTTGTGCCTGGTCTTTTCCAGTTTATTCAGCTGCTCTCATAATTATCCCCAATTATTTATAATGGGGGGTTTCTGAAGCTGGAGTTAAAGAAACACCATGGTTTTTTTTGAGCCTTAAACACTATTTAATGGAAAAAGGACTCTAACGATTCACGGGAGGCCTAAACTCAGGTTTTCTTTTATTTTTTAAATTTTTATTGGGGTACAGTTGATTTACGATGTTGTGAAAACTCAGGTTTTCTTGGGCAGATTTTTTAAAATTTTTCATCTTTGATACAATATTTTTTCCTAAATTGTATGGAGTTTGCAATATTAAAGAAGTCTTTATTCGCACACAAATGTTACCAATAACTACAATTTCAGTACAGCTTAAAACAGCTTTTTTCTTTTCTTTTTTCATTTTGAATGGAATGAACGTATCACTTATAACTTTCATGTTTTTAGGTCTTATAGCATAGGTTCCCAGGTACCAAAGTACTTCGGGAAAGACCTGGTCAATAGGATGTAATTGAGTCAGAAGCTTATTTTTTTCCCCTACTTTGTATTATCCAATGTACAGTTCATTTTCAAACTTTACCAGTTGTTCCAATAAGGATTTTTATAGCTGTGCTTATTTTTCCCTTAAGTTATCTGATCAAGGCTCATTCATTGCATTTATTAACAGTATCTCTTTAGACTCTCATAATTTAGAAGGGTTTCCCCATCTTTTTTTCTTTTGGTCTTCGATGACATCGACTTATTTGAAGAGTCTAGGTCAATTGTTTAATAGTTTGTTGCACGATATGTATTTGTCCGATTGGCCCCTCCTTGGTAGAATAGGGTGATTTTTATTTTTGCAAGAATACTACATAGGTGATGTTATATTCTAATATACATGTATGTATATATACCAATACATATATATTATAAAATAGTAAACTAGTTTCTTTTTCTTTAATGTGATTAATACCTTATGTCAATTCACATTGAACCTCTGTCTGTAATTGTTAGGTCTTTTTAATTCTGTTCTTAGCTTTAGTTTATTTATTTATTTAAAAATTTTTGTATATATTTTTGTCTGTGTTGGGTCTTTGTTGCTGCCTGCAGGCTTTTCTCCAGTTGCAGACAGCAGGGGCTACTCTTCGTTGAGGTGCACGGGCTTCTCATTGCAGTGGCTTTTCTTGTTGTGGAGCACGGGTTCTAGGTGTGGGTGCTTCAGTAGTTGTTTCTCGCGGGCTCTAGAGTGCAGGCTCAGTAGTTGTGGCGCATGGGCTTAGTTGCTCCATGGCATGTGGGATCTTCCTGGACCAGAGCTCGAACCTGTGTCCCCTACATTGGAAGGTGAATTCTTAACCACTGCACCACGAGGGAAGTCCCTAAACTAGTTTCTTTTACAGTGCTCTCCTTAAAACATTGGTTTCTGGAGCTCTTCCTAAGAAAAAGCTTTGTCTATTTAAGGGAGTATAAGAAATGCTTTATATTCTGTAGTTCTGTCCTCTTGAGGATTCACTGTGCATAATACCATTACATATTAAGGCTCTAAGAAGAACTGCCTTTAAAAAACTGTTTAGCTTTGTTTAATCCTATATTTCTCAAACTCCTTTCATCATGAAACCAATTTCTCTTGGAAAATGCATTAATATCTCATGTTGCATTAAGGGCACATTTTGAGAAACTGTGTCTGGAATCCATTCAATTCATCTTCCAGAAAGAACAGTATAGGTATAATTGAGTCTGAAGCATCATTTACTATTTATCCACTGTTACCAACTGAATGTTTGAGCCTCCTAAAACTCATGTGTTGAAGATATGAAGTGACATAAAGAGCTGGGGCCATTGAGAGATAATTAGGTATAGATGAAGTCATGAGGGTGGAACCCCCATGATGGGATTAGAGCCCTTATAAGAAGAAGAGGAGACACCAGAGCGTCCTCTGTCCACTATGTGAGGATATAATGAAGAGCAGCCATCTGCAAGCCAGGAAGAGGGCCCTCGCCAGGAACCAACTTTTGGACTTCCTAACACCTTGATCTTGGACTTTCCAGCCCCCAAACTGTGAGAAATAAGTGTCTGCTGTTTAAGGTACCCAGTCTATGGTATTTTGTTATAGCAGCCCAAGCTGACTGATATACCCACACTGTCTATTTCAAAGAGTCTTGATTCCTCTGTCAGTAAAGAAAGAGAGATGCTTCCTAAATCTCATCTCTAACCTAATCCAATAATTGCTGTTAAGTTTCTACATGCAGTCCCACTCACTGCAAGTACCGTTTCACTTGGATAGTCTGTTGAACCTCAGAATTTATTCCAAAAGTGAGGTCTCCTTCTCTCCCTCAATCGCTCCATTTCCTGCTTTCCCTTTCTCTCAGTTCCACCTAATCATTTCCAAAATTCTGCCTTATTCATTCCACAATCTCTTTTACAAATCAAGGCCAAGTTTTCTTTTCTGCTTCTGTCATGTTCAGTCACCAACTCATGACTGAATGATAGCAATAGTCTCCTAATGGGCTTCCCTGCCTCTAATATCTCCCAACTAGTCCATATTTCTGCTATAGAATGATTTCCCTAAAGTACAGCCCTAACTTGTCACTTCCCTGATCAAAAAACTTCAATGGCTCGCAGTTGCTTACAGAATAATACTAAACATTTTAGCAGAGCATCAAAAAATAATTGACTTCCAGTGTCAATTTACACAAAAATTATAATAGACTCCTGCTTTACCTAAACCCATGTTCCCGCTCAAGCTTCTAACTCTCCTTTTAGCCATATTTTCCAAGACGTATTTTATTATCCAATCGTCCTGCTTAATATAATTTATTTTGGTCCCCTCTGGAATTTTATTTTATAATTTAAACTTTTTGTTCTACACCCTTAATCCTTATCCTCTGCTTTCAAACTTAGTCAAGCCTCTATTTTCCTAAAAGATAAATTAAAATCCCTGACACAGATATATTCTTAAGACATCGCCCCATCCCTCTTCTTGCCTTCCCCATCATACTTTTTAGCCTACAGTCACTAGTAATTCCGTCCCTCATCATCTGCCCTCATAAGTCAACTTTATTTATGTAAAATATACATTCAATAAATACACTCACTTTTAAGTGTACAATTCAGTGAGTGTGACAAATGTGCCCCTGTCTTGTCAGTCCTCACCACCACCCATGACTCCAGACAACTTAGATAGGATGTCTTCCCTAGGGTTCATTGAAATGGAATCAGAGAGTTTATGCCTTTGTCAAGTATATTGTTTACTGTCATGCAACAAATGATCCCAAATGTAGGTTAAAATAGCAAAACAATTATTACCTACACAGTTTCTTAGGGTTAGGAATCTGTAAGTAGCTAAGGTGGTTCTGGTTCAAGGTCTCTCATGAGGTTGCAGTAAAGCTGTCAGCTGGGGCCACAGTTTCTGGACTGGGGCTGGAGAATCTACTTCTAAATTTACTCTCCTGGCTGTTACCAGAAGATTTCAGTTCCTGACTTGGTCCTCTCCACAAAAATGCTCACTGCATAGCTTGTTACCAAGTGAATGAGGAGAAAGAGAAAAAGAGAGAGAGACAGAGAGAGAGAAAGAAACAGATAGTAGAAGCAACACTACTTTTTATGACATAGTCTCCAAGTCATGTACCAACATTTCTTATTATATCCATTAGAAGCATGTTGCTAAGTCCAGTCCACATTTAAGAAGAGGGGATTATACAAAGGACTGAATTCTAGAAGATGGGAACCACTGGGGGTCATTTGTAGGCTAGCAATCACAGTCTGTTCTCTGACCTCACATTGATTCACATTCTTCTCAGATGAAAAATTTCCTTATTATATCCCAAGGCTGAAAAAAATATACTCATCACATCCTAAGGCCTTCCGAAGTCTCCAGACCATTGTAACATCAAAGTCCAGAATTTCATAACCTAAATGAGGTTCAGGTATGAATGTGGCTCCTCAGATGTAGACCTTAAGTATAGTTCCTTGAGTATAGCTCTTAATCTTTAAACTAATCCTATGAAGTAGACAAATGATCTGTCCCTTCCTCCAAAGCACACATCCAATGTACAATTGTGAAATAGGCATCAGATATTCGTTATAGATATCCTGTTCAAAAAGGAAGGAACTGGGAGGCACAAAGTCATCACTGGTCCATAGCAATTCTGAAACCCATCGTGGAAAATATTGTGAGTTCTTAGATTCGGACTCAGTCCTATCTCTGCCCAGGAATGGTTCTCATAGCTCGTGGTTCCACTCTCTGTGTTATCTTTCCTTTTTCATGAAAGGTAGCATGTATCTGCAACTAAGTAGTTTCCTCAGTTTGCTTCTGTCTTGTTGAATTTCGAGAGCTCAAAATCCTTTCTACATTTTGTACTGTTTTAGTACAAAATGTAGTTTTAGTACTTTTAGTCCAAGCTAGTAGTGTTTCTGCTGATATAATTATTTTAAATACTTAGTGGGTCTCCTGTGAATCTTATTGGGGGGTCCACTCCATTAAAATAAAGCCACACTCACAAATCTCTTTGATATAGTTCTTCTCTTCTTTGGATGTCTGTGGAAAGACAATACCCTAAAGCTTCTTAGAAGTCCCATTGTTTGATTGAGAGGCCCTATTAGTCACACCCTTAGCACCATAGAGGATTTTTTGTTTGCCTGAACAGTACTGTGAGGCAACACATTTAAGTTTTCCAAGTATTAACAAAGCATTTTACAGACACACACTTGGCTTTGTCTCTGGACCAGGTTTTCATGGCGGTGCTCTGGTTTTGATCTTTTCTCAGAAGCCCTTTTTAAATTTTAACATCATTTGGCATCTACAGATGATGAGACTGTTCAAACCCTTCAGTTCCTTTTTTGTTTAACAATCCTTCCATTAGTTAGTCCCTCTGATTTGCATTTTACCATAAGCAGTAAGAAGAAACTAGCTGGCACCTTCAGCACACTGGCTGTAAATTTCCTTAATTTGATCACCCAGTTAATCAGGCACATTTTTTACCACCCACATTACTGCAGACACCAGTATTACTAAACTTTCTGCTACTGCACAATGAAGATCCCCTTTTACACAGTTTCTTATAAGCTTTTCTCTATTTTCCTTTAAGCCTTTATTGATGGGCTCTTTGAAGTCCATAATTCTACAAATTGTGTATTTAAGGCACTTTAAGCTTTCACTAACACTCTCCTCAAAATCCTTACAGCTTTTCTAGTTTCCACTCACTTTGTGTTTCCAAAACAACTTTGACATTTTAGATTTTTATTTTCTCAGCACCCCATTATTGGTACCAAAATCCGTATTAATTATCTGCTGCTGTGTAGCAAATTACCCATAAACACATCAGCTTAAAACAACAAACACTTATTATCTCACACAGTTTCTGAGGGTCAGGAATTGAGAATGGCTTAGCTGAGTGGTTCTGGCTCAGAGTTTCTCAAGAGGTGAAGCTGTCAATAGGAGTTATAGTCTCTGAAGACTTAACCAGGGTTGGAAGATCCACTTCCAAACTCAAACCTGTGGCTGTTGACCACAGACTTCAGTTTTTCACCTCATGAGACATTTCACAGGGCTGATCACAACATGGCTTTCCTCAAGGAGAGTGATGAGAGAGAGAAAGAGAGAGACAAGGAAGAGTGGAAGCTATACCACTTTAATGATTGTCTCCAAGTCACACACCATCACTTCTGTCTTATTCTGTTCATCAGAAGCAAGTCACTAGGTCCAGCCCAGACTCAAGGTGAGGGAATGAAATAATGGCATGAATAACCAAGAGGTAGGTTTCATTAGTGTCATCTTGGAGTCTGGCCACCACAGCAAGCTACTTAACCTCCCCTGTGTGTGCATTAATGTCCTCACCTGTAAAATACAAATAACAGTTTTTTACTCACATAGTTGCTGTGAGGTGAAATGAGAGAATAAATACAAAGCCCTTTAGAACAATACCTGGCACCAAGCAAGAAGGTGACTCTTGGCTCTTATTATTGTTTTAAACATGTGAAAGACTCTTAGAACTTTATCTTAGTGCTCAAGTCACTTTCTCTAATGTCTTGGGCACTAGGTTTTCTTTTTTAACTGTCTGGATGACTCCCAGTACCTAAAATACATATGTCCAAAAATAGCATCTTTATATTCATTAAGACTCTTTTGGTTCACTGGCTCAAGAAAAAAATAAAAAGGAAAATTAAATCCAGAGATAGATTTCAAGCAAGTCTTGTTCTGAGTGATAGATTTCAAGCAAGTCTTGTTCTGAGTGATTCAATGATGCCATTAGGAGGAATCTGTCTCTCCCCATCACCACCTTCTTTGTCTCTCGCCATCACTTTCTCTTGGCGCTGCTCTCTTCTGTCTTGGTTTCTTTCTCAGGAAGCTCTTCTCTCATAGTAACAATATAACTGCCAGAAGCTCCAGGCCCCCATTTTATCAGCTTTGTACCCCCAATGAAATGAGAGGTCCTGTATCCCAATACTTTGATCAAAAGTCTCAGGCCTATCTTTCATTGACCCAACTTTGATCACATGTCCATCCCTGAATCAGTACTGGTGGTACCATAGCACTGCAAGCAGGTCACTGGAGAAGACTTAGCTCCCATATAATCATGTCATCCCCCTGTTTTTGGTGATTTCTTAATCTTACAAACTGCTATGCAAATACAGCTCAAAGTTTCACCGTCCCACCATTATGTTAGTATTCATAATCAATTCTATACAAAGTTATAGAGTCAGCCCTGATGGCCTGGGAGATGAAATGTTCTGCTTAGTCAGGTCTGGGTCATGTGTCCACCCATTGAACCACAGATGGTGTCAGTTACACCTGAGCCACTTGAGTAGAGGATACAGGATGGGGTGTGTGCTTAAAGGAAAATTGAAGTACCACGGATAGAAAGAAGTGGGATGGATGCTGGGAAGCCAAAATCAACAGATGTCCTTCTCAATCACCTCCCCTTCCAAATTCATTCCTTTCCCCGTATTCCATTCTTCAGTAAAGGTCACCACTTGAACCAAAACCTGCCAAGTCACCTCTGACACCTCCCTCTGCCCTGCCCCAACCATCCAGACTGATGCCAAGCCCTTTTAATTCTTTATCTTCACGTGTCCAGAACATGTCCTCTTGTTTCTTCCTTCCCGCCCTTGCTGGTGTGGTTACTGCTCCCCAGAATCTCCTCCTACTGCATCACTGCCTGGCCAATTCCACAAGTCTTAAAAGCCAGCTCAAGAATACCACCTCTATGAAGCTCCCAATTTGGGAGGAGTCAGATTAGTCACAGACTTATAGGAAGATAGTTCTGGGTCTCACTTTTATTTGGGAGCTGCTCTCACAGTTAAACAGAGCTCTTAAACCAAGACCTTTGGAACTTAGGAAAATCTGGAACCAGGTACAAGCTAAAAGCTGGCCCTTCACCTCCCTCTTCTCTCTCTCCTGTCCACACATTCATTTCCCCTCCACAAAGCAAGTGCCTTGCGAATGCTAAAACTGCCTAAATATAGAAACCTATTCATCCAGAACGAAGGCATTGGAGAATGTTTTTAAAATTTCACATCTGTGTCTCAACTCATGAAACTTGAATGAAGTTTATGAAAGAACTATTTAATTTTATTTTCTTTCCCCTTTCTGGCTTCTATTCGGATTTGATGGATCTCCGTCACACTAGCTTGAGGAGGCCCTCCATTAATGCACTTAAATCTTGGCCTGCAGACCCCAGAGGGTGTATAACTCCCAGCTGAGCTGTGACTAGAGCTCCACTTGCGGAGGCCTTGGCCTCAGCGTACATTAGGGACAAAGCTTGTGACACAAGAAACTCTTTAGCTGGCGTAATTTTAGCTGGTCTCTTGAAGTAGATATCAGGTCTATTTGGAAATCTGCTTTCCTCTATTTTTCTCTTGAAGATCTTCTTTTCTCTCTTTTCAAGTATGACACTACCTCCTGATTTTCTACTTTAAGTATTCAGTGACAGAAAGACAGCAGCTGTGTAATACACACACACACACACACACTCACTCACTCATGGGGAGACTGATTTTAAAAGTAAGCTCAAACCTAACTTCAGCCAGGCTGCCAAATCAGAGAGGAGTCTCCAAAATAACTTTTGTGTTGGGACCTTGCCTGTCTGAGCTGATTGTTACACATTCCAGCTACTCGTTTTTTTCTGACTTGCTTTCCCAAATGCTTCCATTGGGTTATGCCACTTATCACCTGCTTAGTATGTGACACTTTATCTGCCAAGACAAATGTCATATTAGAAAAGCCTTCCAGTGAATGAGGACAATACAGGATTGCAAGAGAGAAAGTTTGAGCTTTTTCTTTTAATCTACTTTCTAAGTCTGCTTTCCAGATCTTGCCTGCTGCTGAGGTCAGTGGGATTTTTATTTTATGCCGGCGTGTTGTATTTAAGTTACAGAGACAGAGCCTCAGATAAATGGGTCCTGATTGGTAGGATAAACTGCCCTTGAAACTCCAAAACCCTGACAATAAATTTGATCAAAGGAAGTGACAATGATTAAAAACAAATGTTCACAAATGTTGTGGAGCTACCAAAAAATGAGGTCATCAGATTTTCAGGGCATTTCTATAGACTTCTCACAATCATAATATTTTTTTAATTAAATGAACTAAATGCTTTTGAAAGTGAGAAGCTGACAGCTTTGGTCAGGGCCAGAAATAGAAGGCAAGCACAGGGGTGCCTTAAGAGTGAGACTTTACAGTCGTAACCTGCTTCTGCCAATAAATTTCAGGGCTGGGTTACAGCCCTCCTGCTTTTTCACTCCTGAGGGACCTCTGAGAACTCGTTTGTCAGAGTGAAGATCATTGTCTCCAGATTTGGTAAAAATCTCAAAACTCCTGTTCATGATCTGAGAACCATGGACTTAGCTTCGTGGGTGAAAAGAGAGCTAAATGCTCTAGTCATAGTGTTAATATTCCTATTCAAATCCAATCTCTCCCACCCCGAACAGCGCCATCAACACAAAACCAAAATCCCACCTAGCATGTGGTTCTTTGACAATTTTAATTTTTGGAAATGTAATTTTCTCTTTCCTTGGGGTAGGGGTGGTGGGGGTAGGTAGTGTCATGAGTTCATAAAAACAAGTCGAATCTGAGAACATAAATTGTCATGGCAATTTAGGAAAGCAAATCTGATCATGTTACCCTCCTGTTTGGAATACTTCAAGGACTCACTATACATTTCGTGTTAAAACCAAAAACTGCATAGCTTAGCTCCCCAGACGCTTTGCGATCTGACCTCTTCCCAAATCTCCAGCTGCTGCCCTGGCCTCGCCTCCCACTATCCTCTGGTCCCCTTGGTCAGAACCAGCGGTGATTTCCTACTCCGTGCCTAGGCGTATGCTGTTCCCTCTGCAGGCAGAGCCAATCTCACCTTCCTTCCTCATCTGGTCTACTCCCGCTTGCCCTTTCAGGCTCCCACCTGCCCCCCTCCCCTTCATGCCTTATTTCCCAACACACACACACACACACACACACACACACACACACACACACCCCTCAAGCAGTTCCCGAGAATCCCATTTAGATACTCTTCCCGGGAATTGCCCAGACTCTAGTTTTGCCCTTATAGATCTCATGACTATAGTCTGATTTGTCTGTTTCCCCCTCTAAACTGAGACCTACAACTCATTTATACATCCCCAGCTCCTAGTTCAGTCCCTAACCCAGAACACGTGCTTCATCATTTTACGGAATAAAAGAATAATTAAATTGCCCATTTCTGTTTCTGGAACACAGGGAGTATTCCAGAGTGACCTTCAGTGCATTTCTGATCAATGAGTCCTGTATTTGAAGGAACAGCTGACTCTAGGACTCTCAGAAGGATTTGGGAATACAGAAAGAAGCACAGGTAAGCCCAGGAGATTGGGTGACCACGATCTAATCAACCATGAGCCAGACATTGTCCTGGCGACGTTAACATGTAAATAGTCTTCTCAACAGCTTTCCAATGTAAGTCTTGTCTTCTCCATTGTTACAGATGAATAAGCTGCCCAAAGCCTATGCAGACAGGAAGTAGCAGAGTTCATTTCCAGATCTTTATGGTTCTAAAATCCTCTTCTCTTTCCATATAGCATGGATGCATAACTCCCTCTTCTTTCTCTAGGAGGATCTGGGTGAGCAGAAAATGTCCTGGTTTCTGTGTTTTGAAAGAAACAAGTGCAGATTACTGAGACCTACAAGAGCCTAGGTCTGTCTGGGGTTGGAGCACAAGGTGATGCTGACAACCTCTGACCCCAGAATTTACTCACAAAGTTCAGATTCAGAGAGGGAGGTTGACCTGGAGATTATGGGGAGAGCCCAGACCAAGCACAAACTATGACAAACCTTTTTCATTTTGTTTAGGTCTCTACGAACCCATGCCATTATTTTTAGGATAGCACGCAGGCACTGTGTTGACACTTTATTTTTGGCTAGGCCACGTTGCAGATGTTATCTAATAATGCAAATAAATCTGTGCCTCTGTGCATTACACACACCTTTACTGAGTATCTGGGTACAGTGAAGAGGAGAATTAAACAGGTATGCTGCCACCTACATGACTGTAGGACTGTCTTCTGCCACAGCAGCCCCAGGGAGATTCAGTCGATAATAACAGTTCCAATGACCTGCCCAGTGATCTCTCTCAGGCCCAGTAGAACTGCCTTTTCTCCCTAGGGCAGTCCACTTAGGTCCTCTGGAGTTTGTGAGAGCAGCTGCACCTTGGCAAGCCCTGGCCTGGGATTAATTTGGCAGGAGGTTATCCTGAGACTTCCCTGACTCATATCTTTGGGGCTATAACTCTGAGCACCAAGCCCCAGCCCTGCCTTCTTTTGCTTTTTCTTTGTGCTGATTCACACTGGGTTGGGATTTTATTGTCAGCAGTCATAATTGTTCATGGGTGGAACTTAGATTTTAAAGATGACAGGAGACCAAGTATAGGGCTTCTGTTAGCTTTGTTATTCACTGTGTCATTTTTCTTGATTGAAAAGAGGAAGGAGGGCAAGGAGGGAGGATGGAAGAGAGGAAGGAAGGAAAAAAACAAAATAATGAACTCCCCCAACCCACACTGGAACCTATTCTCTTTCATCTTCTATATTTTCTCTAAGCCCTTGGAAAGGCCTTCTCTGGATATAGTTCACAAGAAGCCAGATATAGTAGAAAGAGTATGGATTTTGGAGTCAGCATATCTGAATAATTGGGTGATGGTGGGCAAGTTGTTTAACCTCTTTGAACCTCTGTTTCTTCATCTGTAAAATAGCAGTAATAATATTGACCTCGTAGGATTATCATGCTGCTTAGGAATATTGTATATAAAGTGCCTGGCACATTAGAAAGCATTTCATAAATGGCAAATATAATTGTTACAGCTATATTTATTAAGTGGCCCTTTGAAGCAGTGAGAATGTGACCTCACAGAGTAGACTGTACGTTTACATTTCCTTCCTCTGAGATTGTGGCGGATTGTAATACGCTTCCCTTGAGTGGGGTCTGGGCTGTGTCTAGTGTCATGGTGGTTGTAGGGTCCCAGGGACTGACTCAAGCTTGAGAATACCCCAAACAATCAGTACAGGAGAGAATGAGGCAAGAGATGGGGGGATAAAGAGCTCTGTCAGGCTCAGTGGCCAGCAGCTCTCCCACTTAATCAGCATAATCTTGGGCAAGTTGCTTAAACCACTGTAACTTAGCTCTTTTTTCTGTATCTGTCCTTTTGGGTTGTCTTGAGGATTAGAGGAGGTCACACATGTAAAATGCCTAGCACAAAAAAAGTGCTTAGTAAAAAAATATCTCAGATGTTAAGGAGACACAAGTAGAAATGTATGAAATTCAAGTGAAGTTGAGCATAGACTTTGGAGCAATACTGCCTTGTTCAAATCTGATTTCCCCTACTCTTGGCTTCATTTTCTCATCTGTAAAATGGGTATAATAATAACTTCCTTACCTGTATTTATTGCATACTTTTGTTATGAAGAATAAATGAGTCAATACACATAAAGCAATTTAGAACATGACTTGGTATATGGCCAAATACTATATAAATATTTGTTAAATCGATAGAAAGGCCAGTGCTGGGACAAGAACAGAACACAAAACCAGAATAATAGAAAACAAAGTTGGTTGACCCTGGACCAGAATGGGGCATAAAGAACAAAAACAGTAATGAAGCAAGAGCTTCCAAGGCAATTGCCCTAAATGGAGCTGAAATATATTCAAAGCACTTTTTTTGTTTTTAATTGGCTATGGGCAGTGAAGTGTGAGGATGTGTCAGCCTGGGTTAAAGACAAGGAGCTGAGTGGACACAGTCCTCCCAACCAGCCATGGACTCCAGGAGAGTGCCACGACCTCACTGGAACAGTAGGTCCTGCTTGCTTAGCTTCCTGACCTGGTGCCTGAGGAGAGTGGCTTGAAACTTTTTCTGGGGGGATGGGTTTGCTCAGGGAAAGCCTGCTCTTCAGGGAAGGGCCACTGCTTCACAAAGGCCTGGGACCATTAGCAAGGTCAGTGTATGAGTTCCTGAGAAACCACAGCCACTTCTGCTCTCTAACTTCGGTGCACAAGCAGGACGCAAAATGTTCAAATTCCAGTGATAGAGCCAACTGTGCAAATTCCTGACGGGCAAATTGAGGCCCATTATCTGTAATTACAGTCGCCCGAATAACATGCCAGAGAGACCTTGTTTTCTAGCCGTCAGTAATTGCAGCTGCTCTCTAGTGCCAAATGCATCCAGGGAAAGTCCCCAGAATGGAGACGAGCAGCCCACACAGAGGATTCCTGGCAGCCGCTGTCAAGTAACCCAAATCTCCCCTGCTTACTACCTTCAAATGGCTCCTATAGCTCTCAGGATAAACTAGTTAGTTAGGCTTGTCATCATCTGGTCCATCTTGTCTTGAACTTTACTCCCCTTCCTCACTTAAGCAGTACTGAATTACTTGTTTATTCTCCAATTCCATCAAGTTGCCCTTCATTACGGTGCTTTCCCATATGTGATTTAGTCCTTCTGCCTGGAGTTACCTCATCACAAACTCCAACTCATCCTTAAGCACTTAGTTCTGCCCCTTTCTCTTCTCTGAGAAGCCTATCTTGACTCCCTCAGGCTGCATTTAATTCCTTTTCTCTGGGCCCCCTTAGTACCTGTGCCCACACAACATAACATGATCATTCTATGTTTGATTTGTTTGTCTCCCCAACTAGACTATGAGCTCGCTGAGGGCAGGGACCACATCTTATCTGGGTATCTTAGAACCTAGCACAATATCCAGCATCACTAGGCATCCATCCAGTAGATGTTGGCTGAGTGAACAAATGATGACTTCCTTGCTTAAGCACTAATGGGATTATTCCTTCATTTGGTTAGATCAAAAGATTTCTCTCTTGGGATTACTGCTCAAACCAACTTTAAAATCAACCATTGAAAATCCAAGAAGAGCATTTCATTGATATATTGAGGATAACTTCAACTTAAAACATGCCCTTCTATCTTTAATACTGTTTAATCTAAAGAGGGTGGGTTCCCTAGGTATATAATAGAACATAAAGACTTAATTAACCTTATTGCTTCTGTTTCATCATGGTGCACTTACGAAGGCCTTATTTAAATATGATTTGCTGTTAATCTGCTTGTAGTTATCAGATAAAGTCCAAAGGTTTTTATTTGACTTTTATTCACGACATTACTTGAAGTGTAACTATTAACAAATGTTTATTTTAAGCAGAAGAGCAGAAACCCAGGTATCTAAATGACTGGATCCCCTCACTGCAGACTTTTTTTTTTAACATATTTATTGGAATATAATTGCTTTGCAATAGTGTGTTAGTTTCTGCTTTATAACAAAATGAATCAGCTATACATATAAATATATCCCCATATCTCCTCCCTCTTGTGTCTCCCTCCCAACCTCCCTATCCCACCTCACTGCAGAGTTTTTGCAGGACTAGCCACTTCTCTTGTGATAACATTGTGGCTGTTCTAGATATTCTGGGATCTCTACCTTTTTTGCTTTCAGAGACAGTGGACGAGCCTTGCTTAAAGAGGGTCTTGTTACTTTAGAGCCCAAAACAACAGCAACAAACAGTATCGTTCATTGAAATGTCCACCTTAGTTCACTTCTGGGAACTGCATAAGGTTTTCCAAAGGTTGAATATGCACAGCATTAGAGGGATATATTAGGTCATACTCACACAATTTTAAATTTAAAAATTAATGGTTACATAATTATTTTAATGTGCATTAATAATATTGCTAATATAGCATAACATACATATAATATAATATAACAAGCACATCAAACTCATAATTTCATGCATATTGCTTAAGGAAAAGTTAAACTTAAAATACAGAGAGTTAATTTGCTGAAAAATGGTAAACAATCATGCATGTTACAAGGGTAAGACAAAGGTAGGGAAGAAGGCACATGTACGAGTAAAGTGTGAGAAACACTGAAGGGATGAAAGGAGCAGGGGCTGTTGGGTCCCGATTATTTTACATATTAGCTGGGAGCCTGTGGGCAAATGACTTAACCTCTCTGAGCTGGGATTGCTCATCCCTACAATGAGGAGAGAGAGGTGCAGATAAGGTTCATGGGGTACCTAGCACAGGACCTAAAAGTCTCCATAGTGAGAACCGTTTTAAAAAAAATCACATCCACTCTCATAGGACAAAGATAGGAGTCTATTTTAAAGAAGTTGCCACCAGCTCAAAAGAGACACTTCATTAAATGTGATGAGCCAAGGCAGGCAGCCCAGTGGATTGCTTCTCGACAATTTCTTTTTTTCTTTGGGCATGCGTTGAGGCTTGTGGGATCTTAGTTTCCAGACCAGGGATCGAACCCAGGCCCTCAACAGTGAAAGCGCCAAGGTGTAACCGCTGGACTGCCAGGGAAGACCCTTGACCATTTCTTTGAAGCTCAGTGTATTCATTTGAACCTATTCACCTGAGCATGTTTGCTAAGGCCCCAATCATATAATGAAGGAGTCAAGTAGCCACACCTTATATAATGCTAAATAATTGATGCTTCCCTTGAACTCTAGAAGTTTCTAAACCCCTAGAAATTAAGCCAATGGGAAGCTGTCCTTTGCTGACCCTTACTAATGCCTTTCTCTCTCTCTCTCTCTTTTCTTTGGCTCACTGGGAGCTCACAGGCAAATTTAAAGCTCAATGCTAGAACTCTCTTTTACCTGATGAACTACTTGCTCTTCCCCTGCCTCGACATCTCCTGTGCTAATGTGCACTTTCCCCGGTCCTGATATTTTTTATTCTCACTTTACTCTTTTATTATACAGATCTCAGTTTTTATGTGTGCAATAAGAAAGGAAGAGTACCCAAGTGTCTTGGTCAGCTTGGGCTGCCGTAACAAAATACCATAGACTGGGTGGCTTAAACAACAGACATTTATTTTCTCACAGTTCTGCAGGCTGGAAGTCTGAGATCAGGGTATCAGCAAGGTCAGGTTATGGCAAGGTCTTTCTTCCTCACTTGCAGATGGCCACCTTCTTGCTGTGTCCACACGTGGTTGGGGAGGTGGGGGAGGGAGAGAGAGAGAGAGCAAACTCTGCTTATAAGGGCACTAATCTCATCATGAGGGCCCCAACCTTAGTACCTCATCTAACCCTAATCACCTCCCAAAGGCCTCATCTCCAAATACCATCACATTGGGGTGTAGGGCTTCAACATAGGAATCTTGGGGTGGACACAGTCTGTAGCATTAAATAAATACGCAGATGATACAAGTCTTTTATCAAAAGATGATACATCTTTTGCCAGGAGACAGCAATTTATCATCTGTGTCCCACAAGAGTTCCCATACCTTCCAAAAGCCTTCTTTCTTGCATCAGTCATTCTAAAACCAGGTAGACATGCTAACAGTGGTTGTCATACTGAGCCAAGTACATACCCTTTGTTGTTCCTCAGTCATCATGGATTCACAAAAGATGAGCAAGATCTCTTGATGTATCATTCTAGTGAGTTCTCTTTCTCATTCTGGTTGGTTAACCTATGTGTAGATAACCTATAATGAGAGCCTACAATGTGGCAGGAAGGATGTTTTAATCTCACCTAATCTCACAATAATCCTGAGAGTACAAATTATTACCACCCCCTTTTATGTGAGAAACTAAATCTCGATGAGCCTTCAATAATTTGTAGAGCAGGTAACCAGTCATTGGAGGAGTCCAGATTTGAACCCAAGTCTGCCTGAGTGTAAGGGCTCTGGGAAGATTTTGATGTTTCTGGAATCCCTCCTTGAATTGCTTGTCCAAATAGTCATTCACTCATTGAACCAATATTCACTGACCTTCTATCCTGTGTTAGACTCTGTGTAGGCAATGGGGACATATTAATGAATAAAACAGACCAAAAAATCCCTGACCTTATGACTTATATTCCAGTTATGGAAGGCAGACAATGAACAAAACAAATAAGTACAATAAGTAGTGTATCATATGGTGTTAACTGAAAAATAGAGCAGCGAGGGGGACAAGGATTACTGGGTTGGAGGAAGTCATAATTTAAGATACATTGGTCAGGAAAAGGCTTACTGAGGAGACAGTTAAGCAAAGATATGAAAAAGATTAAGTTCTATCAGACTCTTTAATCTGGGGCCCCAAATCTCAAGGGAGGAGGACTTTTTTGAAGAGCCATTGGGTAAGGACTTTTTCTCTTGCAAGTGATACAAAAAACAGACATATTGAGTCAAATTGACCTAGGCAAAAAGTGGGAATGTATTAGCTCAGGAAATTGAAAAGTCCAGGCCAGGCAGGATTCAGGGGTCAAACAATGTCATTAGGACACAACCTTCTTCATCTGTATCTGTCTTACTCTGTTTGAGCTGCTATAACAAAAATACCATAGACTGGATGGCTTAAACAACATTTATTTCTCCCAGTTCTGGAGGCTGGGAAGTCCAAGATCAAGGTGCCTGCAGATCAAAGTCTGATATGGGCTGGCTTCCTGTTTCATAGATGGCTGTCTTCTTGCTGTGTCCTCACATGGCAGAAGGAGCAAGAGAGCTCTCTGGAGTCTCTTTTATAAAGGCATCAAAGCTTTACCCATTGATGGGGGCTCCACCCTTGTGACTGAATCGTCCCCAAAGGCCCCACCAACTGATACCAACATACTGGGGTTAGGATTTCAACATATGAATTTGGGGGGACACAACCTTTCAATCCACAGCAGTATCTCTGCTTTCCTCTGTGGTGGCTTTATTCTCTAGCTCCACACAGAGGTAAACTGGCTGCTGTCACCTCCAGGTCAATGTCCTGCCAGGTTCAAACTCAGAAGGAAAGAGAAGGTGTCCCTCTACCTACGGTTCAAGCAAAAGTCTCATTGCATCTTATTGGGTTGCAGGCTCATCTGGACACATTACTGTGATCAGGAAAGGAGCACATGGCTCTGATTGGCTGGGCCTGGTCACCTGCCTGTCCCTGGAGTCAGAGGGAGAGTCAACTTATTGACAGCAGGGAAGGGTGGGGCTCAGAGGAAATTTGGGGTGTTGCCGGAAGGAATGGATGACTGCTGAGTGGAGAAAGCAATGAGTATCCACTATATCTCTGATCTAAAAATGATCTGTCTTATCCCATTGTGTGCAATGTTGATCCAGTGTGCTCCATGCCCGAAGGATAGTTCAGCATCGATTTCTCCCTAAGAGATGGCCTGCAGATAGCTGGTTACGCTTGTCTAGTGGGACTGGTGGTTTCTGGGGTCTCCTTCCACCATACAGACATGTGGGCAGCACACTCATGGGCAGTCAGCCCCTGGAGGATGGCTGGATGTGTGGTTTTGGCCTGTGACCTCTTGTGTTTCCTCTGTGGGCTTCAGGGAGCCACGATCACAACAACTACCTGACATCACCGATGTCAGAAGCTTGTGGCTTTCAGAGTTTTGTTCCACTTCTACTGACAGACACATTACCCATTGGGCCTGACAACCTGCTACGGTCTCGGTCCTAAATCCTGAAAACACAGCCCACTACTTTAGTAGAACATCACTATTTTCCTGGGAACTTCCATGCTTGTGCTTTGGGTTAGATGGTCCTGGGGCTGGATCTTAACTCCACAGCTCCCTTGCTGGGGGACCCTGGGCAAGTCATGTGACTTCCTGAGCTTCAGTTTTCTTGTTTGCATAATGAGCTCACTAAGAAGAGTAAATAAATGTGTATAAAGAAGCTAGAACATGGTCTGGCACACAGTGGGGACTCAGAAAAATTTGCTCTTTTTTCCTCTTCCTGGTCCCTTTTTCCATGAAGCTACTATCATTCTTCCTCAGAGTTAATGTTATGCAACTTAAAAGATAAACCTGTCAAGTGAAAAGAAAAGGAATGGGAGGGATAGGCAAGGAAACCCTGGGGCACAACTGGGGGCTGTGTGGTTGAGTGGAAGATCATAGTGTTTGGAATTAGACTGGGGTTTGAGTCCAGAAGGCCTTGGGAAAATTATTTAATATCCCAGAGTCATTTTTCTCATCTCCAAAATGAGAAAAACATTTATTGCTATTTACGGTTGCTGCAAGGATAACTGAAATAATATATGTAAGGAAACTGGCACATTGAGGTCTTCAGTAAGTCTTAAGTCTGTTTGTTTTTGAAAGTAACTAATGCCTAAGTGAAATCTGATTGGCAATCAAGAAACTCATATGGGGCTTCCCTGGCGGCGCAGTGGTTGAGAGTCCGCCTGCCGATTGGGTTGCAGGCTCATCTGGACACATTACTGTGATCAGGAAAGGAGCACATGGCTCTGATTGGCTGGGCCTGGTCACCTGCCTGTCCCTGGAGTCAGAGGGAGAGTCAACTTATTGACAGCAGGGAAGGGTGGGGCTCAGAGGAAATTTGGGGTGTTGCCGGAAGGAATGGATGACTGCTGAGTGGAGAAAGCAATGAGTATCCACTATATCTCTGATCTAAAAATGATCTGTCTTATCCCATTGTGTGCAATGTTGATCCAGTGTGCTCCATGCCCGAAGGATAGTTCAGCATCGATTTCTCCCTAAGAGATGGCCTGCAGATAGCTGGTTACGCTTGTCTAGTGGGACTGGTGGTTTCTGGGGTCTCCTTCCACCATACAGACATGTGGGCAGCACACTCATGGGCAGTCAGCCCCTGGAGGATGGCTGGATGTGTGGTTTTGGCCTGTGACCTCTTGTGTTTCCTCTGTGGGCTTCAGGGAGCCACGATCACAACAACTACCTGACATCACCGATGTCAGAAGCTTGTGGCTTTCAGAGTTTTGTTCCACTTCTACTGACAGACACATTACCCATTGGGCCTGACAACCTGCTACGGTCTCGGTCCTAAATCCTGAAAACACAGCCCACTACTTTAGTAGAACATCACTATTTTCCTGGGAACTTCCATGCTTGTGCTTTGGGTTAGATGGTCCTGGGGCTGGATCTTAACTCCACAGCTCCCTTGCTGGGGGACCCTGGGCAAGTCATGTGACTTCCTGAGCTTCAGTTTTCTTGTTTGCATAATGAGCTCACTAAGAAGAGTAAATAAATGTGTATAAAGAAGCTAGAACATGGTCTGGCACACAGTGGGGACTCAGAAAAATTTGCTCTTTTTTCCTCTTCCTGGTCCCTTTTTCCATGAAGCTACTATCATTCTTCCTCAGAGTTAATGTTATGCAACTTAAAAGATAAACCTGTCAAGTGAAAAGAAAAGGAATGGGAGGGATAGGCAAGGAAACCCTGGGGCACAACTGGGGGCTGTGTGGTTGAGTGGAAGATCATAGTGTTTGGAATTAGACTGGGGTTTGAGTCCAGAAGGCCTTGGGAAAATTATTTAATATCCCAGAGTCATTTTTCTCATCTCCAAAATGAGAAAAACATTTATTGCTATTTACGGTTGCTGCAAGGATAACTGAAATAATATATGTAAGGAAACTGGCACATTGAGGTCTTCAGTAAGTCTTAAGTCTGTTTGTTTTTGAAAGTAACTAATGCCTAAGTGAAATCTGATTGGCAATCAAGAAACTCATATGGGGCTTCCCTGGCGGCGCAGTGGTTGAGAGTCCGCCTGCCGATAAAGGGGACGCGGGTTCGTGCCCCGGTCCGGGAGGATCCCACATGCCGCGGAGCGGCTGGGCCCGTGAGCCATGGGCGCTGAGCCTGCGCGTCCGGAGCCTGTGCTCCGCAATGGGAGAGGCCACAACAGTGAGAGGCCCGCGTACCGCAAAAACAAAACAAAACAAAACAAAACAAAATAAACTCATATGAAAATGCCCAGAGAGAATTATCTATTTTTCTGTCGGCTGGAATGTCCAGATCTCTGCCCTATTCTCTTCCCTATTTGCCTGTGTGATGTTTTCCCTCATTTCGGAGGCTGGGCAGAGGAAATAAAAGGTGGATGGGCAGTCTGTCATGAACGAAGAGGATGCTATGTGTCAGAGGTGGGAGACCAAGTAAATAAAATATATGATGCTTGTCCTTGAGAAGCTTCTGACTTAATTAAGAGAAATAAAACATGCAAAAAAGCTATTTTTAAACACTCATGAGCAAAATAATAGCCTGTTTGCCAAATGCCAAGGTAGAGTGAAGGCATGACCAGAGCTAGGTGTGAAAAGTCAGGGAGGTTTCTAAGGGCAGAGATCAGCAGGGAGAAGGGGCCCCAGCAGAAGCCCAGAGAAAGAATGAAGAATCTCCTGCATGTGGACTTATCTGCACAGAAGGAAAGATTATATGGAGATAATGAGATAACAAGTTAAGAGGCTCTTAGGCAATGAATGAGGTCAATCAAGTCCGTGTTATTACCTGTTGCTGGTGTTGGTAACCAAAACAAATCCAAATAGTCTCTCCAGACTGACCAGTTGGAACAAGAGTTGAAACTCTCATCCACACAAGGTGGGGACCATCCCTGTTATCATAGTCTCATGATTGCTAGAAAGTGTGAATTTTCTAGCAATTCTTACAAGGTGGCAAGGCTACCTTCCTCTGTGTAGGGTTGCAATGAACAAGAGCTAGAGGTCCATTAGGTGCTGTATGTCAGCATAGAACAAGTCATGGTGCCACCTCTTGTTGGCAGCAGATCTCTGGATCTGCCACCCTCACAGGCAAGGACAGAGGATGCTGAAGGTGAGGTTCTGTCCCTGGACACTGGTCTACAGTTTCAACCTCCCAAGCCCAAGTTAGCTTCTGAATAGAACCTTCTTCTGTGCTATTCTCTATAGCTGGGCGACATCACGGCATGGTGGTTATGGGCATGGCTCTGTTTCTTACTTGCTGGGTAATTTAGCCAGCCAACTATAAGGATGATCTGAACACAGGCAGACTTTGGCAATATTGTTGATTCAGTTCCAGATCACCGCAATAAAGCGAATATCGCAATAAAGTGAGTCACGTGAATTTTTGGTTTCCTAGTGCATATAAAAGTTATGCTTTAAGTGATGATATTGAAGCACCATTTAAGAGGGCACAGAAGACCTCTCATTTAAGTGGACAGAACTCAATTTTAGGTGGGGTGCCATTCTATTCTCCTCTTACAATGTATTGTACATCCACCCTTTGAGCTTAAAACCCTCAGGTTGTTATCATTACTTATCAATAGAAGATGACTATTCACGTGAAGGAATGACAAAGTTCTATTAATATATAAGCAATAATTTATCATTTGGATTTCCCACCAGAGACAAAATCTTGGGAAAAAATGTTCACAGGTTTTCAGAGAAAGTACTTCCCCATTTTGTAGGTTAGGAAAATGAGGTTTGAAGATATTAAATGCCTTGTCAAAGACAACATAGGATATAAAGAGCAAACCTGCGTGTTTTGTTTTGTTATTGCATTGTGCTTTATTGATCTTTAAGAGAGAATTCTTCACTCTCTGAGTCAAATTCACTTAGCAACTTTTCCATGTAATGAGTAACTAAAATATGCTATATCCATAACTCATTTAATGGATCTTTTTGGATACCAACCATATGACAGTGGTACAAAAACCAAATGCTATTCCTGGGAGCTTATAATTGAGTGGTGAAGAAAAACACTGAACAGGTAATTGTAACTAAGATTTGGGAAACTGATTTACTTCTTATATGTAATATGGACAGAAATTGAGAGAGAAGCATACCATTGCCTTTTATCAGATGATTTTTGAGTTTGGAGAAGCAGAAAGAAAAGGAGAAAATCATTGGTGGACAGTCTGAGAAAACATTGCAAATCCAAAGTTTTATTAAATGATCAACATGTGTAAAAAAAGTTATGCTTACACTATGTTGTAGTCTGTTAGTGTGCGAGCACTAACAATAGCATTATGACTAGAATTACATACCTTAATTAAAAAATACTTTATTGATGGCACTTCCCTTGTGGCTCAGTGGTTCAGAATCCACCTACCAATGCAGGGAACATGGGTCCGAGCCCTGGTCCAGGAAGATCCCACGTGCCGCGGAGCAACTAAGCCAGTGAGCCACAACCACTGAGCCTGCGCTCTAGAGCCCGCCAAGCCACAACTACTGAGCCCAGGTGCCTAGAGCCCGTGCTCCGCAACAAGAGAAGCCACCACGAGAAGCCCACGCACTGCAATGAAGAGTAGCGCCCACTCACCGCAACCAGAGAAAGCCCGTGTGCAGCAACGAAGACCCAATGCAGCCAAAAATAAATAAATTAATTAATAAATTAATTAAAAAAAAACTTTATTGCTAAAAAATGCTAACCATCATCTGAACCTTCAGTGAGTCATAAGTGTTTGCAGTAGTAACAGCAAAGATCACATAGCAATCATAATAATAATGAAAAAGTCTGAAATATTGTGAGAATTACCAAAATGTGACACAGAGATATGAAGTGAGCAGATGCTGTTGGAAAAATGATGCCTATAGACTTGCTTGACGCAGGGCTGCCACAAACCTTCAACTTGTAAAGAATGCAGTATCTATGAAGTGCAATAAAGTGGAGGGCAATAAACGAGGTATGCCTGTAATGGTAACTCTCTCCTATGATTGCTGGGAGGTAATTAATTCAAAAGGTTCAGTGCAGTGTCTGGCACACAGTAATCACTTACTAAATGGTAATTTTTTATTATCTTAAACTCGTTTGGAGTTTGGTGAAGTTGGGATGCTGTTTTTCTCCAGAGCACAAAGGGCAGATTTATCTGGCCCAGAATGGACTCGAATTTAGGTTAAATTCAGGTGTGTTTCTAGCATGGTGGAATGGAGAATCTTCTACCTTTAATTTTCTGGTGATTTGAATGTTTGAAACACTCTTCAGTAGGAAGGTTCATGAAAAGACTCAATGGGGGCTTCCTGGTGGCGCATTGGTTTAGAGTCCGCCTGCCGATGCAGGGGACACGGGTTCGTGCCCAGGTCTGGGAAGATCCCACATGCCGTGGAGCGGCTGGGCCCGTGAGCCATGGCCGCTGAGCCTGCGTGTCCGGAGCCTGTGCTCCGCAACGGGAGAGGCCACAACAGTGAGAGGCCCGCGTATAGCCAAAAAAAAAAAAAAAAAAAAAAAAAAGACTCAATGGGGAATTCCCTGGTGGTCCAGTGGTTGGACCCTGTGTTTTCATTGCGGAAGGCGCAGGTTAAATCCCTGGTCGGGGAACTAAGATCCTGCAAACCGTGTGGCATGGGACTCGATGGAACAGAGGCCTGTGTGTATGCTAGCTTGTTTTTTGAGTATTCAAAGTGCAATTACTTTTTCAAATCATTGCCTAGAAATGGACCTTATGTATTTGTCTGTTATGCATAAAGTAATATATACAAATAGTTTAAACATGTATATGAACTACACCATGTTCATTAACTTTCAGTATGATGGACCAGGTGCCACTCGAGACAGACAGACTCAACAATGGCTTTACCACTTACTAAATATGTGACCTGGAGAAAGTTATTTTATCTCCTGCCTCAGTTTCCTCAACTGGGAATTGTGGCTAAGTTATCGAACTCAGAGGGCTATTGTGAGGATTAAAGGTGATAAATGGAATGCATCTGACATAGAGAAGTACTTAACTTTATTTTTTCCTTTTCTTTAGTTAAACAGAAGTTAAACTGGGATGTAGAGCATTGTCATCAAGTCTTGGTGTCTTCCCCAGCTCCTTTACACTCTAGGAGTGTTTGGAAGAAATTACAGAGAAGAAAAAGCCTGCTTCGTGAGGAAGAGAACTGGGTGGGTGAATATATTTCATGCTTGATGCAGCTGATGCAATTCCAATGGTTGTAATGACAACTGGAACCTTCTTTAGACAGATGATGATATCATGCAGCCTACTTAGGTAGCAGGTTTCAAAATGAATTGCCTTGGCAGTGTTGCTAGGTTGTTTAGATAGCAGATTGCACTTATGACCTACATCCACCTTCTCTCTGGACCACAGCTGGCAAATGGAAGCATCTGGATTCTCAGGAGGCAGAGAGGATGCAGTTCTGTAGTCCTGGGCTGGAAGTGAAGATGCCTGCATTCTGGTCCCACTCACAGCTTGCCCATGGACATGTCACTTCATATCTGGGTTTCAGCTTCCAACTGATGTTCTCCAAATTCCTTCCAAGTTCTAGTATCTTGTAATTCCACAAATGTGCAGCTTGGTTCCTAGTTGCAGAATATGGTCTTAATGAACCAAGGCAAGGCCAAAATGAAATTGCCTCATTCCGTTATGAAATTTCTCTGGCTTTCTGAAAGGGGCGGGGAAGAGTTCAGTGAGACTAGTAATAAGGATGAACAAATATGTCACTAAATTCAGGACGCAGAGTCTTGTCTTTAATGACTTGGAGGTGGTGCCCTGTGATGCCTTCAACACTCCCACCCCCCCAGGGTCTGATTCCCCTTGGTTGAGAAGGATCATTTTTTGTTTGTTTGTTTTTGTTTTAACATCTTTATTGGAGTATAATTGCTTTACAATGGTGTGTTAGTTTCTGCTTTATAACAAAGTGAATCAGCTATACATATACATATATCCCCATATCTCTTCCCTCTTGCGTCTCCCTCCCTCCCACCCTCCCTATCCCACCCCTCTAGGTGGTCACAAAGCACTGAGCTGATCTGCCTGTGCTATGTGGCTGCTTTCCACTAGCTATCTATTTTACGTTTGGTAGTGTATATATGTCCATGCCATTCTCTCACTTCGTCCCAGTTTACCCTTCCCCATCCCCGTGTCCTCAAGTCCATTCTCTAGTAGGTCTGCGAGAAAACCATAATTCAAAAAGAGTCATGTACCACAATGTTCATTGCAGTTCTACTTACAATAACCAGGACATGGAAGCAACCTAAGTGCCCATCAACAGATGAATGGATAAAGAAGATGTGGCACCTATATACAATGGAATATTACTCAACCATAAAAAGGAAGGAAACTGAGTTATTTGTAGTGAGGTGGATGGACCTAGAGTCTGTCATACAGGGTGAAGGAAGTCAGGAAGAGTAAAACAAATACCATGAAGAGCCTAGGGGCAGGACGAGAAGGATTGTCTTTAATCTCTGGCTGAGGTTGTTCTCTTATATTCAGAGCTGGTTTTCAAACCACATCATTTCAGAGAGGCTTCCCTCTGCTCTCAGACACCCAGCTGCGGCAGTCCACTACCTCTTTCCACTTGTTGCTGTGGATGGATGTGTCAGAGCAAGTCGGTCATAGGGAAAGCATGAACTCTCCTATGTGCTCCCCAATCAGTTCCCCTCAGAGCTGTTTTCTCTGGAACCAAGCTCAATCACTTGCCAAACTCTCAAAACAGAGAGGTCTCTAAATTTTATGAGGTCTCTTTGTTGCCAGGTGAAGTGCTTTGTTGTGTTTATAACACTGATATATAACACTGACTTTGTTGTGTTTATAACACAGGCTTCTTCTGAGAAAAGCCACCCATTGAAGGGTGAGAACTGGCCACCCAGAATATAAATGGGAAGTTTCTAGCACAGAAAAATACAATCAGCCATTTTTACAATTTTTAAGCACTTGGCCATTGATGAAGCCCCTTCACATGTCTTGCATCACCTTACTGGCTTCACGACATCACTATCTGGCAGGTATTATTAAACCCACTTAGCAGATGAGAAAAGTGAAGTTTAGGAAGAATACGTTTTGCTCAAAGTCACATAACAAATAAGTCGTGAATCTGGGACTATAAATCCCAGTCTTCTGATCCATGAATACAGCAGAACCAGGAAGTTGATTTAAGTCCACACCCCCACAGAAGCAGGAAGAATCTGTGAACATGTCTCAGTTCATGATCTCATGACTCATTGGCCCAATGTGTTTGCCAATACCATTTTTATGGTGGTTTAGTCATTTTCCTGATACTCTATGTCTCATGCAGATCCAAATTAAGTAGATAAGATACTGGGACTGCTCGTAAGAAGTTTACATTCCAGAGAAACAATTCAAGTGAGAGAACAAGCTGAATTTTATGTTTTTTGTTTAAAATGAGGGCAGAATAAGGGACAGGAAACTCAAAAAACTGTTCTTATGGGAAAAATTGTTGCAGTAAGGCAAGGTGAAGTCATCAATACATTCTTTCATTCATCAAATATTAACTAATCATCTATTATGTGTCAAGCTCTGTACTAGCAGCTAGGGATGCAATGATACATAAGACTTAGTTTCCACGTTAAGTAACTGATAGTGCCATGGGGGAGACAGAATTGTCTACCAGTTATTGCAAATTGGTGTGATAAGGGCTCCAGGAGAGATGTATATGTGAAGTTGTGTGGTATGCTGAGAAAGGGGAGGCCTGACAGAGCAGGTAATATTATCCAAATTGTAAAGGATTAATAAAATCTTGCCAAATAAATAAAGGGCAAATGATCATTTCAGAAAACCATCATCATTACCATATAACTATTTCCTATATGCCAGACACTGTTCTTAACATTCTGTAGACGTGAACTCTCTGATCCTTACATACAATAAACCACAGGAGGTTTTGTAATTATTCCCTTTATTCAGATGAGAAAAATGGACAGAGAGATTAAGTGACTTACCCAGAGTCACGTAGCCAGGAAGTAGCAGAGTCAGGATTTGAACCTGGGCCATCCAACTCCAGAGATCATATTGTTGACCACCGTGATGCCTACAGTGGAAGGCCCAGCTGGTACAGAGATGAGCAGGTGTGCGTGGGTGTTTGTGTGAGGAACGGGGAGCCTGTCAGTGGGCCTGGAGCACAGCACACAAATTGTGCCTGCCTTCATTGCCCTCCAACCTACTTTTCTGTATCCCTGCTCCCATTTTCTCATCATATTCTTCATGCAGTACCATTTTAAATTCATAGCTTGAGCTTTTGAACCACACCCGCGATGCAGACCTAGGCTGTGCCTCTGCAAAAATGCTAGCCCGTGGTTACAACCGCTTAGAGACAGGTTGTTTATCTCTTTTCTCCTGACTCTGCTTGGCACCAAGACCTCACTCCCTGCAGTCCATGGGGGTGTTGTGGGAGGAGCCCATTAACTTCTGTTTCATGCGTCCTTGAAAAAGTACCTGTGGAAGACCTGGCAATCCCTGGCCTTGACTTCTGTCCTCTGTCCCGAGAAGCCATCAAAACCACAGCTCAGTTTCACAGCTTGGATAATCCAGATTAACAAACGCCTTCAGAAGAAAAGTGATTTTGATGCTCTGCTTACTTCTCTGGGTTCTTGCTTCCTTCTAGATTTAGGCCTGTATTTTTTTTAAACCATTTTGTCAGTTCTTTGATACTTTTATGAAGATGAAAAGAAAAGTTATCCAGCATGC
>NW_006783200.1:123410-130382 GCF_000442215.2 Lipotes vexillifer | reverse complement strand
TCAGCAGGAGGGTTGATCCAAATGGCTAGTCCTTCAGTTACAGGAAACTCAAAATTCCAAGACTCATCCAACTTTCACAACAATCCTAGGTTGTAGATACAATTAGTCTGATTTTTCCAATGAAGCAAATGTGATTCAGGGAGTTTGCAAAAGTTCGCAGCTAATAGATGATGGCGCCAAGATTCCAACCCAAGTTTCTCTAAACTGAGTCCCTATGTTTCTCGCTCCACATTCCCAGGTTTACCGCTTGCTAGCTGTCTGACCTTGGTGAAATCACTTAAGCTTCCTGTGTTTAAATTTCTTCATTTACAAAATGAAGATAGTAAAATAATGTACATCAGAGATTGTGCAGATGAAATGACTTGATACATGGAAAGACTTATAGCTATGTCTTGCACATAGAAAGAACATGTTTGTGGTTATTATTACTATAATTCTCTAGGGAAATCCGGCTTGTTTAGAATCTGGAAGTTTATGACTTGTTTGGAATAGACTATTTGCCAATCTCTCTCTCTCTCACATTCATTAATTCACCATTTATGGGCCACCCCTAGTGCATAAGGCCTCTGACACAGCATACATTTAGGCCTTCTAGAGCTTTGGGTCGAGGCCACGGGTGTCTCCCCAAGTTGGAATCCTATTTTCCCAAAGGGAGCAGTTATTTCCTTTCTGGTCTCTAGGATAAGAGAGGGGGCCTGTTTGAGTAAATGTTTGTAGTTACAGTATTTGTTGATCTCGTTTCCTAATTTGTTCTCCTGTTTTTGAAGTCCTCTTCCTTCCAGCCTCCAGATACACAGTGGATGCTTTTGAAAACAGGGATTTACTATTGTGAAGGTTCTACCACCAGGCCTTTTCCTCTTTTAGCCTACGGACTCCTAAAGCATTAGTTAATTGTCTCTCTCTCGCTCTCTCTCTTTTTTTTTTAAGCTTTAGCTACCTCTTCAGAGACAGCTAGACCCTCTCTGAAAAAAAGAGAAGGAAAATCCAGCAGAGCCAGAGCCACCCGTGAGATGAATATCCATTGAGTGCTCGCCATGAGCAAGGCACTCTATGTTGGCATTGTGGAGGGTATGAAGGTAAGTATGACACAGTCCTGTGGGAAAGAGCACAAGAGGTCATGAATAATAGTTTAATTTAACAATAGGAGGTTGTCATAAAGCCATATCTGGGGGAAAGGTACATTGAACAGCTACCTGGGTTGGGTGCAAAGAATTCAGAGGGGAAAGAGGGAAGTGCGTGCATGCGTGCATGTGTGTGTGTGTGTGTGTGTGTGTGTGTGTGTGTATGTGTGTGTTTTATAGTTGGTGTTATGGTCCCACTTGGGAGGCAAATTGAGTGAGAACACTGTCTGTGGGATGGGAGTGAAAAAATGGTGGGTTTCAGGTTCAGGAAAAATGGGGAAAAATGACTGGAGACAAATATATCCAGTTAGAGTACAAAGATTCTCATGGAGGAGTTCATTTAGTTTTGTTTAGTTTTTTTAGATTCCATATATAAATGAGATCATGTAGTATTTGTTTTTATCTTTCTGACTTATTTCACTTAGCGTAATGCCTTCAAGGTCCATTCGTGTTGTCACAAATGAAAGATTTCCTTTTTTTAATAGCCAAATATCACATTTTCTTCATCCATTCATCCACTGATGGACACTTAGGTTGTTTCCATATTTTGGCTATTTTAACAATGCAACAATGAACATGGGGTGTAGATACCTTTTTGAATCAGTGCTTTTGTTCTTTGGATAAATACCCAGAAGTGGAATTAATTCCCAAATCATGTGGTAGTTCCATTTTTAATTTTTTTGACAAACTCCATACTGTTCTCCAGAGTGGCTGTACCAATATATATTCCCACCAACAGTGTGAAAGTATTCCCCTTTCTCTACATCCTTGCGAACACTTATTTCTATCAAGATATAATATCATTGAAGATTTTAATACTAATAATTCCATTTAAAAATATTTATCATTTTGTATAAAACACATATTGTTGAAGCTCTGTTTGCTCTATATTTCTTTTTTTTTTAATTTTTTTTATTTTTATTTTTTTGCGGTACGCGGGCCTCTCGCTGTTGTGGCCTCTCCCTCTGCAGAGCACAGGCTCTGGATGCGCAGGCTCAGTGGCCATGGCTCACGGGCCCAGCCGATCCGCGGCATGTGGGATCTTCCTGGACCGGGGCACGAACCCGTGTCCCCTGCATCGGCAGGCGGACTCCCAACCACTGCGCCACCAGGGAAGCCCCTGCTCTATATTTCTTAATCTTAATGTCTCCAGTTAAATGGTTGTGGTATATTCAAGGCACTTCTTTCTTGTGTTACTTTGACAGAAGGGGTAAGGGAATAAAAATAGCAGGATGAGCAACCGAAAAAGGAGGGAGTGGGGTTTCAACCTTGGTCCCCAAGAGGCAACAAAGGAAAAACAACACAAAGCGAATGAGAAATCCAGAAAGTCATTGAAAGGGCAGGGGACCGCCTCAGGAAATGCAAAAGAAAGCAAAGGCCAAGGAGTAGGAAATAGAGACTGAGAGCCCCAGTCACGGGCACTAAAGGGACTAGGGTAGTCCCAATGGAGATGGAAACGTTTTCAGAAAGATGAAAGCCTGTCACTGCTAGAAAAGAAAAGGAGATTGGAAGCAGGGAGCGTGATGGAGTGACTGCTGTTCTGTGGTTTATGTGATAGATGCCAGCCAAGGTGAAATTGTATGAGTAGGAGCTAAGAGGGAAAACTGTTCCTTCTCCATGGGCAGACACATGCTGCAAGCCTGGAAATGATTCCAACACAGACCCCTTAAAAAAACACAAAACGGTATATGGAAATGGATTTCCAACAATTTACTAAGTGTTCAGGGTTGCAGCTGGGCTGAGCTGGGAGTCCCCGTAGATTCACATGGAGTAAGCTTTTGACCACAAAGGGGAAGGGAATGGACATTGGTTGAGCAGCACAACAATGCTGTGAAAAGGATGCTATTATCTCCATTTTACAGGTAAGCCCAGGGACGGAGTCTAAGGTGACAATATATTATTCATCCATGCTCAAGGTCACACAGCTGAGAAGTGTGAAGCTGAGATTCACACCCCAGTCTTTCCATCCCTAAGCCTTACCACTTACATCATGCTGAATATTATTTCATTTTGGAACTCTCACCCAGGGCCAGGTTCTTTATATATTTTCTTTGAGCTATAATAGGATCCAGCCATTCGCTTAAGTGTCAGCATGTCAGCATTTCAAAAACTTGCCACTTCCATATGACCCTAACACCTAGAGCTAAAATTGGACAGGATCTCAGAGCCCAAGTGTTTCTTTCCTTTTCTGATGATTTCATGGGGCTGGGGGTGGGGTGTGGATCCCTGAAGGAGTAGTGTCCAGATTAGGAAATGTGTCCTTAACTGGCACTTGGGCTTGCTCTCATCTATTCTTTCCTCATATTCATAGTCTTGTTTAAGAAATACAGACCCCAGAAGAGAAAAAAAAAATCCATATGTTTTCCTTCTGCTATTTGGAGGAATGATGTGATATAATTATATTGTCAAAAAACACTCGACTAGGTCTTCTGTCTTAAATTATTTGAAAGTAGAAGCATTAAAAAAAAAAGAAAGTAGAATCATTTTCAATAAAAGTATCCGCTGTTTAGGGGAAGGTAAGAGACATTCACTGTGAGCTTGTTATGTGTCAGGTGCTTTCATCTATATCATTTCACTTCTGGGCGGAAGGTATGAATATGCTCACTTATAGATGAGGAAACTGAGGTTCAGGCACATTACGAAAATAGTAGGTGGCAAAGCCGGGATTTGAACCCAAGGACACTTGAATTTTAACTAGGCAGCATGCCAGACTTTACGAAGGAAATCTGGCGATTAAAGGAGATAAAACCATTAAGGAGTGATCTTTAAGGGGCTTGGAAGAGTATCTGGAACATAGCAAGTGTTCTATACATGTTAATTACTGTTACTGGCATTATTATCATTGGAAGACCATCTGAAAAACCACCTTTTGCAGAGAATCTCTGACACATGCACTTCTTAACCAAATCTAGCATATCCACTAATACCTGGAGATATGATCCCTGGAGATTATTCTGATGATAACACCGGCCTGTTACATTCACAGAGTGATGTGGGCTCTGTAAGCTTTCCAGTGTCTCCATTCCTGGGGGCAAAGAGCTGTCGTACAGACTTCCAGAAGACTTGACTTGTCCTGGCTTGGTCGACAGCTGCAAGGAAAGATGTAGGAATTGCTTAAGTTCAGAGCGTTGGTGGCGGTTTTAAAAGGCAAACTCTAGCCATCCTTGTGATTACAAGAAAACAGTCATGGGTCAGAGATAAGAGACAGAAGGGCCGAGGCAGCTGAGAAAGGCTTCCCTGGAACTCTGTCTGCTTGACATGTTCCGAGGTTAGAGGAGCAGATTGGGAGGGAGCTTATTACTGAAGACCCATCGAATTAAGGTAAGAACAGAAGGAATGGCTAATATTTAAGGACTGTGGAACCAAGTTCAAATTTATCCCAGCTTTCACCTTTAAAACTTGCTCCAGGTGAGCTACTAGCTTGCTATTCAATGTTTCAAGTGTTTAAAAAATAAGTTACATTTGGGTCATAGCACCCCTACTATTTCCTCGGTCTGGGCCTTTGTTCGTGCCGTTGTCTCCGTTCGTCTTCTCTGCTGGAGCACTTCCTGCTACTCCTCATGGCTCCTTTCAGCATTATCTTCCCAAAGAAGCCTTCCTGAACGGCCTGCCCCACCTCTCTGTCTCCCCACTCTGGGTTAAGCGCCCCTCGTCTGAGCTAGACGAGACCCTGAACGTACATCTCTACCTACATCACGGCTCGTATCACTTTGATCTCTTGTTCTACACTGACAATATCTGGTATGTGTCTGACTTTTCTTTTAGACCAGAGCATCTGGGCCTTCTGTCATTCATCAACATAATGACTAGTGTGCAGTAAGTTTCCAAGAATTAGGACTTAGATCAAACTATACACAAAACAGGGTAAACCAATCTTGGTGAACTATGCAGACAGTGGCTGGGATCACATACATTAAAAAAAAAGAAGCCCCTACCTTCTCTTGCCTCACCACCCCCACCCCTCCCCGGCCCAGTACTCTCTCTAATCCCCAGATCCTGTTTTGAGAGGCAAGAAGGTATCTTTTGAAAAGCAAACCCGAAAAATCTAACTGTAAAAAGAGAAGACAAAATGACCGCAGATGACAAGGATGAAAGCTTGGATGATGCATTTGTCTTTTGCCGAAGGCATACTTCCTTGGGCCTCCCTAATGTTGCCTCCATTCATTTCATGTCCCTTTAGGTCAACAGCCAGAAACGACGATGCATGCTAGCTCCCGCAGCAGCAGACTGCCTCTAGCTCATCTTCCTTCCAGTTCTAAGCTGGGATCCAAGCCTGGTGTGGGCTACGGTATGCAGGCTTTGAACGTCCCTGGCACTTGTACGAAACAGTGTGATCCAACTGGTAGCAGAAATTCCATGTTTATGTGGAACAACATCTGCAGATTTTATCTCCAGTACAGCCCAGTTACAGTCACACTTGGTATTTGAAGAATGAAATGAAGCAACCACAGAAAGAGATAAAATGGCAAGTACTCTCTGTCCGGCATCTCTGTAGCTGTTTCAAATACAAATAGGCTTCATAATGAGAAAAGGAAAATAGGAAGATTGGGGGTTGGGGGGAAGACAGAGATATGAGCATTTATCTGTCAGAGCCGGCATACATAATCTGTCCTTTGTCAGCTTTGGAGTGGAGAGAATATAAATTATTTAGAGGGAGAAAGATGTGGGCTTCTGGCTCCGGCATGTGCAAAATGATGTAAGTACAAAGCTATTCATTGCAACATTGTTTATAGTAGCAAAAGATTGGAAACAACGCAGTATCCAACAATAGAGGACTGGTTAATTAAATTATGGTATGTCCATACGATGGAATACCATGCAGCTGTAAAAGGAAAAGAAGGAGGAACGTCTTCATGTGCTGATATGGAAAGATCTACAAGATATCTTGTGAAGTGAAAAAAGGCAAGGCACAGAGCAGTGTGTATAGCATGTCATGTTTTGTGTACAAATGGAGGAAAAATAAGACTATATATTCTCATTAACTGGTGTATGTATAAAGAAATGCTGAAAGTGTATATGTAACAAGGAACACATGATGGTGGTTACCTGTGTATGTGGCAAAGGAGATGAGATGAGGGCAACTGGATATTTGGGGGTCAGTGGGGATGAGAGACTTTCTATTACATCCCTTTCTAGGCTTTCCAATTTAGATGTGATTGTATTATCTATTTATAAATTAAATCAAACAAACAAGCATCTCAGTTCTGCCATTTTGTTACCAGCTGACCCTGGAAAATTACTTAGCAAAATGGATATATTTATATTCACCCCACTGGCCTGTTAGGTCACTGAGCAACAGAAAGCAGAAAGCACTAAGCCCAGTGCCTGGAGGGGTGCTCATAAATGTTGGGTGATTTCCCTTCCCTATGGAAGTGCCAGGGTCTCTCTGTCCTGGGGCAGAATTGTGATCCACTGGCTCAGAATTTCTCAGGAAGCATTTTAGGAGCAACTTTCTCCTGCTTGCCTTGTCATGACTTTATCTGAGTCCTCACTCCACCGTAAAAATGTCCAGTGACCTTAAGAATTCAGTGGTCTCTGAACACTGTTTTGGGCGGGGCAGGCTTTGGAAACGTCTGCCTCACTTCCCCTTCCACATCCGCTCCTCTTGTAGTGTCAACTCTTGCCCAACCTCCTGGGGAGCAGTCCCAGGGCTCAGGTGCCTCCCCAGGAAGGAAGCTGTTTGCCTGAGTTCTGAGGTTCGTTCTCTCTCTCCACCTTGCCCCATTGCTTTCTCTCCAAATCAGTTCTCTGGGCTTCAGAATCCCAGTGAAGTGAGGGTACTGACGCCTGTTATCAGTGAACCAAGCTTTCTGCCCCAAGAGAAGCCTGGGAAGAGACCCAGAAATCGGAA
>NW_006783200.1:80520-123312 GCF_000442215.2 Lipotes vexillifer | reverse complement strand
GAAGAGGGGCTCGGGGGGACCACCCAGCATTCCACCCCGCTCTAGTGATGCTGGGATCGCGGGGTGCTCTGGCTTCGAGGCTGGTGTTTGATCTCTCTCAGGTCAACGCAGAGAGTCGCAAGCAGAGCGCGGAGGTTAGGAAAGCACACCCAGTGCTAGGCTGAACAAAGCCAGCTGCACACATACTCGCTCCGGCCCTTTCCTTTCCTCCGTGAAGGGATGGAGCGCGGCCTCTAGCGGCCCCTCCTACACCTGCCCTTGTGGATGGATCATCTGAAACTCGGCCACGGCTCCGTTGGAAACAGGCTGCGGGACTGCTTGACGCGGTCCTCGGAAAACCTTCACCGGGCAAAGTCATGGCCTGCCTTGCAGGCAAGCGTGTGAGTCAGGCTGGACCTGCCCGCGGTGAGGTCGGGCTCCCGGGCTCCACCCGCGCATCCACAAGTGCATCCAGAGCGCCCCCTCTCCCCCTTCCTCTAGCTCTTCTCTGTCCGACTCCTCCCCCCGCTCGATTCCCTACTCCATCTCAGTTATCAAGGGCGGCCTGCCGCACTTAATCTCAGGCAATGTTTTGCAGCGCTGGTTGCTGCATTCCTTCAAACTCTCCTTTGCACAGATTCTGGGACCTAATATTTCTTGAATGAGTAAAGCCAAGCCAATTAGAATAAATTGAGAGAGGACCTGAGACTGAACCGGTTCCGTTCGCCTTAATCTATTTTCTACGTTATTTAAAAAGAGACAACATTGACTCTGCTCTTTTTCTTGTTACAAAATTTTGGTATTATGGAATGCTGTGTTGGAAATACTGATCAAATCAAATCCTCCGATTTTTGTGGAAGATCAGTATAAATCCAATCTTTGTTCCCTATTGAGAACAAAACAAAACAAAACAAAAAAAACAAAAGACAAAACATCACCCAAACACTTGCTCACACATTGGGTACATGAAACTGTTTTAGGTACTAGTACCACATTTTCTTGAACCCAAGGTGGATCCCTTTAGGGCACTTAAAAACATATAACATGGCATTGACTTTTTGCACATATTCCTTCACATTTCTGTTTTCTATATTTCAAGCTACCGTCCACAGAGGGTCATAAATCCCCTGGAGAAGTCATATGTTACACCACGTGATTTGCTTTGCATCTGTTTTGCAGCTGTTCACTTTGCATTTTTATTTTGCCTTTTGGAAACCCTAGAGCAGTGCTTCTCAGACATGAATGTGCATACAAATCACTTGGGGGATCTTGTTAAGATGCAGATTTTGCGTCAGAAGGTCTAGGGAGGGCTGAGATTCTACAGTTCTAAGGAGATACGCATCATGTGGTGCCAGTTCTTCTGCTCTGGACACCACACTGAGAGTGGTAAAGTTGTGGAAAAATAGGGACAAAAGGACTGTGAGAGCGCTCACAGCAACCATGTGGATGAGCTTGCACCAAGAACCAGTCTGGCTGTGGAGGAATTTTCCTTGGAGTGTCTAGTCTACTCTTCCCCTCACCCTTCACTCTCCCTTTTCTTTTTAATGTTCTTTCCTGTTGTCTTGATTGGAGAGAAACTGGGAGAGCAAAGCCAAAAGCTATGTTGATACAGGATGTGTGGGTAGCATCTTATACTTCTTCAGGTCATCTGGGCTGGAAGAAAATAAAAGGATCCTGCAGCCAGCTATCACTGAACCCTGTGTGGCCTCTTTGTGTAAGAGCAACCAGAAGGAGACCCTAAACCAGTGGTTTCAGTTCCCTCAATTTTATTTTACTAATGCTGCTGAGAGAAGCAGCAGGCCTCTGCAAGGGGCTACGCTCTGTTCCTTCCTTTCCGTGTGCTGTGATCGAGGGCAGAGTTTCTCAGCTGCTGCACTGTTGACATTTTGGGCTGGATAATTATTTGCTGTAAGAGAACCTGAATATACTGCACATTGTAGGATGTTTAGCAGCATCCCTAAACTCTACCCTTTAGATACCAGTAGCACCCCCTCCTCCTCCATTTGTGACAAAGAAAAATGTCTCCAGATATTCCTAGATATCAATTTTGGGGCCAAAATTGCCCCTGGTTGAGAACCACTGATCTAAGATAAGGAATAAGCTGTCAGTTCTACTGAATGTCTATCTTCCCCAACCTTATCTATCTGCCTTTGCAAATAGCACCTTATTTTCTACTTTCTAGGTGGAATGTTTCTAAGTGGGATACCACAAAATGAAATTTCCAAATAAATGAAGCTAAGGCATATGGGTTTGTACTTTGTGCCTATTCCAATGGATTAGTTCTGGCTACTAGAGACACTAGGTTGAAAAGGATTCTGAGGATTCCATATGCAGCAGGAAAGAACATTGTCTGCCATGGGTGTGGGGTATAGAGGCCATTATGCTTGCCATGAGTTTTTCTCATTTAAAACTATAAATTGCCATCTTCCTTTGCATCCCAATATTTAGTTTATTCTCAGTGGGACAATAGCTGTGGTCTAATGGAAAGCATGCTGGCTTTGGGATCTGAAGATCTGAGTTGCAATCCCAGCTATGCCATTTACTGAATAAGACCTTGAATGAGTGGGTCATTTAATTTCCCCGAGTTTCAGTTTTCTCAGCTTAGAATATGGGCTATTCATTCCTAGCTCATATGATGGGTCTGAGGATTAAAGGAGATAAATGAAAGTATCCAAATAGTACCTGTCTTATAGGGGACTAGGGTACAATAATATATATATGTGTTGATACATTATTTATTCATCCAATAAATAGGTGACACAAATATATGACCAGGGAATATTATCCTATATTAAATGTTTGGAAAATTTCAGAAGATGAAAGTAGGGTCCTGAGAGGGCTTGTCCAGAAGGAAAAAGGAAAGAGCCAGGAGGGTTGGGCCAATCATCCTCTCAAAGTGAAGGTATATTTGGAAGATTTCAAACTGGCCCCCACTGAGAAAATAATTTAGAAAAAGGAAGAAATATTTGTATTTGTTGAGATGACTCATTAGGGAAGCCTTAACGAGTTCTCAAAATGTTGTCCCCAGACGGGCGGCATCAGCCTCACCAGGGAGCTTCAAAGATGAAGTCACTAAGGCCAGACCCTAAAGCTCACTTGATTCATAGGCAAAAAAACTCAGGTCCTCAGGTTTCATCTCTTGTTTTCTCTTAGTCTTGCTTCCTAAAAAGTATGAATTTTCTAATTCACAGTTGAGAAGAAACAGCAAATTCAAAGAGGTAAAGGGGAGGTATTAGAAGTTGGATCCCGAAGGCAAAGATAAAGTGACAATTGATAAAGAATGGGAAACCCCCAAATATTAAGACTGGACTTGGGTGACGTTAAGTAGGGCAAACAGCCATGTACCCCTCAATAAGTCCTGTGGTTATTATTTAATATTCCAAAAGAAGATATCTGTTATGTGGCCTAGAATCATCAAGAAAAATTTAAACCATGTTTTTTGTTCTTGGTTTAAATTCATAAGAAGGTGTAGGTTTCAGAAATACTTTTTAAAATGAAAAGAACACTTCAAATAGATAAAATCTGAGTACTTTAAGGAATTACTTTTACTTATTTGGGAATTTCATTTTGTGGCATGCAGGAAACTGATCATGAGGCATCACTGTAACTTTCTAGAGGTCAAGAGCCATGCCCCATACTTTTTTCTACACCTACCTGAGCATACCCTAAGAGCCCTAAGAGCCCAATAAATACATATTTACTGGTTAAGCTTCTCTATAGGCATTGAGGGAAAAAATGCAGAAACTCAATTGTTTTGTAGTCATCACACTGTTTCCACCTTGCCATTTCTTCTTATTGCTTCTGTTTTCAAAACTAAATGTTCTCTGTTGATTTTCTGTATTGTTTGCTTCTTTTTTTCTTTGGAGAAAATGAAATTTATGCGTGGAGAGGGACCTTGTTGAGAACATTTGCTTCTTTTCTTGTTTCTCCAGGGCAGCGAATTCACCTGCTAGCTCCCTTTGTGTACTAATCATAGTTATAGACCTTCAAGAGTTCGGTGAATTTCATCCCTTGTTACTAGCTATGAAGGTCGTTGCTTCAGGGATTGGCTATTTGTTGAGATGACTTATTAGAGAAGACTTAATGATTTGTCAAAGTGTGGTCCCTGCACCGGCAGCATCAGCCTTACCTGAGACCTCGTCTGAAATGTGAAATTTCAGGCCCCGCTCAGACCTACTGAATTAGAAGCACATGAGTGGATGGGGCCCAGAAAAATGTTGGTTAACAAGCCTTCTAGGTGATTCTGATGCACGGTCAAGTTTGAGATTCCCTGCTCTAGACTAGGCTCTAGACCAGCCTTCATTCATCCCACCCCTTATTGCACCCCAGTAGGCACAAGTCGTCCTCAGTTCAGAATATTTGGACCATAAATCTAGAGTGGTGCCTAAACCTAGAAGAAAGAGTAGGCTGAGATAAATCTGGATTTAAATTCTGGCTCTATCACTTGTTAGTTACCTGTCTTTGAGAATATTATTAACGCATACTGAATATTACTAACCATTTTGAGACTTGGTTTCTTTAGTACTTTCCTCAAAGGGCTGTCCTGAAAATGGAATGAGTTGACGTGTATTAAGACACAAAAGGCTTAAGCAGTAACAACAACAACGAAAACACAAAAGGCTAAATGTCTGGGATCCTGACTTTCCTTATTTTGTTTAAGCATCAGAGATATTCCCACTCAGGGAATGTGCCTTCCTATAAAAACAATATTTAGTGCTCAGGACCAAATGTATCTGAAATCCTAATATTAGCATTATACTTTAGGTATATTATGGGTTAAAAACAAGCCTAGCAGACTTTAGTGTGCTGACCTGGGACCATTTATTTCTTCGTGTAGTCATGCCTTTAAAAAGCACAATACAATTTCCCTATGGGGAAATATATTCCAAGTTGCAAAAATGTAATTTACACATGGCTTTTTGGACATGCCCTGTTCATTAGATGTTTCTAGGTATATTAACTTTAATGAAGCGCCATAAAATTAGTGCCTTTCCTCAATACTAATAATATCCTTTGTAATTAAATAAAACTCATAGGACAGGACAGTTGCAACTTGTTTTTGGTGCTGATCTGAAAATGAAGTCAGACCTTAGGGCAAAGCTGGGCTGTGGCTGAGGCATAGAGGAAAATGGAAACTCCTGGTTTGAACATGAAGTCACAGTCATTGTCTGAAGGATAGGTTCTCATTGAGGATCCTGTCACCTCAGTCACCACATCATAGGGTGGCTTCAGTGTTAGAGCTCAAGGGCAAGAGCTCTAGGTTCTTGAAATGAACCACTCACATTTTTCTGCCTCCCAGAGAAAGCACAAACTGTGAAAAGATATCACAACCCTTATTCAAGGTTGACGACAAGTTTCTCCTCCTTAAAATTGGTCTGGGAAAATCTCAGTGGGTATGTCCCAAGGAGACTGCTAATTTACATGAGGCAGTGGTGGTACAGTGGACTGCTAATTTACATGAGGCAGTGGTGGTACAGTGGACGGTGGTACAGTGGACAGTGGTACCTATGGGGCAGAATACCTGGGTTATAATGCTGGCTTTATTTGTTGCATATAATCTGATCTTGGACAAGTCCTTTAGCCTTTCTGAGCCTGTTTTCACTTCTGCAAAAGGGTGGTAATAATAATAATAACAATAATAATAAAAAAAACAACAGTACTAATGATACCCAACCTTCCTAATTCACAGGACTGTGGTTATAAGGACCAGATGAGATGAGGTATATGAACATCTTAATCTTATCTATATGTACATGGAAATCCCTAGAAAGGCAGCAAGGAGAGCTTTCTTTTAACCACACGAGGACCTTCTGATGGCAGAAGACACAGGAAACAACTACAGATGGAATGGTCTTGGATAATGGGAGAGATTTTTCTAGCAACATTTAACCTAGGAGTTCTTCTATTCCTACTTACAGCCAAGGACTTTCTATCTCTTCCACCTCAGCTGGAGAAAGTGTTCACCCTCACAGGTGTTTGTAGGGGTGGTTCTGCAGAAGGCATTTGCAGAATGGCTTAACGTAAACACTCACATCGACCACATTTCAGCATTTGTGTGGAGCTCTTCAGCAGTCAATGGGAACAAATTGGGAACAAATTACTTAGAGGAACAGAAATGCAGTTGAGGACTCTGCACTGGAAAAACTGAACAGTAAAGCCATGTTGCCCTGTCCCTCACGATTGCCCTTTACCCACCCTGGCAGAGATCTGGAGATTTAGTTTCAGGATAAGAACAGAGGGCCCCTGGATGGGGTACTTCAGACATATTTGTGGGTGTGGGTACTATACCATGTCAACACTGTAGCAAAAACAGAGAAATTAGGTGACTGTATGTACACTAAATTCAGAATGAAGGGACCCCTTGCCCTGTTCCTCCTGTTGGTGCTCAGAATACTGGCATCAGGGTTTATCTCCAGGCAGGGGATTGGAAGGCTCTTCCTTGAGATATTGACCAGCGTGAGAAACTAACATCAAGGTTTTACCCCAAAGGGACCACCCATACAATTCTACAGTGAAACTCAAAGTCAACGAAGCTCATCATATGCTCAGAGCTTCCAACCAGCTTTCCTTCACTCCTGGTCATTATGAGTAGGTGGCCAAAAAATACTAGATTTATGAGAAAAGTCACCATCATAATAGGTTGAGATGAAAAAAGGAAACAAATAATAGCAACTTAGGGAATACAGAAACAGGACAGGGAGAAAAATAGTAGTACAAAAGAACCAATAATTAAAATCCTCAGAAGGAAAGGAGAGGTAAGGAACAAGAGGCTATAAAAGAAGAATCATTCAGAGGACAAAATATGCTTCTGGAAATTAGAAACTTAGCAGAAGTAAAGGAAATCACTCCCAAAATACTGTAAAAAATATAGAAACAGAAACAAGAATAAAAATATAAGAAAATTAAAAGATCAGTTTAGGAGATCCACTATCTGAATAATATAAGTTTCCAGAATGAGAGAACAGAGAAAACAAAATTATCAAAAAATAATTTAAGAAAATTTCCTTGCATTGAAGTACATAAGTTGCCAGACTGAAAGGGATGATTGAATGTACAACAAAATAGATAAAAACAGACTTACAACAAGGCACATATTGTGATATTTCAGAACATTGGTTAACAAATAGAAGTTTCTACAAGCTTCCAAAGAGAAAATAAATAAATAAATAAATAAATAATAAATAAAAAAGGCTTGTGAACAAAAATGGCTTTGGACTTTTCAATAGCGACATTGAAGGTAAGACGATAATAGAACCATGCCTTCAAAATTCTGAAGGAAGATGATTTCCATCCTAGAATTCGAGACCCAAACTATCACTTAAGTTTGAGTCGAAAAACCACATTTTCAGGCACACAAAGTCTTGAGACCTTTATGTCTCATGCAGCCTTTTTCAAGAGGCTCATCTCAAGTAGGATGTACGCCATCAAAAATGAAGGAACAAACCAGGAAAGATCTGGAACACAGGAATTAGGGGATCCAGTTAGAGAAGCTAAGGAGTCCCCTGGAGCTCGGTGAAAGAAGATTCCAGAATGAGAGGTGTGTGGGAGTGGCCAGCTGGTGCAGTGGCCCTCAGGGAGGAGTGTACCTGAGAGTCAGGTTGAGGGCTCCACCCCACACACACTGCCATTTACTTTTCTTTTCAACTTGAGAACAGCAAGTCTGAGAATCATATTCTCTTCTTAATGTGGCTTGTCTTGATCACATACTAATGAAATGCCTACATGTAGTGCCGCTTAGATGTGCTGAGAACATTCATTTCACTGCACAGAATTTTTCTGTTTCCACTTGTTCCAGACAGTCATGCATTTAGAAGCAGAAAATACTCAATAGTCCGTTAAGATTCTGGACATCCTGTGCCTGGCCCTGCCTGATGGGAAGGTAAGCTCTGTGTTTCCAAGGACTCACTAACAAGATCTGCCCCTTCCACCTTCACCAGAAGGGGCAGAAGTTAAAGCCAGACTGTGACCCAGAGACTCAGTTCAGCTTTGCTTTTCTTGGGAGCCTTCATCTAAAATAGGCGATATTGCCTGTTCCTTCCAAGGTGTGCTTATACTGAGTTTTGCAAAATGAAATAATATATTGTTTAGGAATACATACAATCATGCTACAATTGCTATTTTTTTAATGCAGAAACATGCTTAACATTAAAGTCAGGATAGTGGTTATTCTCCTGGGAGCGAGTGCAATTAGGAAGGGACACACCGTGGAGTTTAAAATGACTTGTAATATATTGTGTGGGCCACAAAGTTCGTTTGGGTTTTTCCTCTTATGGAAAAACCCAAACGAACTTTGTGGCCCACCCAATATTTCTTAACCCAGGGGGTGGGTACATTGTTGTTTAATCGTTATTTTAAAGTGTACCTATAATTTTGATACACTCTTCCCTATGTATTCTATACAGCGTAATAAAATTCCTGAAATAAAAATGGACTTAAAGTCCAGCAGCTGGGGAATTCCTAGAGTGGCTGCTTGAGTGATGTTGGGCCCCAAAGTGGAAGATTGAAGGTAGAATTATTTTAACTATGATAGAGAGGAGGAAACTCCCAATTACTTAGGTACTAAATTCTCCTAGGAAGCTTTTTCTTTCTGATTTGCAGGGACCTGTTCTTCAGGGACTGAGTCACTGGAAACATCAAGCAAGATGTGATTACTTCTTTACAGACCGCTGGGCTGTGCTTATGCTCTCTGCCTTACTTCAGATATTACTAGGGCGGAAAAGTCCCTAATTATAGTCAGTTACTGACTAATAACCATACTTTGCTCCTGGTTATTTCCCCTAAGAAGAAAATATGTGGTATTCTTGTCTAACGTGTGTGTGTGTGTGTGTGTGTGTTTGTGTGTGTGCCTGTGTTTGTGTGTGATGTTGTTTATTATCTCTCCAAAACGTCTTTACATGACCTTTAGCCGTAGGGTGAGCCTTCCTAGGAACTCTTTAAGTCAGCTCCAGCTGTGTGTACAGCTGTTGGATTGCTTTAGCAGACGCACCCAGGATATGGGTGTGGCTTTGAAGTGCCCAGCTTTCACGAGTGTTCATTTCACACGGCCTGTAGTGTCAGTAGTAACAGAGCAGGAGGTGGAAGCTGACCTGTTCCTCTGTCCCATTCAGGACTCTGGATAGCAAGGATCAGAATCCCAATTCACAGATTTCAACACAAATGGATTTGGGGTGGGGGAGGGATGGATGGGGAGTTTGGGATTAGCAGATGCAAACTATTATATGTAGAATAGATAAACAACAAGGTCCTACTGAATAGCACGGGGAACTACATTCAATATCCTGTAATAAACCAGGATGGAAAAGAATGTGAAAAAGAATATATATATGTATAACTGAATCACTGTGCTGTACACAACAACTGTAATTGTTGTGAAACAATTACAGTTTTACAACACTGCAAACTAACACAACACTGCAAATCAACTATAACTCAATAAAATAAATTAAAAAAAACAACACAAAGGGTTTTATAGGCTCGGTTAACCACAACGCACAGGAGGAGATTCAGGGACAGCTGGATCCAAATGCTCTAAGAAAATCATGGCATCTGTTTCTATCTCCTTCCTTCTATATTGGCTCCCTTTTCAGACAGGCTGTCCCCAGTGAGATGGCCTGGAGCAGCGACAGCTTTTATGTCACTTGCTTGGAAAGTCCAGTATAAAAACCTCTCTTTCTCAATCATTCCAGCAAAATTGTGGGGCTCTATTGACCCAACTACAGCCATGTGACCAACCCTGTGCTCCCCGACAGCATATACAAGCCCACTCCTGTTCCCATGGAGTGGCTTGACTCCACTACTTGATATGGTCTGAGAGAAAAAAGGTAGTTTTCATTATAGCAGCTATTTGTAGATAGAAACTTCTCTGGACTTAATTTTGAATATCTAATTTTTGAATTTAGTTATGCTTGAAATGATACATCTTAGGGCTTAGTTATGAACTGTCTTCTGACCTAGCCATATTTGATGAATTTCCACAGTTAACAAAAACACACTTTAAAAACATAAAGCCTTCCAATTCAGATGAGTCAAGAAAGCCTCTTTTACTAAAGGAATTTCACAGTGATGGAGTCCTGTATCTTTATATTGAATGGGGGGAAAAACTTTAGTAGAAGAAATCTTCTTCCAATAGATCCCAGAGCATAGTTTAGTCTGACTTGGGGCCTTCAGTTCAATTTGATTATCAGCTCATGGCTTTGGTTTAGTTCAAAGGTTTGTACATTTAGTCTTCTTACTAAAGACTTTTCTAACACTGTACCTGGAAAAAGAAAGTGCTTTTAGAGCTAAGGAGTTTGTTCCAAAGTTTCTCCCTTTATAAAGGGAGACTCACATTTCTTTCTTTCTTTTTTTTTTAAACTCAAATTGTGAGTTTCTTTGATTTTTTTTTTAAATTGAAGTGTAGTTGGTTTACAATGGTGTGTTAGTTTCAGGTGTACAGCAAAGTGATTCAGTTATACATATTTGTATGTATTCTTTTTCAGAAGCTTTTCCCTTATAGATTATTATAAGATATTGAGTATAGTTTCCTGTGCTATACAGTAGGTCCTTGTTGGTTATCTATTTTATATATAATAGTGTGTATATGTTAATTGCAAACTCTTAATTTATCCCTCCCCTTCCACTTTTCCCCTTTGGTAACCATAAGCTTGTTTCCTCTGTCTGTGAGTCTATTTCTGTTTTGTAAATAAGTTAATTTGTGTCATTTTTTTAAGATTCCACATATAAGTGATATCATATGATATTTGTCTTTCTCTGTTTGGCTTACTTCACTTAGTATGATAATCTCTAGATCCATCCATGTTGCAGCAAATGGCATTATTTCATTCTTTTTTATGGCTGAGCAATATTCCATTATATACACACCACATCTTCTTTTTAAAAAAATTTTTTATTGGAGTACAGTTGAATTACAATGTTGTGTTAGTTTCAGGTGTACAGCAAACTGAATCAATTATACATATACATATATCCACTCTTTTTTAGGTTCTTTTCCCATATAGGCCATTACAGAGTATTGAGTAGAGTTCCCTGTGCTATAAAGTAGGTCCTTATTATTTATCTATTTTATATATAGTAGTATACCACATCTTCTTGATCCATTCATCTGTTTATGGACATTTAGGTTGCTTCCATGTCTCGGCTGTTGAAAATAGTGATGCTGTGAACACTGGGGTGCATGTATCTTTTTGAAGCAGAGTTTTCTCCAGATGTATGTGCCGGAGTTGTATTGCAGGATCACATGGTAAAGATACTCACGTTTCTGTCTTCATATTTTGTCTTCTCAGTGAAGGCTTGTGTTACTCTCTTTCACTGTTCAGCGGCAAGACATACTTTGAGGATGTATGAGTTGGTTTCATATCCGTTACTAACTCTGGCTTTGTCATGTAGTCACTTTGCCTCTGTGTGCTTCCCTTTCCTTTTCCTCCTACATAGGACTGCCTATATAAACTCCTTAAGACAGCGCCTGGCATGTAGTGAGCCCTCTATAAGTATTTGCTACCACCATTGTTATTTCATGAGCTCTCAAAGCACATAACCATGGCCCTGTTTTACTTCTGGTTGAGATGGAAGCTGGGAGGGCAGAGGGCAGATGCCTGAAGCTAAGCAGCCTATTAAAAGTAGAATAGAAATCGACGAGAGGAAACCCAAGCGCTTTTCTCTTTAGATAGCTATCAAACCACGCTTCGCTGCAGACTATGGGCTTGGGTATGGCTAGAGATCAAAGGCCCTCTTATGTGCAGTGACATTTGTGAGCACAGGGCTGAGTTATAAAACTCTTGAATGGAAGGTTTTGGCACTTGGAACAGCTTGGGATAGAAAGGCAGGGTTTTTATAGAGGCGATTCACGGAACTGCTTATGCTGGTGGAGAATCCAGACTGTTATGACTCACTTGTCTCTTTATTGCTTTGGACCAAGAACTGTTGTTTCCTTTTAAGTCCCTCTGTAGGAGCTGAGCTACAGCCTAGGGCCAAGTAACTCTTTCAGGAAGACAGTGTGGCTTCAGTGAGTGTGAACAGGAAAATTCCTTTGCTGGGCTCTGGGTCAAGTGGACTGGTCAAGCTGAATAAGGATTTTATTTTTACCAGGGGATAAAATTTCTTTTGGAAACTGGCAGCATCCTTAATGCCTTTTTTCACTTTAGATAGGCTTTCCTTTTGTCTGTCTGCCATTTTCATTTTCTGAAAGCACAGGCTAAATTTGCGTGACTAGTAGAGGATAGAAGAATAACTTTGGAAAGTAGAAATGAGTGTCTGGATTGCTACATATGGAACTAGGGATAGCAGAAGGGGTCATTTGGAGTCCAGTTTGCATTGCTAGGTCTCCTGGGAAAAACTGGGAAGAGGAATTTTGGACTGATGGTAAGACCCAGTGGTAGGCAGACTTCTAATGTTTTCTACCTCCTGGTACTTCCTCCTTTGTGTAATTTCCTCCTGGGCTAGTCCTCAAGACTAGAATATGAGGATATGAGAATATTCTCATAAATGGAATACGACAAGAGCAATGAGATGTTCCCACGATTAGGTTACAAAAGACTGTGACTTCTACCTTGCTAGGACCGTCTCTCTTGCTGCCACTTTCTCTCTCTCTTTCTTGCCCTTTCAGCTTGCATGCTCTGATGAAGCCAGATGCTGTGGTGGAGAGCAACACGTGACAAGGAAGCAAGGATGGCTTCTGCTCAACATCCTGAAAAGAACTGAGACCTCTGGTCTTATATCTGTGAGGAACTGAATCCTGCTAACAACCACTGGGTGAGTTTGGGAGTACATACTGCCCCCGCTAAACCTTGAGTTGATGACTGCAGCTCCAGCTGTCACCTTGATTTCTTGACGGATGCCCTGAAAGCCAAGGACCCAGCTATGTGGTATCTAGATTCCTTACCCCTCGAAATTGAGATAATAAATGTGTATTCTTTTAATCTGCTGAATTTGGGGATAATTTTTATTTCTTTATTTTTTAATTAATGTTTTTAATGTCTTTATTGGAGTATAATCACTACAATGCTGCATTAGTTTCTCCTGTATAACAAAGTGAATCAGCCATATGTGTACATATATCCCCGTATCCCCAGGCTCTTTTTAATGCAGCAATAGATTAGTAATACACCAGTACTGTATTTTAAATTATGTTTTCTTTTCCTAGTGGTTTGAAATGCCACTGCTGTCAAGTTCCAAGTTACCATTTATATGGGGGTGGGTCTGCTGTCTGTTTCTAGGCTTCTTATTCTGTTCTCTTGACTTTTTTTTTCATTCATTTTTTTTTTTTTTGGTCTTGGTGCCTCTTCTATTTTCTTCACTTAACGTTATTTCATAGGAATTTGTGAGGAAACTTTAAAGGTTGCCAGAGGCGTCTGTACCATGGAGAACACAGCTGTAAGAACTGGGGTTTTGAGGGGCTTAGATTCCCAGTGAACTCACTACGGATAGATCCAAGAGACAGAGACCACTCCAAACACTCTGGATTGGCCCTCTTACTAGGCACGATGAGCAAACTTCATGGCTGGAGTTGTGAGTATGATTACATGTTCTTGGGGAAAAGCAAAAGGGAAGTTTAGCCTGTCTTAGTCATATTCTTCTACCTAAAAGTTTATTTAAATTATTAAAATTTTCACTATAGCATAGATTATTAAAAATTAGACCACATAATAAAAGTGACAACATCCCTATTTATCAGAGTAGGAAATAAATTTAAAGAAATACAGATATTTCCTTTTTTTCCCTCCTAGGGTAATAGAATGTGAGACCAGAGAAATCTCTGAGATCATCTAGTATAGCTCTCCCACTTTATAAATGGGCAGAGCAACCACATGCAGAGATGCCAAGGACAGTCCCAGTTTATACCAGTTGTTCCAGAATAGCAATGAATAGCACTTACTTTCACTATCAAAATGTCTTGGTTTGGATAATAAATTATATGATCATCCTACTGAGGAGGAAACTGAGATTTTTAGAAGTGAAGGGACTTTCTTCTTTACTTTTAAACTTTTTCATCGATTATAACTGAAAAATGTTGACAACAGATTTCTCCAATCCCTACCCTAGGAAGTACATCCAAATGTAAATATACTTAAAATATTTTTCTCATTAAGTATGATGTAAATTTGAGGTTTCAACTAACAAAACCCCTGGGAAAATAATTGATATTTAATTGGTTTGAAGACACATAATGGGGTGACCAAATGATTGAAGTCCCAGCTAAACTAAACACTAGGGGTTATGTAATTTTCAATAGGTCATACAAATACTGTAGATGGTGTCAGGGGGGCTAAACTTCAAGCTCCTTGATTGTTTATTGCTCTTTCTATGTAGTTTTCCTTTACAAGCTGTATGGTAGGTTTTGGCAAAATGCTGGACTGAGCTAATAGATACCCCCACCTACTATTGCAAATGCATAGAATAAAGGTAAACAGCAATTTCTTACGAAGAACAAAAAGCAAAACAAAACAAACCCAAACCCAATTAATTATAAAGTAATAGGTTGGTAAATCTAACTTCATTAATTAACATCTTCTAAGTATCAAAAGGCACCATTAAGAGAGTGAAAACACAGGCTACAGATGATAAAAGGCATTGGCCACACACATAATTGACAAACGAGTTGTATCCAGAATTCTTATAAATCACTAAGAAAAGGACAGCTCAATAGAAAAAGTTGACAAAAGCATTGAACAGGCACTTCAATAAAGAGGAAGCCAATTTCTCTCTCTCTCTCTCTCTTTCTCCCCTAAATATAGATCTAAGTAAAAAAAATGGTGTGAAAATGTTGAGCATGCTATTCTTTTCACTTATTGAAAAATTTCAAAAGAAAACATTGGGGAAAAAAAAATACAGCAAACTCAAAGGAAAAAAAAAAAGATTACCAGATACCAGAAATGAAGGGGTAATTCACAAGGAGAGCAATAGGTGTACCAGCCAATGCTACAGTGACTTAGGGATAGACCAGACTTTGATATGGGCCCCAGGAACTTGGGGTTAAGGATTGAACTCCCTTGCAGTGACAGGAAGCATGTGGCACAAAGAACTAAACTGAACCTCTTGCATACAACCAGATGGCAGGGAGTGGCTGCTTTCTCCAAAAACAGGGAACTAGAAAACTCCTCCTGTTATCCACAGCGCCCCCCCCCCCCGAAAAAAAAACAGCAAGGGAGCCTATCTGTGCCTGATATTCTGTGTAGAAAAAAAGTCTTCTGTTAAAAGCAAAACCCCATTCCTGTGCCACGTGTAAGTATTGAATCCAAATGTTCTCTAACTTCATTATAGATAGAATGGCCTAGACCAATGAACTCTCTAAAATAGTCAACAGAAACAAATGCAAACTACTCTGAAGTGATACTTTCATAACCTCAGGTGCATGAGATGTTCAGTAAGTATTAGCTCACAATAAAATATAACAACTCACATAAGGAAACCATCCACCATGTGGGGTGGTTGGTAGGCACAACATGAGGAAGGATTAGCACCTAAGGGCTTAAAATCACATACTCATCTGAGACAGATGATAACATCAGAATCTTTAAAACAATCACATACATTTTAGAAAAAGAAATTAAAATGGAAGAAGGGTACACTATGAAAAATGGAAAGGTATATATCAAAAATAAGCAAATTGAACTTCTAATTATTAAAAATAGTCAATGGAATTAAAAAACCCTCTGTGGATGGGTGAACTAGTGAATGAAACACAGCTGAAAGAAAAGTTAGTGAACTAGAAGAGTTTTCTGAGGAAATTACCCAGAATGCCACATAAAAGGATTATGAGATGAAAAAAAAATGAAAGAGAGGTTGTGACATGGGACCAGAATGATCATAGAATGAGATGGACCAACGTTATGTCCAACTGAAGTTCCAGAAGGAGAGGACAGAAAGGGATTGGGAAAAGCAATATTCAAAAAGATAATGACTGAGAATTTTCCAGAAGAGATGAATGACATGGCTAACTGGATGCGAAAATAAGACCATTTTTTAGTTTCTCCTGAGACCAAAAGATCAAGAACTGTTCAATAGGTCACAAGTATCACCCCGATTTTAAAGGTAGCTTCTTGGTCACAAATGCAGGACATGCTAATAGATTGCAAAACTGGTTCTGACAATATGAGCCAATTGCCTCCTTCAGATCTATGTAAAAAGTTAAAGATGAAAATGCTTAGAGAGGGAGTTTTTAGGAGACAGTCATTGATATGCTATGTTCTTATGACCACTCAAAGAGAAGAAGCAGGAAGATGCTTCGCTCTCATTTTAAACCAAGAGAAAGTGACTTCAATGGTGGTATCTGGAAAGCTTGACATGTGTCTCCTGAAGCTGGAAGATCCTAGGGAAGATATATATATCTCATGCCTGAAAAATCCAAAATCAATAGACCATGGTTGGAGGTGCTCCTGACTGGCAGCAGAGTGACAAGCAGTGGTTACACTCCAGGGACAGAGCTGCACGTCCATTAATAGTGGGCAAAGATGCCTGCTTCTTGAGCCATGGAAAGGATGACTTGAATTTAAGTAATTTATAGTTTTGATATTGTATTGGACTATCCTAAAATAATACAATTATTAAGTTATTATTTGAGATTCCGCGTAGGAAAGGGGAAGGATCTGCAGAGAGAGTTTGAAGAGATTGGAAGAAAGAATAAGGTAGTTTTTTCTTATACATTTTTGGGTCTAGCTTAATGAAAACACTAGTTAAATATGAATCTTCAGATTGTAGAGTCATTGCTGAGTCACAATTAAGATAAAATCAATTCATGTTTACTGCATATTTTAATAAGATCACAAAGAGAAAACATTCCCTCTCTTGGAATATCATGTGCTTCCAAATGTGATACTTTGAGCACACATCACCTATGTAATTTTCCAGGCAAGAATGTATAACATGAATCTAGTGAAGAAATGTTAGAAGAACCCCCAAATGAGGAACATTCTATTTACAAATTGGGGAGGGGGATGTAATAAAACTTTCAATGTCATAAAAAATAAGGAAAGTCTATATAAAAAGTCCAGATTCATGGAGGTTAAAGATACAATGCAACTAAATGCAATACCTGAGACTAGATTGGACTGTGTACTTTGGGGATAGGGGAGAGGATGCTATAAAGGATATTACGGAGTCAATTGAGAAAATCAGAATAAGAATGAAAGATTAAATAAAAATGTATAATTTTAAACTTACTAAAGTTGATAACTGTGCCGACAGTTATCTAAGAGGATGTCTTTAAGGAAATGTGCATTGAAGTATTTAGAGGTAAAGAGCATGATATGCATGACTTATCCTCAAATGATTCAGAAAAAAAAATTATGTGCTGTGTGTGTGAGTGTGTACGTGTGTATGTATGGGTATGGAGAGAGAACAAACAATAAAGCAGATAGAGTAAAAGGTTAATCGTGGATGAAACTAGATAAATTGTATATGAATATTTTTAGTACTATTTTTATTTTGCAAATGTTCTTTAAATTTGATACCATTTCCAAACGCTCAAAGAACAAAAACAAACAAACACAAAGTACCAGGGAGACAAAACAGATTACCTACAAAGGCGAGTATATCAGTGGGGAGCAGAGTTCTCATCAGCAAAAGTAGAGGCCAGAAGCAATAATACTGTATTTTCAAACAGCTAAAGGAATGCAATTTTCAGTCTAGTAATTCTTTTTTTTTTTGGCCTCACTGCAAGGCATGTGGGATCTTAGTTCCCTGACCAGGGATCGAACCGGTGCCCCCTGCAGTGGAGGCACAGCGTCTTAACCACTGGACCACCAGGGAAGTCCCTAGGTCTAGTAATTTTATCCTAGCTAAACTATCATTCAGGGGTGAGGGTGAAATAAAAAACATTTGAAAAGATAAAAACATTTAGATAATGATTAAAACAATCATTCACAGTTTCTTGCTGAAAGAAATACTAAAAGATGCACTTTAAGAAGAAGGAAATAGGGACTTCCCTGGTGGTGCAGTGGTTAAGAATCCGCCTGCCAATGCAAGGGACACGGGTTTGAGCCCCAGTCCAGGAAGATCCCATATGCTGCGGAACAACTAAGCCCGTGTGCCACAACTCCTGAAGCCCGAGCACCTAGAGCCCGAGCTCCGCAACAATAGAAGCTACTGCAAGGAGAAGCCTGCACTCTGCAACAAGAGTAGCCCCCGCTCGCCTGCACGCTGCAATGAAGACCCAATGTACCCCAAAATAAATAAATAAATAAATTTATTTAAAAAAAGAGAAGGAAATATAGTGCAGAAGAAAGAAGTAGGATGCAAGGCAATTAGTAAACATGTAAACAAATATAAATAAACTTTGACTAAAAACAAAATTTTAAATGATTATATTTTGTGGTTAAAGCTGTGGAACTAAAATTCTAGACAACAATAACATGGAAGGTGGGAGAGGATAATCCAGAACTAAAATAGTCTAATATCCTAATATTTTCTTTAGGTCAACTATGCATGTTAAAAAATTAAGGTAATAAATTGAAAGAAAAGAAATAGAATCTGTAACTCCCTAAATGGTTAAAGGAAACAAGAGGAAATAAAGAAAACATGGTTCTCCCCTTCCTCCCCTGCCCTGCAAAAAAAGGGAAGGAAAAGAAAAACATAGATAGAAAAAGCACAAAATAAGAATGGTGGAAATAAATTCAAATATATTAGTGACACAGGAAATGTAAATATTCAAACAATAGAAAACCACATAGAAGTTAAAACAGACTAACCAGATCTATATGTATCAACACAAATAAATCTCAGAAACATTGTGCTGACTGTGTAAAAGAAGATTCAAAAGGATATACACAGTATGGGACTACTTTGTAAATTATAAAATGATATAAAACAATGTTATATATTGTTTATGCATACAAATGTATGTAGCAAAATTGTGAATGGAGGAATACCTACCAATTTAGTGATTATCTCAGGAGAAAATCGGAGAGGGGAGGGATTAGAGGGAGAAAAGAGGGTGCTCCTAACTTTATCTGCAATTTTTTTCCTTAAACAATAACATTAACTCTGAAAGAGTCATGACAAAAAGTTCACGTGTTACATCTGAGTTGTAGGTATGTGAGTGTCTGTTATATTTATTTCTGGACCTCTCTGTATTTTAAAAGTATGTAAGGAGTGAAAAAATTAAACACTAAACTCTATATTTTATATTTAATTACATTTTCCCAAGGACACAGAGAAGATACAGTCCTGCTCTCCCAGATGCTGGCTTAGGTAAGGATGTGGGTTATTCTTTGTTTTCCTCCCCTTCCAGATTCATGCTCTGCCCTGCTGAGTCCTGTGGACTGCACCACCCAGGCTCTCTTACCAGCTGGCTTTCAGTTTCAGCCAGCGAGAGCCAACGGGGGGCAGGGAGATGAATGGTGGAGTAAAAAGAGGCCTGGGTGTTTCTTCTCTGCCGTCTTCCAGTTTGGGCATCCTGTGGCTGTAGTTGCATCCTCCCATATGTACTACTCCCACTAGACAGCCCTTGCTCCAGGGTTCCTTTCTCACTGGGTTCTTAATAACAGTATTTCCTTCTCTGGTCTCAAGAGGCCCTGGGGGTGGTATCAGCTTCTCACCATTGCCAGGCTCTCGACACCTTACCAAGCCTTGTGTGTTCCCTTTCCCATGAAGGAAACTCTGCGAGTAGTCCCTTTGTTAAAGTCTTTGCCTTTTTTTTTTTTTTCAAGTTTATAGAACATCTTTGCTGTAGATGAAAAGATTGATTGGATGATCTTCTCCATGTCTCCAATCTACCTGCACCAAAACAACCTGTCTTGAGCATGTGTGGTTGACAACTCGATGGAAAGGGATTGTGGCTGACATACACAGGAGGATCTACTGTCTTAAAATCTCATGTCCCAAGGATCTTATGATTCCTTGAATGGTGTCAACTGTGTTTTATGATTTATTTATTTATCTACTTAATTTATTTTGATTGTGTGCTGCTCTGCACCAGGAACTGTGTCAAGAAATGAGGATACATTGTTGAACAAGAGGGAATCCTATCCTCAAGGAGCTTACAGTAGTCAGGGGAAGATACGCACATTTCTAGTATGATAAATGCTAGGAAAATGGAAGTAGAGAGTGCTATGGGGTACCCACGAGGGTTATTCAACCCGGTCTTATGCCATCAGGGAATGTTTCCCAAAGGAAATAACATCTAATCTGAGACCTGAAGGATAAATACTAGCTAGCCAGATTAAGGAGAACAACTGGTCAGAGGGAATGGGTTTTAGCTTTAAGGTATTCTAGGCAGAGAGAAAAACAACTTGGGCTAAGACCAGCAGGGAATAAAAAGCATTTGGGAAATTGAAAGTCATTTCTTGGGTTGATATATAGATTGCATGGGAGATGGAGGGGGGGCAGATGAAGCAGGAGAGGAAAGCAGAGGTCAGATCATGAAAGGTCTTATAAGGAAGGTGAAGTGTATGGGTGTTATTATGAGGGCAATGAGGAACCATTAAATCTTTTCATGTAGACGGTCTATAGTAGAACTATGTTTGCATTTTAGAAAGCTTACCCTGAGGATGAACTTGAGATAAGACTAGTACTAGAAGGCGGTTCTCTTAGGAGGTTGCTGCAGTAATTGAGGCCAGAGATGATGAGCTGGACTTGGATGGAGACAGTGGGGCTGGAGAGACATGCCATGTCTCTAAGATGGTTTGAAGCAGGCAACCCAAACCTGGCATCCTGTCACATTCAGACAGTTGCTGTCATGATAGGGCAGCTCTGCAAAATGCAAGTTGTCATCTCCTTGTTTGGTTTCAGCTAACCGTGAACTCCCTGGGGGCAGGGACTATTTTGTATTCATCTGTGTGTCTCTAGTACCTTGGAGATGCTCAGGGAAAGAATGTTCTTGAAGAAGTTTTTTTGATACAGTGGTTGCCCTCATGACTTTCCAGACCCAACTTTGTTAGGAAAGGTCAATGACAGCCATGAAATCAAGGTCTAGAGCTATTTCAGCCTGCACATTAAGATGTGGACCCTTTAACTTGGTTCACTCTGCCCATTGAAATGTCCAGGCTGGTTTTCCGGACTCAGTTCTCTTCTGCCATCTGCTGGGACAAGCATTTCATAACATACCAAAGCGAGATAACCAATGAAGCGAAGGCTAAAAGCTTCGTGGGGGAAGCCAGGGACAATACCTGGACAACTTTACAATTTAATTGGAGAAATAAATGTTGTACCCAGACGACCTTCCATCTGCAGCTAATCTCGAGTATTTGCCCTATCCCTTTCTAGTTTTTTTCATTCAGACTATACTAAATATCTGTATTCTTCTTTAGTTTTTGCAACAATCCTATGATAACAGCCATTGTTATCACTACTAGTTTTGAAAGGAGGAAACAGAAGCACAGGGATTTAAATAAAATGTCAACTTGGAACAGTAAATAAGTGACTGAGTCAGGACTGATGCCTCCTTTACTTCTAGTTCCACTTTTCTCACAAAACATCTTGATCAAAATAAGAGAGAGTTCAAGAGAGGCCGAGATGTGCTGTTGTCTGTGGCATGGAAAATGTGGGTCTGACATGGAGGCAGAGAAGGCTGGCAGCTCCTCAATGTTCTGCACTTAAAATGCCCAGTGTTGGGCTTCCCTGGTGGCACAGTGGTTGGGAGTCCGCCTGCCGATGCAGAGGATGCGGGTTCGTGCCCTGGTCCGGGAAGGTCCCACATGCTGCGAAGCGGCTAGGCCCGTGAGCCATGGCCGCTGAGCCTGCACGTCCGGAGCCTGTGCTCCGCAACGGGAGAGGCCACAACAGTGAGAGGCCCGCGTACTGCAAAAAAAATAAAAAAAAAAAAAAAAAAAAAAAGCCCAGTGTTGGTGTGAGGACTGGGGGTTGGAGAGCAGCGGGAACAATTCTTACACATTATATGTTCACCAGTGAAAAGTCAAGGGGATGTGCCTGTGGGGGGAAAAATTGTAACTCTATGAAGCTTGATAGAACTTGAACCAAGATGGTACCTAAAACTTTTGGTGGATGTTGTCAAAATAGATACTGTTATTTTGGTTAACATATGTGGTTAAGACAAAGACACAGATATAGAGGACAAACGAGTGGTTATCAGTGGGGAGATGGAAGCGGGGAGGGGCAGTACAGGGGTAGGGGAGTAAGAGGTACAAACTATTAGGTATAAAATAAGCTACTAGGATATATTGTACAACAAGGGGAATATAGCCAATACTTTACAATAACTTTAAAAACTGTGAATCACTATATTGTACACTTGTAACATATAATATTGTACAGCAATTTAATATTGTACAACAGTTTAAAAAAAGACAAAGACACTAGTGCACCATCCTTTTTTCATCTAAACCTGTTATTCGTATATAAATACATGCTTATATAAATGCATAAATATATTCTTGGAGTTAAAAAACCCAAACATTCAGGGAAAGCTAAAATTCTCCTTTGCTTTCCCCAAAGATACTGTCAGTGGTCAGCTTCCAGATCTTTGTCTATGTGTTTACATAAACATGTGTGTTGCCATGGGAACATGATGTATTGTTTGGTGTTTTATTCCCATATGAATGATATCTAGCTGTACTGCCTTACCTCTCCAACTGAGGGTTCCACACTCTCCTGACTCACTGGGATGTGCCCCTTCCTGGGGCTCCACCTTATTACCTACTGACAGTCATCCTCTGCCCAGCCCTCTCACACTAAGCCTCCAGGCTGGGAGCTCTCTAGAGCTTGTACCCAGCTTCACAATAGCTTTCTTTCTTTTTTTTTTTTTTGTAGTACACGGGCCTCTCACTCTTGTGGCCTCTCCCGGAGCACAGGCTCCGGATGCGCAGGCTTAGCGGCCATGGCTCACGGGCCCAGCCACTCCACGGCATGTGGGATCTTCCCGGACCGGGGCACGAACCCGTGTCCCCTGCCTCGGCAGGAGGACTATCCACCCCTGCGCAACCAGGGCAGCCCTATTTTAACCATTTTTTTTTTTTTTTGCTGTATGCGGGCCTCTCACTGCTGTGGCCTCTCCCGTTGTGGAGCACAGACTCCGGACGCGCAGGCTCAGCGGCCATGGCTCACGGGCCCAGCCGCTCCGCGGCATGTGGGATCTTCCTAGACCGGGGCACGAACCCGTGTCCCCTGCCTCGGCAGGAGGACTCTCAACCACTGCGCAACCAGGGAAGCCCTATTTTAACCATTTTTAAGTGTGCAGTTCAGTGGCATTAAGTGCATTCACATTGTTGTGCAACCATCACCACCATCCATCTCCAGGACTTTTTCATCTTCTTGAACTGAAACTCCACTGATTAAACAACTCCCCATCTCCCCTCCCTCCATCTCCTAGCAGCCAGCATTCTACTTCCTGTCTCTATGAATTTGACGACTCGAGGGACCTATATACTTGGAATCGTACAGTATTTGTCTTTTTATGTTTGAATTATTTCACTTAGCATAAAGTCCTCAAGGTTCATCCATGTTGTAACATATGCCAGGATTTTATTCCTTTTTTAAGGCTAAACAATATCCCATTGTATGTATATACCACATTTTGTTTATCCATTCATCTATTGATGGACACTTAGGTTGTTTACTCTTTTGGGCTATTGTGAATAATGCTGCTATAAATATGTGTGTACAAATATCTGTTTGAGTCCCTGCTCTCAATTCTTGTGGGTATTTGGCCCAAAGTGGTGCAAAAGCCTTCTGAGCATATTTCAGTCTGTAGCTTCCTTCTTTACCAAGTTACCCACCCACCAAGGGCACCCCTCTTTGCTTTCTAGGATAGCTATGGCCTTAAACACATGCTTTTCCATTTCTAAAGATTTGGGGCGAGACAGAGGTCGTTCTCAAATTCCTGTACTTCAAATCTCAGTTCAAAAGTCCCCGCTCCTGCTAAGTCTTCCCTCATCCATCCCTAACGCACTGAGTTTCCTTCTTTGTGCTGTCTTAGCACTCTGTCCTCCTATGGAACAGTATTGTCACTATTTGTTTATAGCTCCATCTTCCTCACAAGACTGAACTTCTTGAGGGGGAAGATTGTCTCTTTTTAATCTTTAATCTGGTGTATTTCATATAGTGGTCAGTGTCTGTTTTTAGATTTTTAAAATTAATTAAAAATATCTGTAATAATTATATACAGTTACAAATTCAAACAACAAATAAAAGGTTTATAAGCTTTAACCCACCCCTCCCCGTCTTGATACTAATCTCCAGAAGGAAACAACTCTCTTTCTTCTTCTTTTAAAAAATATTTACTTATTTTTTGACTGGACTGTGTCTTAGTTGTGGCCGTGGACTCAGTAGTTACAGCACACAGGCTTAGTTGCCCTGCAGCATGTGGGATCTTAGTTCCCCGACCAGGGCTTGGACTGGTGTCCCCTGCATTGCAAGATGGGTTCCTAACCACTGGACCACCAGGGAAGTCCCTGTTTCAATTTTTAGTTCTCTGAGTGTTCATTTGGTTCTCTAAATAATAGACTTGTACCACTACACCATCCATCCTATGGAGTATTGTTTCTTGGTTTCTGCTTTGGTAGTATTTAGTTCACCTATATGAGAATTTAGTTCACCTCTACCCTCACCCACCTTTCCTGCCCCCATTGGTTCTAGTCCTTCACCCCCTCTTTATCTTCATGCCCACTGCCATGGGGCTCTGCAGATCCTCCCACCTCTACTCTTCACCCTCTGACTTTGGGCTCAGCCATGTGGTGTCCTTTGGCTAATGGGATGTTCGCAGACATTATGCCAAGCAGGGATTAGAAAAGTGCTTGTGCGGTAGGGTTTGCCCTCAAGTACCTCTGTCAGCACCTCTCTAGCCTGTTGGTCTCAGAAGGATAAAAGATGTGGGGCAAAGCTCTCCCAGTTGACTCGTAGACCCACAGAGGGAAGCAAAACCATCTAGCCAGCCCCAGCTTAGATCAACTGAACTCTGGCTCACCTGCAAATGAGTAAGTGACAATAAATGATGATTGCATTAAGCCACTGAGTTTTGGGGTAATTTGTTACTCAGCAGTAGCTAACCCCCACACACTACTATCTATCTTCCCTGCCCCCTCCTCCCCTTCCAGTTATACCATCATTTTTCCCCTCTATTGTTTTCATTTTAACCTCTTTCATTCCATTAATTGCTAATGGTACCTCTTTTCTTCCCATATTGTACAAGTATATTTTCACTCCTCTTCCTTCTACCTCCACTCACCACTTCCTGACTCCTGATTTCCATCAGCTACACCTTAGCTTTTAAACTGTGAGGTTTGATTTCATAAACACTGAGTCTCTTATAGAAATTTTGGACACTTCCCACTTTCTAAGTCCATTATGTTCCTATGGAGTAAAATTGAGAAAAGATTATTTTAGAGCAAACCCATGATTTACTATGAACTAGCTTGATGTGTTTTCCTTCCTTGCAACCAAATGATCCCAGATTAACATATCCCCAGTCCCACCAAAGCTCAAGGAGGAAGAGGAGGAGAAGGGTTAAATGTCAGGATGAGATTTCTTTGCATTGGGTTTTGTTGGGCTATTAGAGGAGATAGGAAATAGAATGTTTCCTCTGTGACAACTTTTTCTGCTGCCACACACATTTGTGCTAGTAGCAGCTGGCTAGGTCACATCAATTTAATAAAACAACCATACTTTACAAAGCTCTAGCTTAATTAATAAAGATAAATTAAACCAAGTTGGGCATTGTGCCCAGAAAATCAGTATGACATAGAATAGTAAGAAGAGTACTATTTATTGATACATTTTGCTATCAACTTTTACGAGACTCAATGAGAAACTGGAGGTGAAAAATGCATAGATATTTTGTAAGGTTTGGGCTGGAGATGATGATGTCTGAAACTGAGATTCCCAGTTGGTAGGGATGCTTTCCTTGGGTTGGTGGAATCTCTTAGGTCTTTCCTGACCCCTCCACACCTACATGGGTCAGAGAAAGTAATGAGAGACTCCTCCCTTCCCTTTGGAGGGCATCGGTGACTTTCATTTCCCCCATATTCTCTGGAATCATGAAGAGGACCTGGGTTGGAGAGTAGAGTGTTTTAGGTTTGAACAGCCAATTTAGCACATCTTGGCAAGTGTAAACTTGGGCAAGTTCCTTAACTTTTCCAACTTTACGGTTCCTCCAAATAATGAAAATAAGTACACATCTTATATAAGTTTTGCTGTGAAGAGTAGATGAGATGACATTCAAAGAACCTCACATGCCTGAATCACAGAGGATATATAGCCGAAGGCAGCTGCCTTTGTCATTGTTCTTCTTATTCATCAGCTTGAGATGTACCATTTATTTTAATATTTAACGTAAGTCATCCGTTATCCCATAACGCCTCCAGTGAGAATGTATTTTTTTCTTTTCCTGCTATCCTTTCTCCTCATCTCGCCAGAGATACTCTATGATTCCTGGATACTATCATCTTTAGCCAGGATTTTTGGTTTTTGTTACCGGTCTTGCCACACAGTGTCACTGTTGAAACAGGCAATCTGGCCACAGGGTGGCATCCTCCTGGCCAATGCCCAGCGATCTTAGGGAATGAAGCAGGCACCTCCAGGAAATACAGTGATCTGAGAGCAGCTGCTGTATTCCATTTCACCTTCCTGGAGAGATCGCCTCTATTTAAGTACTTCTTGTGATGGACAAAATCTGTAAGACCATTGTGTGTGCAGAAGGGACCCTCAAACCTGTATATCCTGTCCATGGCTGGGGCTCAGCCTTGCTGCCTAGTTTAAGTCTCTGATCTTAGAGTGACACATCCAGAAGCTCTATGGTAGACGGCTTCTTGCCATGAGGTCTGCTACTGTCATGCTCAAGTAATTAGCATCTCATCCCTGGCAATGCTGACTTGTAGACTCCTGCTACAAAGAGTCCCTTCTAGGAGAGCTAGCCATGATCAAAGTTGTAAAACTCTTCCCTCTTTGGCTACATCTCTGCCCAGATGAGTTCCTTGGGCCTGGCTGTTTCTGCCCACACTCATGTGAAGTGGGCTGGGATAATGAGGCAGACAGGGATAAAGGAATCCTGAATTAACATCAGTTAACTCCTGTCTCTAAAGTGAGATCTCAGGTCTTTAAATGTACTGAGGGTGCTTGTCATGGGAAGGATGTCCATGAAGAGATGCCCAAGACAAATAGTTTAATCCAGGAAACAAGCTGCCAAACTAAATGTATAACATGATCCCATTTTGTCTATTTTTCTTTCACATTTCTTTACTATCTGAATTTATTTTTATAAAGTGTATGCATGATTTTGCACATAGTAAAAAAATAATAAAGATTTAAAAAAAAAACACGCCCTATACTGCTGGCATATTGGTCAGGAATAGAGCCTTCAACTGAAGGAAAAAGTAGGGGGATAGTGCAGCATCTCTCTAAGGATTGCTTTTGGAAACATTCGAAAAGTTGTATTATCAAAACTATTTTTAAAATGATGAACACAAAGTAAAATTCATAAGGTGATGTAAAAGCATATTGTAAACTAGGCTTTACTTCCTTAAAATGATTCTAAAACGAGCAAACCAATATTAAGGTCTTACAGTAACCACACCCTAAAAGCAACAGCAGAATCATACAAGAGCAGATGGTGTTTCTGCCTCTACTTGTGGCCAAGAAAAACTTCTGTGCCTTCTCCTCCTGTAGGCTTCCTTCTTCTGTTTTCACTTTTGATTAAGTGGTAGGTGGCTATATTCTTCCCATTGGATAATGCCTCCACGATGTCCAGTATCTGGGTAGCATCCATTATTCTGTTAGCGATTAAGAACTGAGGAGATGAGGGAAATTGACATTTAATGTGTACTACTGGGTGTTCAGCACTGGACAAGTGACTTTACTGCTCTCACAATCCAAAGGCCTTGGGTCCAAGAGGGGTTAAGAGCAAATCCAAAGGGGCTGACTTTTCCCCCTCTAGTTTGTATTTTTAAATAGACTTCATTTTTTAGAGCAGTTTTAGTTTGCAGCACAACTGGGAGGAAGGTACAGAGATTTCCCATATGCCCCTGGCCGCCACAGATGTATAGCTTCCTTATTATCAACATCCCCCATCAGAGTGGTACATTTGTTACAACTGATGAACCTACTTTGACACATCATAATCACTCAAAGTCCATAGGTTACATTAGGGTTCACTCTTGCTGTTGTATGTTCTGTGGGTTTGGACACATGTATAATGACATGTATCTACCATTACAGTATCGTACAGAGTAGTTTCTCTGCCCTAAAAGTCCTCTGTGCTCTGCCTTTCATCCCTTCCCCCGCCTCAGCCCCTGACAACCACTGATCTTTTTAATGTCTCCATAGTTATCTTTTTTAGGATGTCACATAGTTGGAATCATGCAGTATGTATCATTTTCAGATTGGCTTCTTTCACTTAGTAACATGCATTTAAGTTTCCTCCATGGTTTTCATGGCTGATAGTTTATTTCTTTTAGTGCTGAATTATATTCCATTGTCTGGATGTACCACAGTTTATCTATCTAGTCACCTGCTGAAGGACATCTGGGTTGCTTCCAAGTTTTGGCAATTATGAATAAAGCTGCTGCTATAAACATCCATGTGCAGGTTTTTGTGTAGACACGCTTTCAACTCCTTTGGATAAATACAAGGAGTAGATGCTGGCTTTTGGCCCTTTCCTCCTGCATCTGTGCACTTGAGAACTACAAATATGTATACTTCTTTTATTAAAAGGGCAAATACAAATTTGTCCATACATAAAGTCTCCTTTAGCTGCATATGGTTTCTGTATTAATTTGGGTGATATTGGCTCCTGCAACAGATTAACACTGATTTTCAGTGGATTAACACAATAAAAATATACTTCTCGGTTCCCAGTCCAAACTGGTTGGAAAGCTTCCCATGTAGTTATTCAGGGTCCTGGTTCCTTCCATCTCCATCAGGTGCCCAGAGTTCTTTTCGTTCAGCTGATGGCTTGGGGAGAGGGATTGGGTGGAAGTCACATGTGTGTCTGAATCACTTTAACCTGCAGGAGACAACATCACTTCTGCTCCTATCTCCTTGGTAAGAACTAGTCCTGTCTAGAAACTGGGGAATGTAGTGCTTCCTGGACAGACACTTCCCCACAAAACTCTGCACTCCAGAGCGGGATCACACATCTTTCACGGTCACCCCGTTCTCTACCACAGGTATACTCATGACTCAGGTACATGATTCTGGATTCTGGAAAAATCCAGTATTTAATCTCATCAGTCATTTTCCAACTAGCAATGAATGGCAAAAAAGACAGGTCATTTGGAGTTAACTCAGGGAGGAGGTTAGATTCAGGTCAGTCGTACTGGAGCTCCGGTCTTGAACTTACGCAAGCCATTGATTGACAGATGTGATATCCCCTGAGCAGAGTGGTCAGAGAGCATGCGGAAGCACATGTATCTGTCAGCAAATTCTTTGGTTGGGTAAGAATCTTCCATGGATTGCGAAGAATGCCAAGTGTAATGTGTACTTCTAAAGGTTATTAGTAAAACTAAACACCCCTTTGTGTAAGAAGCAGCTACACCTCTAAAACGCTGCTGCTGGAATTTCTAATGGGTTCAGCCATTTGGAGAACAAAATGGTATCATATCTTAAAGTTGAAAACCCGGGCATCTTATGACCCAGCCATTCCATCAGTACCATCGATAAGGATTTATTTTCCAGTCAATAACCCCAGACAGCTAAATAGTGCAAAGAACGGCATATAGAAATGACTCCCAGTGGTTTCATTTTTTGACAAGATGACATCTGAAGAGCAGGAAAAAATTGACCAAGTTCTTATGAGAAAGAAATTGATTCTTTTGGAATGCTGCTGTCAGCAGGGGAAAATGCACATCGGCAGCAAGTTTCAAAATGATGGAGACCGTCATGCCGTTTGCCTCACAGACATTCTCAGAGCGAGTCTACCTGAGAGTCAGAATTTGAACAGGTAGAAATATCTGTGCAAAGAAGAATCAATGAAGAATTATATCAGGTAGATCTTACGAGTGGGTGGGCTAGTACATGAGCAGGAATAATAAATTTGACAGTAACATTTTAACTAGTTTTTTTTTTTTTTAATTAACAGAAGTATTGATTCAGGGACGATGGAAACGTTATAGGATTTTTCAGTTGTAGGAGAAGTGGAGATTTAGAGATGATTATTTGCTTTGCAGACTGACTATTCAAGTAATATGGTAGAAACATGGGTGATCACCATAGTGGCATACGTAGTAAATTTTCTTTTATATGGTCACTTATCTGAGGACCTCAGCTCTTCAGAAGGATATGCTGGAAATATAAAATATATATAAAATAAAACAGGCCTCTGAGCAAAAAACATGTTACAGGGTTCATGCGCTAAAGTTCACACATTGTACTCAGAGTTGTTTCCTCACAGTACTACTTGAGTTTATCTAATTTAACTTTGTGTTTTTGTCTAGAAAGCCTGGCTGGCTGTTTCCTCCTTTAAACAGCATTGTGAAACACATTAGAGGTGTAGGTATGTGTGTGTGTGTGTGTGTGTGTGTGTGTATGTACACACCTAAAAAGTGGTTCTTAACTGGGGGTCACTTTGCCTCTCCCTCCACCAGGTGACATTTGACAATGTCTGGAGACATTTATTTAAATTGAAGTGTAGTTGATTTACAATATTGCGTTAGTTCAGGTGTACAGCATAGCGATTCAGTTTTTTTTCAGGTTATATTCCATTATAGTTTATTATAAGATATTGAATATAATTCCCTGTGCTATACAATAAATCCCTGTTACTTATCTATTTTATGTATAGTAGTTTGTACCTGTTAATACCATACTCCTAATTTATCCTCCCCGCTTCCTTTCCCTTTTCGTAACCATAGGTTTGTTTTCTATGTCTGTGAGACTGTTTCTGTTTTGTATATAGATTCATTTACATTATTCTTTAGATTCCACATATAACTGATATCATATAGTATTTGTCTTTGTCTGACTTACTTCATTGAGAATAATATTCTCTAGGTCCATCCATGTTGCTGCAAATGATAATATTTCATTCTATTTTTCGTTATATATAATATTTCATTATATATAGCTGAGTAATATTCCATTGTATATACCACATCTTTTTAAAAAAATTTTTATTGGAGTATAGCTGCTTTATAATGTTGTGTTAGTTTCTACTGTACAGCAAAGTGAATCAGCTATATGTATACATATATCCCCTCTTTTTTGGATTTCCTTCCCAGTTAGGTCACCACAGAGCATTGAATAGAGCTCCCTGTGCTATAAAATAGGTTCTCATTAGTTATCTATTTTATACATAGTATCAATAGTATATATATGTCAATCCCAATCTCCCAATTCATCCCACCCCCCTTTCCTGCTTGGTATCCATACGTCTGTTCTCTACATCTGTGGCTCTATTTCTGACTGCAAATAAGATCGTCTATACCAATTTTTTCAGATTCCACATATATGTGTTAATATACGATATTTGTTATTCTCTTTCTGACTTACTGCACTCTGTATGACATCCTCAAGGTCCATCCATATTGCTGCAGATGGCATTATTTCATTCTTTTTTATGGCTGAGTAATATTCCTTTGTATATATGTACCACATCTTCTTAAGCCAATTGTTTGTTTGTTTGTTTGTTTTGTGGTACGCAGGCCTCTCACTGTTGTGGCCTCTCCCATTGCAGAGCACAGGCTCTGGACGCACAGGCTCAGCGGCCACGGCTCACGGGCCCAGCCACTCCACGGCATGCGGGATCCTCCCAGACCGGGGCACGAACCCGTGTTCCCTGCATCGGCAGGCGGACTCTCAACCACTGCGCCACCAGGGAAGCCCAAGCCAATTGTTTTTTTGATGCCAAGACATGGAAACAACCCGTGTCCAGTTTTTGATTTTTTTTTTTTTTTTGATATTGAGTTGTATGAGCTGTTTGTATATTTTGGAGAGATTTTTGATGGTCATGACTGGGGAGGAAAGGAGAGATGTCATTGGCATTAGAAGATAGAGGCCAGGGATGCTGAAAAATATACTAAAATACACAAGACAGCCCCTACCCAAACAAAGAATTATCAGGCACAAAATGTCAGTAGTTCTGCTCTAGAAGTAGGCGGAAGAACATCAGCAAGATGTGTGTGGCAGCTTACAACATAACATTGAGGAAGGAGGCAGAAAAATGATAAAAACAGACACATGAGTTTCAAAAAATTAAATATACAAAAGCACGTCAGGGTGACATGGTTTAGCATGGAGGCAAAGAACTCTATGCATGTCAATAATCACTGAGGCTATCTCTGTATCAGAGCACTGAGCGGTAATGGCTGTTCAAATAATGTTAATATATTCAGTTTAATAAAATAGGTGGGAGATCTTCATTACCTGCAGCTAAGTGGGAATGCAGATGGCAGAGACTGACATCAGTGATAAACAGATACTTCTGAACAATGCCTGGAGCTAAGGGACTGCTACCCTTAGTTCTTTATGTGGGAGAGAACGTGCACCCAGACATCCCAGCCTTGTCACTGTGTGACCTTGGACAAATTTTAAATCTTCTGGCTCTCTGTAGAGGATTATCAGATCTATCATGCTGAGTGCTATGAAGATTAAATAAAAATATTTGTAAAGAGCCTGAGGCATAGAAGACACTTAATGCATGATACTTTTTATTACTATAGCAATGATAAAGAAATCATTCATTTATATTAATAAGTAAATACTATCTATTTGTATTTATGATGTATTTATATAACAACAAATAATACATGATGAATGCATAATAGTTTTTATAGATAATCTGATGTTTTGAGGTCTAGACATTTCGGTATCTTGGCATTGCCAGCATCTGCACATGGTACTAAACCACTTCTATCAGAAAAAACACACATCAGTGAGGCAGTCATACAGCCAAGACATGGTTAAGGGCATCAGTGGCTCTCTCTCTCTCCTTTAACTCTTGGACCTCTCATAGCTTCATCTTCAGACAGAACTAGGTTAGTATCTTGGCTTTGGGGCTTACAAACTGTGGCCTTGTTACCTTGGTTAAACAACTGTGGCTTGTAGAGAAGCAAGTTACTCTATCTCTTTAAGCCTCAGCTTCTTCACTTGTAAAATGGGATAGTAACAATTCCTATTTCTCAGGGTTATTGTTTAACAAACCTTATTAAATAAAAATTAAATGCATGCATTCAATACACATTAAAAATATTATTGGATAAAATCATGTCCGTGAAATACTTACCTCAGGGTTGGCATATAATAAGAACTCTATGAATGTTGACTGCTCTTTTCATTATTAATTATTATTACCACCCTTGGGATGGTTTTGGATGAAGATCTTATTATCACCCTGATAATCCTGGTCCTAAGTTGGCACTGCTCTCAAGGGTAATTCATCTATTGGATTTCCAGTAGTTTTATGTTAACTTTTAAAAGTTGAAAAAATCAATTCAACTTTGAAATTCCTTTTCAATAAGGAATAAGCAACTTTTTCTTTTTTGAAAAAAAGTTCAAACAGTGTAATCATTTTAGTCACAGTTATTGCATGGAAAGTGAATATTATCAGTAAAAAGAAATTATAAACTCATTTTTTGTTGAAATTACAAACTCATCTGTTTTTTTTTTATCCTTTCATACTTTCACATTGGTGAAAGGAACATGTCTTGGTTTATCCCAAATGTTATTTCAAATATTCTGGATTACTGCTTTTCAGTTTATTTTACTGTCTGTTTCAGAATAGACCTCACCTGCTTGAGCCCAGTGCTCGCTGTGGAAATCATCTAGCTTTGCTCCTGTGACACGTGACTTTTGAAGAGGTTGTATGTACTGTATAAAAGATGGGACTTGTCTCAATTGGGATAAACTTTCATTTTTTGCTGTCTGAGCAAATAAAGGTGAGACAGCAGGAAAAGCAGAGTTGTCGGTGGCAATAACTCTAAACTGGTTTGCTTTGGGGCTTAGACCTGGACCATCTTCTCTATTAATGCCAACTTGCTAAGTGATTTCACCCTGTCTGCTGGTTTCAAGTACCATTAATGTACTGATGTCTGTAAAATTTATATCCACAGCCCAGATCTCACCCCTGAGGCCATTCTCATCCATTGAACTACCTACTTGACATCTCCATGTGACTGTCTAATAGGAAATCTAAACGTCACACATGCAAAACCACACTCCTGATTCCAGACCATGACCTTCACCAGGCCTATGCTCCTCTAGCTCAGTAAGTGGCCCCAGAGCAGTGATGAAGAACTGTCTGGTCTTTGTCTCCATTCCTGGGAGGGACTCTCTACCCTTGCAATCTCCCACATGATAGGAATGTCTTTGTTAATCATGGTGGGCCCCTTAGACCACACCTGAGTTTATGCTAATGAGATGACTCAGGACAGGAGCTGGCCATGCCAGGAAGGCCATCCATGTGATTTGAGGGTTGGAGCCTTGAGCCATTTGATATCGGCCCAACCTCTGGGGGTGGGGCAGCTGGAGATTAAATTCTGTTCTGTGGCCAATGATCCAATTGATCATGCCTATATAATGAAAACACAGTAAAAATTCTGGGCCCTAGGGCTTGGGTGAGCTTCCTGATTTGTGATACACATTGATGTGCCAGGAGGGTGACACGTCCTGAGGACATGGAAACTCCACATCTGGGATTCTCCCAGACCTCACCTTATGTGTCTCTTCATTTGGCTGGTCTTAATATGTATCCTATATAATAAAACTGTGAAGGATAATATTTTCCTGAGTTCTGTGAGTTGTTCTAGCATAATGGAACCCTCAAATAGTCAGCCAGTTGGTTAGAGGTGCAGGTGGCCTGAGAACCCTGGAGCTTGTGTCTGGTGTCTGAAGTGAAAGGAGCCTCATAGAGGGCTGTGCCTTGAACCTGTGAAGCCTGAACTAACTCCAGGTAGTTAACCTAAGCCCATCCACTTCTTCCCATCTCTACTGCCCCCTCCCCAATCTAAGCCACCGTCGCTTCTCATCCAAGCAACTGTGATGGTCTCTACATTGGTCGTCCTTCCACTCTTGCCCCTACTGTCTACTCTCCATTCTCTTCCACTCTGTCATCAGGTGATCTTACAGAAATGTGAATCGCTTAATGACATGCCCCTGAGAAATGCTCCTATAGTTTCCCCTCACACCTAGAATAAAATTCACATTCCTTCCCAAGTCATACAAGGTCCTGCACAGACTTGCACCTGTGTATTTATCCAACCTCAATTCCCCTTATTCACTGTGCATCAGTCACACGGGCTTCCTTTCCGATCCTTTACTTCAGTGATACTCAACCTAATTGCACTTTAAAATCAGCTGGAACACTTAAAAAATACCTGGCACTTGAGTGAAGCCTGGGCATCTGTAGTTTTAGAGAGTTCTCCAGGGTAATCAAAGGGGCAGCCAAGGTTGAAGACCAGAGCATTAACACATTGAGCTCTTTTCTGCCTTTAGGCCCTTATCCTTGTTGTCCCATCCACCTGGAGTGCTCTTGAAATTGCGAGGGCTCAGTTCAGACATCACCTCCTCAGAGAAGTCTACTCTGACATTCTACCTAAGGTGGCCCCCGATGTTTTCCTCTTTCTCGTCCCTTTATTTACTTTCTAGTACTTATTGTAAGTATCTTGCTTATTTAGGTTTACTTGTATCTGCTTCCCCCAGTAGAATGTAAGTACCATGAGAACAGGATCTTATTTGTTGCTGTATCCTCACTGCCTAGCACAATGCTTGACATATATAGATGCTCATTAAATACTTATTATTATTATTTTTTTGTGGTACGCGGGCCTCACACTGTTGTGGCCTCTCTCATTGTGGAGCACAGGCTCCGGACGCTCAGGCTCAGCGGCCGTGGCTCACGGCCCCAGCCGCTCCATGGCACGTGGGATCCTCCCGGACCAGGGCACGAACCCGTGTCCCCTGCATCGGCAGGCGGACTCTCAACCACTGCGCCACCAGGGAAGCCCCTCATTAAATACTTTTTAAGTGTTTCTTAAATAATTGAATACCTGAAAAAACTAGCTAAAGTTCCACATAGAAAAATAGTACTCAATGAATTTAATGGCTTTTTTGTCCTTCCGTATGTAGTTTATCTGTATCTAGATCTATATCTCTATTTCTACATGTCTATAGACACATATGTATATGAACATTTATGTAAATACACATTCACACACATATACATACACATACTATGTGTGTATTATATATATACATATATATATATATATTTTTTTTTTCCTAGAAAAAATGGTTCTTTAAAAAATATTTGCCCAGCTGTGTGAAAATGCGAAGTAGATGAATCCCAGGAGTCCTAAATAGGGCCCTAAATAGGAGGGGAGCATTATTTGGCTGTCAGATTGGAGACTGCTCAGGTTGAGGTTTTGGGCTCAAAGCCTTCATGGAACACTCCCTTTGTCTGACCAATTTCTGGTCATCTCTCAGGCCCCAGCTTTGGTGTCACTGCCTCGCCCCATGGTACATTGCCCTGCTGACAACCACTGTGGAGGATTTGACATGCCTGTTTATTTGTCCCATCTCTCAGGGACTATGTCCTGTGTCTCCATTTCTCTGAGCACCCAGAACAGGGCCTGGCATATAGCTGGAGCTCAGGATGGGCATTGGATGTACTTGAGCCCAGGGCAGTAACAGAAGGGGTTTCAGAGACATTCAGCTGGGCTCAGACCCCAGCTGCCTCCTTCACTTCTTCATCACCCTGGACAGAGCCTCAGTCACTTCATTTAGAACATGGGGGAAACAGTATCTGCCTTCAAGTTTGTGGGACCAAATGGAGACTCTACGGGGAAATGCTTTGTAAAGGCTCTGGTCATCAAATTGTAAATTAAATTAAATTAAATTTGTTGGGTCCCCTAATAATTTTTCAAAGCAGAGACATGATACCTGGCCGACCATTTTATTTTATTTTATTATTTTTAAAATTTTTGGCCGTGCTGCGTGGCATGTGGGATCTTAGTTCCCCAACCAGGGGTAGAACCCATGCCCCTTGTAGCAGAAGCGTGGAGTCTTAACCACTGGGCCACCAGGGAAGTCCCCTAGCTGACCATTTTAGACCCTGGGGACTCATCAGGGAGCACGGCTGTGCCTGCTCTGCACCTGCCCCTCTATGTTCTTTTCACTCAATAGCATTTCCCTAAGTTTCTTGACTAGTCAGCAGGGCTCTGAGGTAGTGCAGATTCTGTGAAGACCAAGCTCCCCTCTGGGTGGATGGCTTTGTGGAGACCTTGAGGACAGGTTAGCGTCTGTGACAAGTAAACAGAAAATACATGCTGGGTTCTTCAGGTCACTTTTCGTCCCTGATCATTAAACTACAGCATGCACAGGAAAATTGTGAATCTGAATACTAAATGTGAGGAACTGACAGTGGCTTCTTTGATGAATAATTCTCAATCTGATTCTCAGTGTCACGGAACTTACTGGTAAGCCCTCATTGCTTGATTGATGAGGTTTTTGCCAAGGCTTTCTTTTTTTTAAATCTTTGACATTTTTAGCTTGCTTACAACCCAGGGGCTTCAGGCACAGGCAGTTCTACTTTCTTCTAGGAAAATGGACCTCTTTCAATGAAATAAATTTGTTTCTGAAGGCTCATTTTGATGTTCTCTCTCTCTCTCTTTTTCTGTGGTCTCTAACTGAATGCAAGAAGGCTGCAGTAAGGTAGGCCCTCTATCTGCAAATCTGAAACTATGGGAAATGAGGTATGCTCAGAAAATTGAATAGAAAAATTCATGCTAGGTGGGATTACCTATCTGTGGAATATACCATAAGATTGTTTGTTTGTAAACATTTAAGCAAACAGTTGGAGGATACCCCAAGCTCTATCCAAGGGGAAAAACACAGGCTCTACAGTTGGAAAGAAACCATTCCAAATCTTGGCTCCATAATTTACTACTTGTGTAATCTTGGACAACTTTCTTAAATTCTCTAAATCTTAGTTTCCTTATTTTCAGATTTTTTGTGCAAATGAATACAGCAGAGAATTTATTATAACAGTTAAATGAGGTATTGTATCCAAAGCCTCTTGGATAGTGCTCATACATCACAGGCACGGAGGACAAGGGTTATTATTAACATGGCCCTCTTCATTATCAAGGTTGTTAGGGCACAGTTTCAAGGAGGTAGGACAAATGGATGTCACTGCTATTTTGAAAAAGAATTGTCAACATTTATAGGAGTACTTGTCTAAGTGTTGTTCTATATGTATTAACTCAACAACACTGTGAGGTAGGTACTATTCTCATCTCTATTTTATAGATTAGGAAATTAAGGCACAAACACAGTCACACAGCTAAACAGTGGTGGAAACGGGATGCCACCTTAGGAGGTCTAGATCTAGATCTAGAACTTGTGCACTGAAACACTGACTGTGTCAGCCTCCTTCCAGGGCATAAATCCAGTCAGCTTGGTTCACTATATTAAGAAAGAGAAGGGAAATGGTAAATCTAGAGAGCAGGGCAGAATAAAGTGATTCATACTGCTGAAGGAAAGGAGGCACAGAAGCCAATCAAACATTTTCACTTTGGCTTAGTGTTTTATCAGAAATATGCGTAGAATTTTTTGTTCTCCATAGTTAGCACTGAGTATAATATAATACAGTATAATACAATATAAATAATATAATATAATATAATATGTGTGCATATATAATATTTTAAATATTATTTGCACTTGCTTTTATTCGATGCTCTAGGAAGATAGACTATGTTTGACGGCTTTGAGTAATTTTATTTCCTTCTCTGTTTCTTTGTTATATATATATATAGCATGTATATATATTAGTCAAAAGACTTGGGTGCAAATCCAGGCTCTACCATTACTAGTTGAACGACCATAGGCAAGTTATTTAAATAACTTGAGGCTTGATTTCCTCATTCATGAGAAAAGGATGACAAGAATGTTTCAAGATCTTGTAAGGTTCAAATGAGTTAACTGTGAAAGTGCTTTGTAAAACCACTTGCTGCTTATTACATAATGGCAGGGGTAGTGTCTTTCTCAACTGTATACTCTTCATCTCCCAGCAGTACCTTGTGTTCAGGAGACAATTTTATAGATATTTGCTGAATTTTTGAGTAGGGGGAAAAAGAAGCAAACAGCAAACGTTTTACGTCATATATAATGTGATGTAAATTTTTTTTTTTTTTCCTGCACCACACGGCGTGCGGAATCCTGGTTCTCTGACCAGGGATCGAACCCTCACCCCTTGCAGTGGAAGCATGGAGTCTTAACCAATGGACTGCCAGGGAAGTCCCCCTTTGCCATATATTTATTGCAGGTGTTCTTTGTTCCAGGCATTGTGCTGCAGGAGTGTCCTCAGGTGTGCTTGAACTCCAGAAGCATAGGCTTAGAGCATAGATAAGTTGTAGTACTCCTTCAATCTGCATTCAAGGAGGATCTACCTTTTCCAGTATATTGACTTTCCTAGTTCCTTTGGAAGGTGGACTCTCATTGAGGTGTCATTAAACATCTGAACCTACATTTAAGCATCCTTGTTCTTATTGAATACACATCAAGAAACCATCCGATGACTTGTGTTCTGATTCATGGGTTTTACACACTTGAGTATTTTGGTCAGTGTGGTAGTTATGTTACTCATTATAAATTAATAAACTGACATTCTGAGTTACTCACCAGTCTTCAAATTGTGTTAATGTGAGATCACTTCTGAGAAATGATGACATTCTTTCTGATTCTTTTTTTTTTTTTTGGAGCAAATAATTTTTATTATTATTTTTTTCTTTTACAAATGCACCGAAGAATCATGCAATGCTGCCAGCATTGGATGCAATCCTGGGCCACAAGTTTGCGCATTCCTTTGCAACTGGTCCTGTGATGGCAGAACCTTTTATCTCGCCTTTATTGTTTACTATGACCCCTGAATTACCTTCAAAATAAAGAAACACACCATCTTTTCTCTGGTATCACTTTCCTTGTCGAATTACCACTGCTGGATGTACCTTCTTTCTGAGCTCTGGTTTGCCTTTCTTGACTGTGGCCATCACCATGTCACTCACACCGTAGCAGGAAGTCTCCTCAGTCGTCCCTTGATCCCCTTCACAGAGATGATATACAGATTTTTGGCTCCTGTGTTGTCAGCACAATTGATCATGGTTCCAACCAGAAGACCTAAGGAAATCTGGAATTTTGTACCAGAGGACCCACCACGTCCTCGCTTCGACATCTTGAACGCCCTCTTTCTGATTCTTGATGTACAAATTACTTGCCTAAGGAATAGCCTCCGGAATTTGTTGAGTTTACCAAAATAATGTTACCTTTTGAGTTCTCCTGGTGCCTGGTTGGTTTGCATGGACTTTCTTTGAAAATACAGTATAATCAAATTTCCAGACAAGTCACAGTTCCTACAACGGGTAAAGAAAAATAAAGAACTAATACTCTTCTTAGATTTGAAAATATTAGCAATAGTGGTTCTATTCTCACTGGACATTTTGAGATTCATTCACAACCCTTTGAGGTTCACCCATGCTGATGTACTTAGCTCTGATTCATTCTATTTTCTCTGCTGTACATATTCATATAGCAGAATGAACTTATGAATATACCGTAGTTTTTCATGTATCTATTCTATTGTTAGTAGACATTCTGTTGCTTTCAGTTGACTTGCTTTTACAAATCATGCTGCTTGAACACTCTTGTTCATGTCTCTCAGTGCACGTGTGGATACAAAGATTTCTTTAAAATATCTAGGTTTGAAACTGCTGTGCCAGATTGGATACAAATATTCAAATTTACTAGGTTATTTTCAAGTGTTTATACCATTCTTAGTGGATTTTGAGGCCAAAAATGAATCAATAAATGTTACAATTCATAGTAAGTTTGTAAACATGAAGTTTACAAAAGAAACTTTTGAACAGGTTTTCAGGCAAAAATCATGGGAAGTTCTGTAATTTAGGACACATAGAATCTGTATTTTATTGATTTTGTACAAGTAAAACAAGATGGTTTCAAAAAGGAGGTAGAATGATGAACATCTGAGAGTTGAATTTCAATGAATTGTTAATTCATTTGCCTCTAGTCTAGATGGTCTGTTAAGAATTTTTCCCACAGCGATGTAAAACTATTGAAGCTTTCATATCATTTTTTTTGCAAAGCACAAGACCTCCTATAAACCAAATTTTCTTCCCCCCCAAAAGAAATATTGCAAAAAAAAGCTTTTCTTATGAAATTGATACATTTTGTTTTTGTTTTTGTTTTTTTTGGCAGTACGCGGGCCTCTCACTCTTGTGGCCTCTCCCGTTGTGGAGCACAGGCTCCGGACGCACAGGCTCAGTGGCCATGGCTCATGGGCCCAGCCGCTCCGAGGCATGTGGGATCTTCCCAGACCGGGGCAGGAACCCGTGTCCCCTGTATCGGCAGGCGGATCCTCAACCACTGCGCCACCAGGGAAGCCCGAAATTGATAAATTTTATCACAGGGATCAAAACTATAGAAGAACCATTCAGAGGAATACTCTTCAAATAAAAAGACGCACAAGTACACTATTGCTAAAGAGCTTGAAAACCATCCTGAGAGTTAACGACAAGCATGATGTTCTGCAGGGCCCAGAAAGGGATGCTGACAGGCTGAGTGTATTATGACAATGTTGCATGCCAAATAATATCAACAGTGTACAACAGTGGAAGAACCATTGCCACTGCCTGGGAATTGTGGGAGACACCTGACTTTACATATGGATACAGCCACTGAGGGGTTGTCTTAGTTTCTTGGAGCCATTGCAAAAAATTACAACAAACTGTTCTGGAAACCAGAAGTCCAAAATCAGCTTTACTGGGCTGAAATCAAGGTTTGGCAGGGTCACATTCCCTCCAGAGGTATTAGGTGAGGTCTATTTCTTGGCTCTTCCAGCTTGTGGTGTCTGGTCTGTGACTTAAAACCATTGATGTTTTTGCATCATTTTCAAGCAACTCATGCTTTCTTTGGCCTGTAACTGCATCACTCCAATCTCTGCTGCTGTTCTGCGATGTAGCTGGTGTACCAATTTAAGAATATGTGGATTAGGACCTACTGAATGTGGAGGCACAAACCACCCACAAGCACCCCAGCTCCCACTTTGGGGAAGTGAGACCCACATCTACATCAAGAAAGTAGAGTCACAAGATGTATTACAGATCTCAGAAGCAAGGGGACACAATGAACCAGGGGGAGAGCAGCCCATCCCTGGTCCTGAGCGAGCAGGAGGTAGAGAGCAGGGTAGCAAGGACCTATTACCTATAAGGTGGTTGGAGTGGAGGTCACTAACTTTTCTGGTGTTTACCTCTCAGTGGGAAAAGTAAAATGGAAACATGTGGCGGGAATCCTAAACTCAAGTCCTTACCTAAATGTCCATAACCTAGGTGTGCACAGGGTTACCATATTGTAAAATGCCTAGGCAACAACTCAGAAAAACAAAAGTTGTTTTTCTCATCATATGTCCTCACATAGCCTTTTCTTCTGTGTGTGGTCAACTTTATGTCTGCCTTCCTCTTATAAGATTACATGTGTTGGAGTTTAGGACCCAAGTGGACTACCCAGAATAATCGCCTCATCTCAAGATCCTTAATTTAATCACATCTCAAAAACTTTACCAGGTAACATTCACAGTTTGCAGGGATTAGGGCCTGATATCTTCGGGGGCCACCCTTCAGCCCACTCCAGGGGCAGAGCGGGAGTTACCAAGATGTATGTGTGAAGAACATACACACTGAAATTATCACTGAAATTTCATGTTGCAAGAAGAAAGATTTTTTAAAATTTAATCAATAACACTTTGTGGGCATAATGTAGACTTAAGTAGGGTTATTGGGAAAAATATTGATGGAGCTCTAGCTAATTTATAATGAGAAAGAGCTTTGTCACATTAATCAAAGAGGTGGCTCTTGTGTGTCAAAAAACAAAATGCTTTTTCACAAAGAATAGTTGTACTTTAACTCTTTTTTTTTTTTTTTTTTTAATTTT
>NW_006783200.1:45550-80456 GCF_000442215.2 Lipotes vexillifer | reverse complement strand
CTCTCACTGTTGCGGCCTCTCCCGTTGCGGAGCGCAGGCTCCGGACGCGCAGGCTCAGCGGCCATGGCTCATGGGCGCAGCCGCTCCACGGCATGTGGGATCTTCCCGGACCGGGGCATGAACTCGTGTCCTCTGCATCGGCAGGCGGACTCTCAACCACTGCGCCACCAGGGAAGCCCCTATACTTTAACTCTTAATCTTCATTTGGCATTGAAGGAAATATTGAAGATTGTGCATAAGAACAAATCGGGGTCTCTGTGTGCACATCTTTTCATGCTGACACATAGTTAGGGTGACACTGCTCTCCTCCAGTGAGGGCACTGTTCTGGAATGTGGGAATGGTACATTTTTGTCTTTGAAATGGGGAATGAAATTAAAATAATTTTTTTCATAATGCCATTTACACCTAAATTCATAAATCTCAGTATCTTGAATAGTGAGAACCAGGCGTCTAAACTCTCAGGTTATAGGCAAAATATTTCTATGATGAACACTCAGGGCGAGATAGCAGGATTTCTTAAGCTGAACTGTTGTGTGAAGAGTTGGATAGCTGGGAGTTTGTTTACCAATAGTTAATGTTTTTCTTCTCTTGTTAGAGAAACACATGAAGAAAAACACAATATAATGTTCGAGATACACACACACACACACACACACACACACACACACACACACACACACACACACACATATATATGTATCCATATCCACATTCGGGCACTGCAGCAGACCATGAAACAATACTTTCTAGAGCTATGGTCAATAAAGGAGTGAAAAAGTCATCTTCCAAGCAGAAATATTTACCCTTTGGCTTTCGATTGTGATTGCTGGTCTACATAGTGTTTAGCAGGATGGTGAAAGTATTCAGTGAGAAACCACTTCATGTTCTGAGAAAAATTTAATTTAAGTTTTAAATTTTTAGAACCACTTTATGAAGCTATGATTGACACATAAAAAGCTGTATAAATTTAAGGTATACAAATCCGTGAGTTTGAAGATAAGCATACACCTGTGAAACCATCATTTCCATTAAAGCCATAAATATCCATTACCACCCAAAGGGGAAACCACTTCATTTTCTATTTGATTTTCCAAACTTGTATAAAAGAGGTGTCCAATATTTACTGCCATTCCTGACCACCTGAACTCTGTGCTCAATAACTCTGTGTTTAGTAAAAATACAGAGGAAGGTAAACCATATGAGGAGGAAAGACAAGATGTATAATCTGACCTGTGGCCCAAACTATAGGACACTGAGCCAGATGGAGGGATGTTGGTGAAAGATTGCAAAGGGTGTCATTCCTATAACTGATGAAACATTTCTATTCATGTTAATTTAAAATATTTTATTTTTTAGAGTTGCTATATGATCCAGCAATCCCACTCCTGGGTATATACTGGACAAAACTATAATTAAAAAAGATACATGCACCCCTATGTTCATAGCAGCAGTATTTACAATAGCCAAGACATGGAAACAACCTAAATGTCTATCGACAGATGAACGTATAAAGAAGATGTGGTACATATATACAATGGAATACTACTCAGCCATAAAAAAGAATGAAATAATGCCATTTGCAGCAACATGGCTGGAGCTAGAGATTATCATACTAAGTGAAGTAAGTCAGAAAGAGAAAGACAAATACCATATGGTATCACTTATATGTGGAATCTAAAATATGACACAAATGAACCTACCTATGAAACAGAAACAGATTCACAGACACCAAGAATAGACTTGTGGTTGCCAAGGGGGAGCGTGGTCGGGGAATGAAGTGGGAGTTTGGGATTAGCAGATGCAAACTATTATATATAGAATGGATAGACAATAAGGTCCTACTATATAGCTCAGGGAACCATATTCAGTATCCTGTGATAAACCATAATGGAAAAGAGTATGAGAAAGAATATGTATATGTGTAACTGAATCACTTTGCTGTGTAGCAGAAACTACCACAACATGGTAAATCAACTATACTTCAATAAAGAAACATAAAAATAAAAAAATATTTTTAGCATATCAAATTTATCATTTATAATATAATATTGTTAGTATTTATTAATAAATTTTTTATCATTTATTTTTGTCTACCAATACTATTGTCTATCAATTATTCTTGTCATTGATACAGTGTTAATACTCTTAATTTTAGTAATATTTTAATTTTAATAAAAGTTAATACCAATTTTATTTGCTTTACCTAAAACCAGTGGTCCACATTTGTGCTGAGTGAGCATTAAGCTCTCTGCACATGGAAAAATTTGAGAAACACTTCCCCATCTAGTCCTACTCCTAGCTAGGCACTGGAGAAAAACGATGAACAAAACATGCTATTCCTGATATCGAGGACTTGAAATCTAACTGGTAATTTATATGCATAAATTACCAGAATAATGAGGCAATGTATGATTTCTAATTGTACAAAGAAATTTGTATTTGCCAAGTGTCAGGACTAAAGTCAGGAGAGAGTTTTCTTGACTGTGTCACTGTATCAGTAGCCTTTAAAACTTTTAACCGTTAATGGTTAGTGTGAAGAATTTTAAACAATACAAAAAAGAAGAGTATAGTCTGGTGAGCCACTATTTGCTCACTACAAATATTCGGTAATGATTAAATCCATGGCCATTCCTATCTGATATATATTGCCAACCACTTCTTCCCACCCTACTCCCTGGATTATTTTGAAGCAAATCCCAGACATATTGTTTCATCTATAAATATTATCAGAGTATCTTTAAAAGATATGTGCTCTTTAAAAAATATAACCTACTATATCATTAAATTACATAAAAGTTACTTACTTTCTAATCTTTGATCAGTGTTCCAAATTTCCCCGATTGTCTTATAAGCATGTGTGCATGCACATGAGCTCATGTGTTGTTCTGCATGCTTCTGCATGGGTGTGCATGTGCATGTGTGTGTTTATACTTGGTTTGTTGGAAATAGTATGCAAACAATCCATATATTATATTGATTGATTGATCTCTTAAGTGTCTTTTTAAATCTGTGGTTTCCCTTTCCATTTCCCTTTTTTTTTCTTTTGTGTGACCATTAAGAAAAAAAAATTATGTAGTCAAATTGATCCATTCTTGCCTTACTGCTTCTGGATTCTGTGTCATGATTAGGGAAGATTTCCCCAGTCTCAGATTAGATACATTCACACACATTTTCTTCTGCATGTTTTCATACTTTATATTTAAACCTCTGACCCATTCGGAATTTATTCTAGCATAAGGTGTGAAGAATGGATCTAATTTTGTATTTTTCCAGATGATTGTCCAAATTTCCCAGCACCATTTATAAAATGTCCACTCCCACAATTCTCTTTTTAATTTTCTCACCTGGTCAAGGGAGAGTAGTAGTGTGAGAGAGATGGACAAATATTATTCAGACATTATAACAAATAAAGCAATCCATGTGTACAGATGCAGAAAAATGTCTTTCATATATTAGTAAATTAAAAAAAGATGTAGAGGTGAATACATTATGAATCAGGGACTTCCCTGGAAGTCCAATGTGTAAGACTCCACGCTCCCATTGCAGGGGCCCCGGGTTCGATCCCTTGTCGGGGAACTAGATGCCTCATGCATGCCGCAACTAAGAAGAAGTCCGCATGCTGCAGCTAAGAAAAAGTCCTAACGCTGCAACGAAGATCCCGCATGCTGCAACTAAGACCCGGCGCAGCCAAAATAAATAAATAAATATTAAAAAATATTATGGGGCTTCCCTGGTGGTGCAGTGGTTGAGAGTCTGCCTGCTGATGCAGGGGACACGGGTTCGTGCCCCGGTCCGGGAAGATCCCACGTGCCACGGAGCGGCTGGGCCCGTGAGCCGTGGCCGCTGAGCCTGCGCGTCCGGAGCCTGTGCTCCTCAATGGGAGAGGCCACAACAGTGAGAGGCCCGCGTACCGCAAAAAAAAAAAAAAAATTATGAATCAACTTTTGTTTAAAAATTATATATATATGAAAATATCTGGAAGGATATTCTTCAAACTGTCAGTAATGGTTAAGTGGTTACCTCTAGATGTGGGATAGAGGGGATTGAGCTTTAATTTTTATCTTTGTATACTTTAGTATTTATTTATTTTTTTTTACAATGAGTACATATTACATTAGCTCAAAAAATTGAAATCTGGGGACTTCTCTGGTGGTCCAGTGGTTAAGACTGCGCTTCCAATGCAGAGGTTGCAGGTTCGAGCCCTGGTTGGGGAACTAAGATACCACATCCCACATGCTGTGCAGGGTGGCCAAAAAAAAAAAAAAAAAGTTGAAGTTTAAAAAAATTGAAATCTGAAATAATAGGTCATTAACATATCATGAACTGCATTCAACAAACGTTTACTGAGTTCCACTGTGTGCTAGGTTTGCTTGTATGCTCTGTGTATGTTTCTCAATGCTGCACTTTCAAATCATCCACCTTCTCTGTTTCTCAGTTTCCTACTCTCTGAAAAAAGAAAGCGTCAGAATGTACTTAGAATGGACAATTAGGAGACCTGATTCTTGTCCTCACCCCTCTGGGCTAGCTTGTGAATTGGGTTAGTGTATGGCTTCTCTGACCCTCAGCTTCTGCACCTGTTAAATGGGGGTTTGGATCAGGTCCTCTCTGCATTGTGTTGTCCCTCTCTGGAATTCTGTGGTCTGACAATATTTCCATGTACTCTGCATTCACCATGTGACCAGTCCCATTCTAGCCAGGCTGGCCAATTCCATCAGTCCCTGACAATCCAGCCTGACTGGAAAATAGTATTCAGTGAACATCTACTCTGTCTGGTTATGCACATTCTGCAGACCAGGATAGTGATTTATTTAATTTATATTTAATTATTATCATAGTTGGCAAATGGCAGGAAAATTTTGAGGAGGGGAATTAAAAAGGGATTACATAAGCCCCCTGAGTAATAAGGTTTTTTTTTTTCTTGGATAGTGAAGTTATTCTGTTTCCTTCAATACCTTTTTTTGTATAATAAGTTTTTAATATAGTCTTTTTTTTAGTTTTATGAGTACAGTGTGATTATGTTTTAAATGCATTCAACTTAAGCAAATGCAGCTAAATGCATGTGATTCTAGTGCTTATTTTGCATACAGCATGGACTTTATATACAAGTTGACTTCCTCATCTGGTACTTAGCTGAAGAAATAGCTATCTAGGCAAGTGCCCTCTTGTTGGACATTTAGATGATTTCCAGTGTTTTGCTGTTGCAAATAATGTTACAATGACTTGCCTTGTGAAATCTCTCTGAATTGAAAACAGACTCTTAAAAGAATGTCAAGCAATCAGAGAATAAGTACTGTGAACATTATTGTCTGGGTTTTGCCCTAGTTTTCCAAGATTATCAGCAGCCCATAAAGCAGCTGAGGCCTCAGCTGCATAACAGATGGGCAAAGCCCACAGGGGCTGAATGTGGACTTAATACACCGGATGGAGGAAGAAAGGCAGACACAGGAGTTTAAGATTGCCATGGAAACATGCTTCCTGGCTAAATATACATCTTGGTGTCTGACCCATGTCTCAGAGTCTATGATGACCTGTATATGTGGAGTGAGGTCCCACTTTGAGCTCAGCAGTTTCCGAGGAGATGCTGCAGTCCCCAGCAGCCTTTGCCCTCTCCCTTATGACTCAGGAAGACCAGTTGGAGTTGTCCTCACACATAAACAGAAAAGCCATGAAATATTAATGATTTGTTACTGACTCTGTGGCAAACACTTGGAGAACATCACCTTCCAAATCAATAAGCTTTTCACCATGCATAAGAGTGCCCTGAAGTCACACTTATCATTATCCTTCTGGGTACAGGGTGGGAGGCCTAGGAGCACAGACCAGAGGAAGATGCCAACCTGGGAGGGTCATAGTCCCTTTTCTCAATGTTTTTATTGCAGAACAAATTCAATCAGTGCCAAAGAAGAGGAGCGTGTTACTCATCAAACAACTCCAGACTTGAAGAAGCCCGATAGGTCACTGATTTTTCCACATACAAATGTTAGGAAAAGGGAGGTGGTAGAATTTTAACATATTTTATCTTTGTTTACACGCACTCATTACAGTACATTTGGAGAGTGCAGAAAGATATTAAAATTATTCAGTAAAAAGTTTTTCCCACTTCCACTCCACAGTGGGGTGGAAAGTTCACAGCGTTTCCATATATCCTCTGCCCCCTCAACATGCATAGCCTCCCCTATTATCAACATCCCCCACCAGAGTGGTACATTTGTTACAGTCAATAATTCACACTGACACGTCACTATAACCCAAAGTCTAGTTTACCTTAGGGTTTACTCTTGGTGTTGTATATTCTATGGGTTTGGACAAATGTATAAAGACATAGGTCTACTGTACACCTGTCATGCAGATTAGTTTCACTGCCTTAAAAATCCTCTGTGCTTTGTCTACTCATCCCTTAATCTTAAGTTACATGTGTCTTTATATTTAAAGTGGGTTTCTTGTAGACAACATATAGCTAAATCTTTTTTATTTTGGCCGCACTACGTGGCTTGTGGGATCTTAGCTCCCTGACCAGGGATGAAACCTGGTCCCTGTCAGTGGAAGCACGGAGTCTTAACCACTGAACCACCAGAGAATTCCCTTAAGTCTTGTTTTTTTTGTTTGTTTGTGCTTTTGTTTTTGTTTTGCGGTATGTGGGCCTCTCACTGTTGTGGCCTCTCCCGTTGCGGAGCACAGGCTCCAGACGCGCAGGCTCAGTGGCCATGGCTCACGGGCCCAGCCGCTCCGCAGCATGTGGGATCTTCCCAGACCGGGGCACGAACTCGTGTCCCCTGCATCAGCAGGCGGACTCTCAACCACTGCGCCACCAGGGAAGCCCAAGTCTTGTTTTTTGATCCACTCTGTCAAAGTCTATCTTTTCATTGGTGTGTTTACACCATCGACATTTAAAGTGATTATTGATATAGTTGGATTAATATCTACCATATTTGTTTCTATCTTCTATTCCTTGCCCTTATTCTTTATTCCTATTTTTGTCTTCTACTCTTTTTCTGTTATTTGTGGTTTTAATTGAGCATTTTATATGATTCCATTTTCTCTCCTTTCTTAGCATATCAATTATATTTTTTCATTTTTTTTTTTTTTAGCGGTTGCCCTGGATAGAATTTGCAATGTACATTTACAGATAATGCAAGTCTACTTTCAAATAACACTATACTGCTTCGCAGGCAGTGCAAGTACCTTATAAAAACAAAATATTCCTAATTCCTTCCTCCTGTCCCTTGCTTGTACCTTATATTACTGCTGTCATTTATCTCACTCATACAGAATCATATGGAAGTGTATATGCTTATATATACAATTGCATATGCTTATATTGTATGTATAATAAACATACATAATCAAGTACAGTGTCGCTATTGTTATTTGTAACAAACTATTATCTGTGAAATCAGTTAAGAATAAGAAAAGTAAAAGTTTTTATTTACCTGCATGTATTACTTCTCTAACGCTCTTCCTTTCTTTATGTGGATCTGAGTTTCTGACCCATATCGATTTCCTTCTGTTGGAGGAGGTAATCCAGAGGATGTGACCACTGGATGATGTGTGAACAGGACCAGGGAAATGGGAGGCTCTTCACCCCACCCCTGTCCTTGGCATGTACACTCTGCCCACCGTTCCCACAGTGGGAGCCATTTTCCAGGATGTAGCTTTGAGAGTGATCTGTTGCTGAGACCATCTGGACAGTATGTGTGACAGAACCCTGTTCAGGCTTCTATATAAACTTTAAGATTCTGGCGGGCAGGTGTGGAGATGGACTTCTCTTGCGGTGCCCAAGAAAAGCCTCAGACAAGCCTCAAGATAACTTTCTTACCGAGTTAGGTCGCGTGGACCCCTACTTGAGCCCTAGCTGGCCTCAGAGGGGAAGGTTCTTTTTCCATTCAAGTTCGTGCAGCCAAAACCGAAACCAAAGCTGAGATGGAAGCAAGGCAACATTTATTCAATGGCCAGAGGATGGAGAAGGAGGAACATAGTTCGCAAATCAACTTCTCACCAATGGGGATGATTCAGGCAAGATCTTAAGGGCAAGGTTAATGAGGGGGAGGCATCTACATTGGTTTTCCAGGAATAGCCGTGATTCTTCCTGGAACTGGGCTGCCACCTCCTTTCTGCCCTTGTATGGTTGTTGGCATCTGGGTGGGAAGCGGCGTCGAACCAGTCTGGTGCGGATGGCTGAGATCCTAGTATTATAATGAGATGGTAATGAGCTGCAGGGCGGCTTTGTCCCGCTTGTGAAGCTGAACCAGCTTGCCGCAGTTTTCCTGTGGATGGACTCTTGTTCCTGCGCTCTGAACACAGCTAGAAGATATGGTTAGTTGTGGTTTTCTGCCAGTTTACCTGGAGGGAGGGGCCGGGGTATGGTTCTGGGGCCACAGCCTCGGTACCAAGTTCCTGTGCTTGTTAAACCTACCGCCTACCAGGCTGGAGTGTCTGCCTCTTCCTTCCATCTCTCCTCACCCTCTGTGTCTGGGGGCCCCTTTCAGATTTCACCCGGGAAGTTCCAGGTTGTTGGTTTTGAACCAACACCTTCTCTCTGAAGAAACTAGAAACTTCTTTTAACATTTCAAAGCAAGACTGCTGGCAACACATCCTCTCAATTTTTTGTTTGCCTTAGAAAGTATTTTTGGTAATTCCCTGGTGGTCCAGTGGTTAGGACAACAAGCTCTCACTGTTGAGGACCCGGGTTTGATCCTTGGTCGGGGAACTAAGGTACCACAAGCTGTGCGGTGTGGCCAAAAAAAAAGAAAAAGGTATTCTTCACTTTTGCAGGATAACTTCTTAGAATACAGAATCCTAGGTTGGCATTCATTTTTTTCTCTCAACACTTCAAATATTTCACTCCATCCTCTTCTTGTTTGCATCATGGTTTCTGAGGAAAAGGTGGATGTAATTTTTATCTTTGCTCCTCTAGAGGGAAGGTATTTTTTCCCTCTGGCTCCTTTTAAGATTTTTATCTTTGATTTTGTTCAGTTGGAATATTATATGCATAATAACCCCCACCCCCACCACCCCCACCCCCACCACAATCATCATCATCATCATCATCCTCATCATCATCATCTATCCCAACCTGCCCATTTTGGAGGATGCTGAAACTGAGGCCCAGCATAGTTGCATTCCTGGGTCGGGGGGAAGGAAAAGGGGCTCTGAGACCCAGACATGGCCATGCTAGGGGAAGGGGGCAGGGGGCAGACCTCGGCTGAGAAGAGAACAGGGTAAGAGCTATATTTGAGCTCCTGGTATGATGACTAAGGAGGTTGATCACCCCCACCCGCCGTTATCCTGTCTGTTCTCTAGGCTTCCTGTATCTGCTATTTGGTAGCTGTCATTAATTTAGGGAAATTCTCAGTCATTATGGTACCAAGTCCAGGTTCGCTCTGCTCACTGCCCAACAGGCCAGTATATTGGGGGATGAGTTGGAGCAAGGAATGATGACTTTATTCAGAAAGCCAGCAGGCCCAGAAGATGGCAGATGACTGCCTCAAAGAACCATCTTCCCCCAGTCAGAATTCGGGCTCCTTTTATACAGAGAAAGGGGAGGGGGAGGGGCCCACCACAATGTCGCCCATTGGTGGGAGTAGGACCGCTAACAGCCAATCCCAAACGACCTGCGCTAAGGGCCGCGTGCGCCCGCCCCACCCCTATTAAAATCATTGCTTTGAATATTTCTTCTGTTCCTTTCTCGCTTTTCTTCTTGGTATTCCCATTACTTGGATGTTATACCTTTTGTAGTTGTCCCACAGTTCTTGGATCTTCTGTTCCGTTTTTTTGCCTTTTTTCTCTTTGCCTTTCAGTTTTGGAAGTCTCTATCATCACTCTCAGAGGTTCCTTCCTCAGCCCTGTCCATCTACTAGTGAGCCTATCAAAGGCATTCTTTATTTTTATTACAATGTTCTTGATTTCTAGCATTTCTTTTTGATTCTTTCTTAGAATTTCCATCTCTCTACTTACATGATCCATTTGTCTTGCACGTTGTCTACTTTTTTCCATTAGAGCCCTTATCATGTTAATCATAACTGTTTTAAATTCAATATCTGCTAATTTCAACATCCCTGCAATGTATGAGTGTGGTTCTGATGCTTGCTCTGTCTCTTCAAACTGCCTTTTGCCTTTCAGTGTGCCTTGTAATTTTTTTGTTGAAACCTGGACATGATATACTGGGTAGAAGGAACGGCAGTAAAGAGAACTTTGGTGATGTGGTGGTGAGGTGTAGGGGTAGGGGAGGTGTTCTGTGGTCCTGTGATTAGGCCTCAGGCTTTCTGTGAGGCTGTGCTCCTTGGCTGTGAACTTCGCAAGTGCCTCTCAGACCCAGCCCTCTTAAGTGGAGGTGGGGGGCTTAGGAGGGACTGGAGGGAGCTAGAGTTGGGTATTTCCCTTCCCCTGGGCTAGTTAGGCTCTGACAAAAACCCAATAGGTTCGGCTCTGGCCAAGTAGTTTCTCTTGAGGGCAGGCCTTGTTAAGAAGAATAGAATGCTCTGGCATTTTTCAAAACAGCCAGTTTCCCCCTCCTCCTACAGGAAGCATGAGTGGATTTTTCTCCCATCTTCACTGTGAGAACCTGGTCAGGCCTCTGGAGGCAAAACTCACACCAATATGGGGACCCCCTAAGGCTGGGTCCCCCTGGAGTTTTTATCTCACAGACGGGTCCACACTGAGCCTCTAGCAATTCATCAATTATAGTTTTCCAGCCCCAGCACTGCTTCCTGTGGAGGTTTCTACTCGAGCGTTTCTGCTTCAGTAAATTGTGATTCTCTGTATCTGCATGTCTCTCCAATGCTGGGAGCAGCAATTTGTCCTGTGACCTCACTTCTTTTATGAATCTAAGAAGAGTTGTTAATTTTTCAGTTTGTTCAGCTTTTCACCTGTTAGAATGGAGTGGTGACTTCCAAACTCCTTTTATGCTGGACTGGAAACTGAAAGTCTCAGAAATATATTTTTAAAGTGTCTGTAGACATCCTTACAAGATGTGAACATTGTTAACAATCTTGATGCACTTCCATGTATATGCATATAGATACATATTGTGTGTGCATATCATTTCTACATACATATACAATATATACTACTGCTTTCACAGAATTTTACTGTAGTTTGTACAGCTTTGTATTTAGACTTCCTACTTCATTCCCATTTGTATTTTTCTATGTCATTAAATAATCTCGTTAACAGGAGTTAACATTCAATTATCTAGGTGTAACTAAAAGATGAGGCATGGTAGAAAACTCATCTGTGACATCAAGGAAAGTTGGCTATGAAAAAAGGGTCAATTATCCATGAAATTTTAAGATGACATAAAATTATTTTAGTTCAGTTAAATAGTACATATTGAATACTCCGACCCTGTCATCTGCACTGAGGATACGGACATGAAGAGAACGTAGAGTTTGGCTTGAGGGGCATATACCTAGTTAAGGAGAATACTGAAAAAGAGAGAATGATAATAAAAATGGTAAGTGCCTGGGTATACATGTGTATATATGGTATCCAGATGGACAGGGTATTTGAGGATGAAAGGACAAGCACTTCACCAAGCTTGGGTGGCTTCCTTAAGTTGGGAACACATGAGCAGAGTTTTTTTTGTGTGTGTACACATTTAGTTTTATTGTAACAAAGCAACTTGTACACTTTTAACGTTTAAAACTGAGCATCATCTTTCCTTTCCAGTGAAACAAAAAGAAAAATTTAAAAATAAACAGGAACAAAATTACAATAAAGAATGTCAATTGCAAATAAGATCCTACAGGTTCTGCTGATTCACCCATCGAGTGGCAGGGCTCAAGTCATCATTAGGAGAGAATTTTATTTTAAAACTGTCATCTTAAACTGCAAAGATGTCCGTTAAACATCACAATTAAACATGCCAAAGGAGAAGCCATGTTGTCAAAATGCCCACTTAACCCACCCAAATATCTCAAACCCACCCTTTGCTGACCTTCTATAGCCCCATTTTTTAAAGTTTTTTTTTTCTTTTTTAAAACAAGAGAAAGTAGACAGATACATTTTGGTAAATGCTAACTGTCCATATTCACATAGAGACACAGTGTAATCTCTGAGCCCAATATACAGAGAAAGGAGGAAAAAAGCTAGAATTCTATGCACTACTACACAGGGGCCTAGCACCCTCCAGCTTCCAGCAGAGCTAAGGGAGCAGAAGGTTTTTCTTTTTTCCCACAGAGCATGGTGGTGTTGATTCCATAAAGTTTTTGTTGAGGCAGGAAGGGATAAAAATGAATTTGGAACAGAAAGGGGTAGAGATTCTTTTTCCACTGAATTCTGCTCAAGGTATTTCCCCCCCAGATAAGTTGTGAGCCATGGTATAAAGGAGAAAAGAGACCTCAAAAACAGGGCAACTGAGCACAAGAGGAGAAGGAGGAAAAAAAAAAAAAAAAAAAAAAGACTGCAACTTGCACCCAGGGACTGGAGAAAATTTAAAAAGGTTGGAATCCATCAGTGTCCCATTAGTCATCTTCTTTATCTTCCTCTCCTTCCTCCCCCTCGTCATCATCTGCATCTTCTTCACCTTCATCCCCATCCCCTTCTTTATCAATATCTTCCAATCCTCCTTCCTCTTCATCATCATCATCATCAACTTTTCCTTCCCCTTCCTCATCATCCATGTCCGGAACCAAGTCGTATTGTAATGGATTTGGCCAAATATCATCTTTGATGACCTCTCCTAACTCATCTGCACCTGCATCAGAATGATCAGTAAACCAGGTGAAGCAGCTTTCTGGGTCCTCACGCTGTCTCTTCCTGCTGGCTTTATTCTGCATTTGACTTGAACGTTTTGTCAAATCCTTTCCGGATTTCCATTTGATTTCAGTGGACTTTGAAGATGGATCACCACTCTCATTCAGATGAAATTCTTTGGAGAGAACTTTATTTTCAAAGTTAAGGGTTTTCATCAAAATAAAAATCTATTCTGTAACCTGATTTAATATCTTCAAATTCTGTCACTTCGACCCTTGTCAAATAACGCAGCGCCTCTTCATCCTCATCCCCAAGCAGTGCAGACACTTGTGGATGGTTAGCAAACGTTGCTCCCCCAAAATTTGGGATTTGGGCGATCAATTCCGACCTCTTCTGAAAAAATGGTTGGTGGAGTGTGCTATATTTCTGTTCTACTTTCAAAGTAGCACAGAATCTCCTCACTGGCTTGTTCGATAAGTCTGTCTATTTCATTTTGTACTTCATCAACATGTTCAATTGCTTCTTGCTGTTCTTTTTCTGAGGTCTCGTCGGCCCCGTAGTGGTTGGAGTTGAGCTCCTTTTTATTGACTTTGGCCGCGGGCGCCGACATGGTGCTGCTCCGCGGTCGGGGTCGCGGGGAGAGACGGCTGGGGAGAGAAGGGAAGGCGAAGGGGGCGGGCCGCGGCTTCCCTTCACGCCACACGCGCGGGCGCCCGCTCGGTCCGGCCGCCTCCTCCCCGCGCTCGCTCGCTCGCTTTCCCTCCCCCTGGCTCGCGCGCGCGCCCTCGCGGCCTGACAACGAGGGAGGGGCTGGGGCTGCGTGCCGGGCTCCCGCTTACGGAGCGGAGGCGGCGGCGGGCAGGCCGGCGTATCTGATCCTTCCCTCACGCTCCGCGCTCCAGCTCCCGGCTCCAGCTCCCGGCTCCAGCTCCCCGAGCCGCCTACTCCTCCGCTTCCTCCTCACGGCGAGGGGCGGGCGGAAGAGCCATGAGCTGAGTTTTTAACGCTAAGTATTCAGCCAGATGAAGGGAGTCTTAACGGAGGTAACAGCTGGGCAGAGCTGGAGGCATGGAACCAGGCAGGGTACTGGATGGCAGCACCATGAAGATTGACGGGGCACTGACAGACGAAAAGTTAAGAACTGGGTTAGTAGGAGTTATTATTTTCATTTTGGGCTCAAAGTCTTGTGTTTTCCTGAAAAGAGAATAGAAACTCATGGTTATAATTCTATGTAAAGCATAGTCCACTGCATGTCAGTCCCTGGTGAAGCCAAGCCTTACCAATCAGACTGTGGTCCAGGAATCCTCTTTTAGAAGGTATGGGACAAGGGTCAGTTTTTTTTTTTTTTGCGGTACGCGGGCCTCTCACTGTTGTGGCCTCTCCCGTTGCGGAGCACAGGCTCCGGACGCGCAGGCTCAGCGGCCATGGCTCACGGGCCCAGCTGCTCCGCGGCATGTGGGATCTTCCCGGACCGGGACACGAACCCGTCACCCCTGCATCAGCAGGCGGACTGTCAACCACTGCGCCACCAGGGAAGCCCACAAGGGTCAGTTTTTATAGGATTTTCATGAAACGTAGAATTTAAAATGAAAGTTTTGTACTTGAAGAAGATAAATTTCATTTATCTGAAAAATTTATTTACCTGGCTTCCGTAGAAACAGAGCTTTCATTTTCTTAAAATTAGAAAAATGTTGTATAAAAGTAAATATTGAACATAACCTCAATATAGAAAATGCGAGCATCTCTGCTTGAAACAAGGGTGTGTGTGTATGTGTGTGTGTGCGTGTGTGTGTACCGAAGCATACAGAACTCAAGTGATTTAGAGTGTCCTTTGCCTGGAGGACTAGAGCTACAGAACACAGTTTACAAAGTATTGACTTAGAACAGAGAACTATGAGAGATGAAGGAACTTACAGATGATTTAATGAATTGTCCAGACACTTCATGTTAGAAATAAGAATTCTAAGAGTTGGCAAGGCATTGTAACTTTTTTTTTTTCCCCAGGGAATGAGACCAAATGATGTGTCAGGCACTTCTAAAAATTCTGATGACTTAATTTCACCACATGCTTTCTTTTCCCCAGAAAGGAACTTGACATAATGGGACCATCTTGGGCCTCAATTCAGGAAATTTAATAAAATAACAAGTATAAAATTTGTTATTTTTGGAGCGCTTTCTGTATATCCTATACTGTGAAAGCATTTTCTATTCATTATCTTAAATTTTTAAAAGATTGTGATAAAATACATATAACAAATTTTTCATTGTAACCACTTTTAAGTATACAGTTTAACAACATTAGGTAATTCACATTGTTGTGCAACCATCACCACCATCCATCTCCAGGACTCTTTTTATCTTGCAAAACTGAAACTCGGTACCCATTAAGGAACAACTCCCATTCCCCTCCTGCCAGCCCCTGGCAACCACCATTCCACTTTCTGTCTCTATGAGCTTGACTACTCTTGGTACTTTATATAACTGGAATTTTACAGTATCTGTCCTTTAGTGACTGGCTTATTCCACTTAACATAATATGCTCCAAGTTCATCCATGTCGCAGCATGTATCAGAATTCCCTTCTTTTTAAGGCTGGATAATATTCCATTGTATGTATATACCACCTTTTGCTTATCCATTCATCTGTCGATGAATGCTTGGGTTGCTTCCTGCTCTTGGCTATTGTGAATAATGTTGCTATAAACATGTGTTTAAAAACATCTCTTTAAGTCCCTGTTTCTAAGTTTTTAGGCATATACTCATAGATGGAATTTCTGGATCAAATGGTAATTCTATTTTTAATTTTTTAGAGAACAACCTTACTGTTTTTCATAGCAGCAGCACCATTTTACATTTTCACCAATAGTGCACAGCAGTTCCAACTTCTCTACATCCTTGCCAACGCTTGGTATTTTGTTTCATTTTGAAAATAATAGCCATCCTAGTGGGTGTGATGTGGTATCTTATTGTGGTTTTGATCTGCACTTCTCTAGTGATTAGTGATGTTGAACACCTTTTCATGTGCTTACTGACATTTGTATGTTTTCTTTGGAGAAATACCAATTCAAGTCCTTTGTCCATTTTTCAGGTGGGTTGCTTTAGTGGTTGTTGTTGTTGAGTTGTAAGGGTTCTTCGTGTATTCTTGATACTAACCCTTTAGGAAATAGATCACTTGCAAATATTTTCTCCCATTCTTTGGGTTGCCTTTCCACTCTGTTGATTGTGTCCTTTGATGCACAGAAGCTTTTAATTTGATGTAGTCCAGTTAATCTTTTTTTTTTTTTTTTTGCTTTTGTTGCTTTGTTCTTTTCGTGACATATCCAAGAAATAAACGCCAAATCCAATACCATGAAACTTTCCTCCTCTGTTTTCTTATAATAGTTTTCTAGGGTTCACTCTTATATTTAGGTCTTTGCTCCATTTTGAGTTAATTTTTGTATATGGTGTAAGATAAGGGTTGTACTTCATTCTTTTGCATGTAGATATCCGGTTTTCCCAACATCATTTGTTGAAGCCACATGATTTTGTTAAAGCCACACAGCTAGATGGTAGCAAAGATGGGTCCAAACCCCAGTTCCCTGTTTCCAAGTTTTTAGGACTTCCCCTCTATTCTCTGTCAGTGCCCCATTGCCCACTGTTTTAGGTAACTGAGGTATTACTATAATCACACAGAGGTGTGATGGAGCTTACACTCTGAATACGCTTGCATTTTAAAGGAATAATTTGTTGCCCATAATATTTTTAAATAAAGAGATCAACCCCTGCTCCCTGCTCAAATGGTCATCCAGTTTCCCCCCTGCTTCACCATTCTACTGAGTTTGGAAAGGAGGCAAAGAAAATCACAAAAATAGTCACTTGTCATTTGTACTTTACATAATTATCCTTACTAAATCACGGAGCCCCTTAAGCACCAAGCATCTTTCCACAGGGAAAGAAAATAGGCTTGCTTAATGAGCTGTAAATATTTGAAAATATGAATTATAAAATGATTAATATGAGAGGTCCAAACTTAGCTAACTTAATTTCTATACTACATTCTATCTACTGAGACTCTCTTTGATCATGATTCTAGTTTGATTCATAGCTAAACCGTCTTCTATCTAATTTTCTTTGCAGGAGTTGGAACTTAATATATCTCAGAGGGAAAGATTTATGAGTAAAAATCATAAGAGTAAAAATATTTAAAAATCACTTTCAAATTGTGTTAAACAGGACAGATTTCGTTCTGTGTAAGTCTGTGTAACTCTATGTATATCGGGTCTCACAGAGTCCAGGCTTTGCCTGGTGTTGTATTTAAAGAAACATAACGTAGAAATGAAAAGTAATTAGAATATTCCAATGTTATCACTCATATGCCTATTGATTAACACCAAAGTAGATTCAATTCATCACGCACATTTCTTTCAATCTATAGCTCTTTCACACTTTGCAACTGTCCTTCCAGCTGAATCAAATGTCCTCCCTAACACCTATCCTTTTATATTTTACTCCCTTCTCCATTTCCTTCTAGAATCCGTTTTCTTCCTCAGGTATTTCCTTCTTCAAAGACTGTACTGCTTTGCACAATAAAGGCGATGGGAATGAACACCTCTCATCACCTTCACCCTCACCAATGATGGGCCACCATCATTCCGGCCCAAATTGCTACATCAACATCTAAATGGTCTCCTTGCTTCCACCCCAGCCCCTTACAGAAACCAGATGATCCTTTAAAAATATATGTTGGTCTGGTCTTACCTTTCCTCCTCCCCTGAGTTTACTGTCTGTTTCCCCTACTAGACAGTACTCCTTGATGGTGGGGAATTTTGTCTGTTTCCCTGCTGTATCCCCAGGGAAGACAACAATGATGACAGGTAGATGAGACGCACCCTAAATTTGTTGAGTGAAAAACTGAGCTCATTAACAAACTTCTTACTTCTTTTGTAAATACTGTTTTTTTTTCCCTGTAGAGAATCCCCTCTTAAAAGTTGGCATGATTTAGGCTTCATATTACAGAAAAGACAGCTTGCTTTATTTCACATAAATGAGTAGCTTATGTACATTTTGAACATGGCCAATACGATACCAATAAGGCTTCACAACTGATGACGTGAACAAATCCTATACTCGAGGAAAACAAATTCTATATCTCTGGCTGCTTTCCTACCACTACCTGACATGTCACAATTCATAAATATATATATATATATATATTTTTTTTTCTAGTAGTTTCTTTTTGATAAAGGGGGGACTAAGAAGAAAGAAGTGGCTTAAAAAAATAAGGAAGTTAATGTGCTCCCATTACTGGAAATACAGAGGTAGCCAGATTTTAGCAGCTGGATGATGGCCTTGAGCTTGAAGGTGCTTTTCATGTCTCTCTCTGACAACTGGTGCTATGTGTGGACACCTCCTGTGCCCCACCTCATATCCTCTGAGTCCACCTTTAATCTAGCCATGGATGCAGGAGTCAGTTCTGCCCAAGTGTATAAGCACCTTGCCTCAGCTGCACAGTGTATTTTTTACTTTCTGCTTCTCTGATACCAGATATGGGACTCTTCTGGGAACCAGCCTGTCCAACTAGTGAACCAGTGAATGGTCCAGTCACAGAATCATCACTTCTTTTGTGAAGCCTGTGTGAGGCAGCTAAACCAACTGGAGGACCAGCTGAACACTTTTGCATATGCAAATGTGCAAGTGTGAAATTAACCTTCAGTGCTCCAACCTTTGACCAACAGGAGATGGAAACTGGCAGATAAGCGTTTCACTCCTCCAATGCTTGAGTGACATTTCTCAGTCCAATTCTATACAATTCCTCAGAGCTTCCCAGCAGGACCAATGTCCAGTTGCCAACAACAGTGACTAGTTTGATACTGTACCCTTGAATTTACTTTTCTATTTCATTCTTTAGAGTCGCCCTACTCTTGTTCCCTGGGCTCATTTACCAAAATAAACTACCTATGTGTAAACCCTTGCCTCAGGCTCTGCTTTCAGGGGAAAACCTAGGCTATGACAGCTGGCACCATAAAGGGTCCTAGAAACGAGTCACTCAGGATGGATTCTATGACTGCATCGTTCACTGGTCAGATGGCAATGAGGACCCCATTGTTGGTAGAAAGTAGGATGGTGCTAGGCCTTGGCATGCAGTATCATTATGACTAGTAAAACCTTCTGTGATGGAGAATTAGGATGAAGAGCAGGTGGAAGGTGAAACACTGGCTTAAGTGAGGGAAACCTAGGTTAAGACAGTAAACTTTGTGTTCATGCTGGTCCTCTTCATGGTTGTAAAATGGCTGCTGATAGCAAACAGGGCTATTTAATGATTCCTCATTCATGTCCAGAAGAGAAAAAGTAATTTTTTCTTTAGTGTGATCTTGTGGACCTCCTTGAGCCAATTTCTGCTGCAAAGAAATGCTGTTAGGCTTGAGTTTCTGGATGGATCTTGGGCCAGGGCACTGGAATTATTTACTGGAATTACTGACTGGGTTTACTTAGGTCATTCATGGGCCACTTATGGGGTTCACATCTTTTCCAAATGTTTCCAAACTTCACAGTTTCAAAGGAGACTAGATTGGTTGTTAGAGGATCACCTACAATATTCACTACACCCTTCTCCTCCTGGTCCCTTTGATGAACTTCTCATCTTCCTTGGGAAACTTGTTTAACCTCTCTGTGTGTCAGTATTCTCATAAATAAAAAGGTACTTACTTTGAAGAGTTGTTGTGAAGATTAAATAAGTTAGAACACCTAAGTGGCCTAGAATAGTGCCTGGCACATAATAGGCACTCAATAATGTCAGCTATTATTAATATTGTTGAACATATAAATGTGTGTATATACATTCACATATATATTAGTATATTTAAAACACATTTTATATTTATCTATTTGTTATTGGATTTCACTTCCAGTCATCTCTGTGTTTCCAGTGCTTGAAGTGAATAAAGATCTGCTGAATGAATGAATGAATGAACAAATAGAATATATGTCATATACATATCTGGAAGGGAGAGATTGCTGTGGAGAGCTGGGGGAGGAAGTAAGGTGGTCTGGGCAGGTTTATTGGAAGAAGTGGAATCTCAGCAGGCACTTGAAGGATAAATTAGCTTTTTATAGAGCTGAGGATTAGAAACAATATTAGTATGAGGAATTGTGTGTGTAAAGATACAGAAGAGAAAATAAGTACAAAATATTTGAGGGTACAGACCGATTTGGGTAGAATGGAAGGTGTGGCAATGGGCATGAGGAGGGATAAGACAGGACAGCTCGTTTGGAACCAAGACTATTCCAATAGGAGAAGAGTGATTTTATGGAAAGAACCCAAGCTTTGGAATTTTACCATGATTTGACTTTTAACCCTGTTACTTACTGGTTGTGTGACCTTAGACATATTACCTGACCATTCTAAGCTTGTTTTTTTTTTTTTAAATCTGGAAAATGAAAATAAAGTGCATAAATTGCAGTGTTTTGGGGAAAATTAGCAAAAATATACATAGAATGCCTTTCAAATGGTAAGCACATGATAAAAGCAGCTGTTAAATTGATTGTTATACTGGCAGGTAGTGTTAAATTTTTTTTTTTTTTTTTTTAATACAGGAAGGGTGGCATTTTGACATCGTTTGATGGTAGTATAATTGAACCATCAAAATTTACAGAGTGATAAAATCCAGGAAATGAACCAGCAAGTCTGGCAGACACGGCCAATGCATGGAAATCACTGCCTTCTTTGGTTAATTGGGAAGCAGCAGAAGGTAATGGAAATATTTAAAATCCTGTGATAGGATTTTGTGGATTCCTTTTTTAGATTTAGTTTTAAAATTCTGCTTTCAGGCAGACAATTGCTTTCTTTATGGAATTGTTTGGTTTTTCTGCAGTATCAGGTGACACTTTCCTTTCTAAAAGCCAACAATCAAGTCTTTCTCAGTAAGTTCATATATTGACTTTTGCCATGGTCAAGTCCGAAGTTCCTCCCTGTCAGTAGAGTGAGTGATTCTGATTCTTTTGCATCTTAATTATTTCTACTGATAAAGCTGTAGCTAGAAGAGACTTTATCATTATCACATTATTAGGCAAAGGCCCACAAAGAGTAAACATCAGTATTGTAAATAAATTCATTTTTTTTAGATTCTGCATTTATATCTTATGATATTTGTCTTTGTCTGACTTACTTCACTTAGTATGATTATCTCTAGGTCCATCCATGTTGCTGCAAATGGTATTATTTCATTCTTTTTAATGGCTGGGTAACATTCCATTGTATATACGTAACAGAAACAGACTCACAGACTTAGAGAACGAACTTATGGTTACTGGGGGGAAGGAGCGGGGGAGGGATAGATTGGGAGGTTGGGATTGACATGTACACACTGCTATATTTAAAATAGATAACCAACAAGGACCTACTGTATAGCACAGGGAACTCTGCTCAATATTCTGTAATAACTTAAATGTGAAAAGAACTTGAGAAAGAATAGATACATGTATATGTATAATGGAATCTCTTTGCTGTACACCTGAAACTAACACAACATTGTAAATCAACTATATTCCAATATAAAATAAAAATAAAATAAAATAAACATTAAGTGAAAAAGAAAAGGGTGAACACCAGTGCTTTTCAGAATGTGCTGGTTTTATAGCTGCAGTTGTGACTCACCCTTTGCAGCCACAAACCACTGGCTGCCTGATGCCCTCTCAGCTCTCATTTTGGTATTCTTTGGACCTTTTAAAACACAAATTAATTATGGATTTTCCCATTTCTACTCTAATTACCTTAACCTTTGCTATTCTAGGCAAGCAGTTTAGGAGTCCACTGCACTTACATTCCAAAAATGAAAATATAAAGTGAAAGTGTTCCCCTCAACGCATTTGTATTCCTGAAGTGAATTGTCATAATTAACAATAGAATTCTGTGGGAGGAGGACACAGATAACTTGACAGTTGCCACTCATGTTTCCTGAAGAAAATATGACCAAAACCACTTTTGATTAGGTGAGGTTTATCTCTTGGGGCTTGAGGGGTAGGAAAAGGTCATTTAGTTTCTACAGAAAAATTTTGGCGAGAGATGTGCCTTGGATTTAAATAACTTACATATCTGACTCAAAATGAATCTCAAAAGGAAGTTTTAAAAATGATCTTAAGATTTTCAGTTAGAAGTCAGAATTAGCATTGTTTTACCCATTGAAAAAGAATATTCCCATCCATTGGAGGCAATATATCATCATGGTTATTTTCACCCCTGGTTTTAGGATGAGATAGCTTAGGTTCATCTCCTGTCTTCATTACTTACTATTAATTGATCTTTGGCAAGTTACACAACTTGTCTGAAAAATGTACTTACCTCATAAAAGTGTTGTGAGGATTAAACAGTTAGCAAATCAATTTCTGCTTTCCAGTAGTATTTAATAGGTGGTGGCATGCCATTAATCTTGCACATCAACTAGAAAAAGAGAATAAATTACAGAAATCACTTTTTAAAAGATATCTGAGAACAGTGAAAACAAAAAGGACTAAATGAACTAACATTCCAAAGAAGGAAGAGCTCTTCCTAGGTGGGTGAGCTGATTTTATTCTTTTCTTCCTTATGCATTTGCTGAATCCAAGCATGGGCTGAGGATCAGGCAGAGGGGGCTATACTAGGGGAAGAGAAAACGGCAGAGCCTTAGACCACCATATGGCTTGTCTGCCAGTTTAAAATCTAGGAAACACCCAAATGTACAGACAGTTTGCCTGATGGGATCTTTGCTGAATGCTGAGTTGAGGGGGTATAAGAAGCTAGGTGCTGGATTGGAAAGGCAGAGTGAAATATTTTGCAGTGTCGTAGTGCTGATGAGAAAAATTCTCCCTGGAGGCTATGTCCTACAGTAAACACATGACAGCTCTCATCTTTGAGACATATGAACACAGAGGTGAAATTAGTCTAAGTAGAGCTAACATCCAGTTCCTTGGAATCTTATTCCTGAGTGGATTGAGGTGATCAACCCCTCATCTTACCTGTATAACAGAGGACAAGGTGAACCATCTCTGGAGGAAAACAAGAGTAACTTCAGTTTCCAATGGTTCCTTTACACAATATCTGGCATACAAGAAAAAAACAGGATACATGCAATAAGGCAAGAAAATGTTTGCTATTAACAGAAAAGGCAATAAAATAAATTATTCATATGTTGTAGTTAATAGATTTTCTTATAAATACGTTAAAGAAAATAGAGAAAATGATGGACAGAATGGATAAAAAGAAAAATTCAACAAAGCTTATGTCAAATAATCAAGTAGCCATTTGAAAAATGTAATATATATACTTAAAAACTCATTGGATGGGTTTAACAGCAAATTGATCACAGCAGAAAACAAGATTAGTGAATCCAAAGAAAGGTCAATAGAAAATTCTCAAGCTAAAGTACAAAGAAGGTAAAAAAGGAATAGAAAAAATGGAACATAAAAGACGTGTGGGATAATATCAAAACCCTTTAATTATGTGTAACATGTGCTTTCTCAATCTAAGAGCATAGGAGAGAGAAAATAGGGCAGAAACAACATTTGAAAAGGTAGTCTGAGAATTTTCTAAAGCTGATAAAAGTTATTAACCCACAAATTCAAGATGCTCAGAATCAGAAAAAAATAAAGAAAACCATATATAGGAATATCATAATTAAACTTCTGAAAGAAAATGCAAAAAGAAAATATTAAAAGCAGTGAAAGGCATAAAGATTGCTTTCAGAGAGGTGATAACAAGACTATGAGCAGAGTTTTCAAATGAACATATGGTAGCAAGAGACAATAAACTGACTTCTTCAAAGTGATGAAAGAAAAAAAGACTATGTATAGACTATGAATGCTATACATAGTGAAAAATAATCTTCAAAAATAAAGGTCAAATAAAGACATTCTAAGTTGTAGAAAAGCTGAAAGAATTAGTGTCTGGTAGATGTTCACTACAAGAAATACTAGAAAGAACTGTTCAGAGTGAAGTAAAGGAACCTGCAAATAGATACACAGAACTCCAAGAAGGAATGAAGAACTGGTTAAATATATAGAAAAATATTGACTTTTTAAAAGAACAATGATAACAATGTCTTGTCGGGTTTAGTGTATATATATATATATTTAAAAATAGTGCATATATAATTAATATGTATTAAATATAAGTATATATATGTGTGTATATATATATATATATATATATATATATATTTAAGAACTCACTTCAGTCCACATCTGTCTCCTCATGATAAGGATGGTAAGGAACTAGCTAAGGCTAGTCAACCCTATTTTATAGCAAGTTTTCAAATGTGGTGTCATGCTGACATCTAAGGGTCAGGTGATAAAATGAAATTCACTCATGTAATCTGAGAGGAATTTATTTGAAATACATATGGAGACAGAGACCATTGGCTCTCTTTCTGTATCTGCATGGGAGATGAATAGCTCAGAAAACTTTCTTGGACTGACCTAACTATTCAAAAAGAAGATTTAGGTCTGTTTACTAATCCTTACACTTAAAGTTTGGTCACTGTATGTGTGTGTGTGTGTGTGTGTGTGTGTGTGTGTGTGTGTGCGTGTGTGTATATAAAATGGAGTTAAACTTTTGTAAGATTTTCGCATTGTTTGGGAAGTGATAAATGATAAGGTAGAATGCAATTAGAGTTGCACTATATAAACAGAGTATCAAAGCAAAATAAATATACTAAAAGGGAAAACTAAAGTGAATATATACATATAAAATTTAATTAAAACATTGATTAATGAAAAAGAAGGTAGAAAAAAAGATAAAGAAGCAATGAAAAGATTGGACAAGCTGAAAACAGAAACTCCTAAATGTTTGGAAATTACACTTCAATAATCCCATGGGTCAAAGAAATCACAGTTTACATTATGTAATAGTTTGAACTGAACAGAAATGTATATGGAACATATAAAACTTGTTAGACATAACCAAATCAGTGTTTAGAAGGAAATTTATAGGCAATTAAAAACCAATAATCTGTTTCCATTTCAAGAAGAAAAAGACAGCAAATTAAATCAAATGAAAGAAGGAGAAAGGAAATTTAAAAAGCAGAATTTAGTCTTTAGAAACGTAACAGGAAACTTCACAAAATTTGTTTTTTTTAATTGGTAAATATAATAAAATTGATAAATCCCAGGTAAGGAGTAATAGAAAGAAAAAAATGCAAATTATCAAAATCAGGAATGAAAAATAGGACATCACTGCAGCTAAAAAATTTGAAAGCTTAAATGAAAAATAAAAATAAAATCCTTGAAAAGTAATGGTTTAGCAAATCTGATATAAGAAGAAATAGAAAATCTGGATAGTCATATAGCTAATAAAATAATTGAACTTAAAAAAATCTATTTATTTGGCTGCGTCGGGTCTTAGTTGCAGCATGCGGGATCTTTCGTTGTGGCGTGCAGACTTCTCTCTAGTTGTGGTGTGCGGGCTCCAGAACACGTGGGCTCTGTAGTTGCGGCATGGGGGCTCACTAGTCGTGGTGCGTGGGCTCAGTAGTTGTGGTGCACGGGCTTAGTTGCCCCGTGACGTGTGGGATCTTAGGTCCCCAACCAGGGATCAAACGCGCATCCCCTGCATTGGAAGGCAGATTCTTAGCCACTGGACCACCAGGGAAGTCCCTAAGTGATCTTTGTAATTACAAACCTCACAATAAAAAATTTAGGCTCTAATGGTTTCACTGATGAATTTTTTCAAGATTTTAATTAATTAATTTATTTTTGCTGTGTCGGGTCTTCGTTTCTGTGCAAGGGCTTTCTCTAGTTGTGGCAAGCGGGGGTCACTCTTCATCGCGGTGCGCGGGCCTCTCACTATCGCGGCCTCTCTTGTTGCGGAGCACAGGCTCCAGACGCGCAGGCTCAGTAGTTGTGGCTCACGGGCCTAGTTGCTCCGCGGCATGTGGGATCTTCCCAGACCAGGCCTCGAACCCGTGTCCCCTGCATTAGCAGGCAGATTCTCAACCACTGTGCCACCAGGGAAGCCCCTCAAGCTTTTAAAAAAGAAAGAATACCAATCTATACAAACTATTCCAGATAATAGAAATGAGAAAAACTTTTCAGTTCATTTTACGAGATCAGCACAACCTTGATATAAAAACGTGACAGGGGGCTTCCCTGGTGGCGCAGTGGTTGAGACACGGGTTTGTGCCCCGGTCCGGGAAGATCCCACATGCCGCGGAGAGGCTGGGCCCGTGAGCCATGGCCGCTGAGCCTGCGCGTCCGGAGACTGTGCTCCGCAATGGGAGAGGCCACAACAGTGAGAGGCCCGCGTACCACAAAAAACAAAAAACAAAAAAGAAACTTGACAGGGACATTACAAGAAAGCAAAATTATAAGTTAATGTCACTCATGAACATAGACTATTTTAAATATAAAATATTAAACAAAATATCAAATCAAATACAGTGATATATAAAAAAGATATGACATCATTTCCCTGTAGGGTTTATTTGAGGAGTATAAGGTTGATTTAACATTCAAAAGTCAGTGAATGTAATTACCCAAGTCAGATAAAAGAGTAAAACTATATGGTCATCTCAATAGAGGCAAAAAACTTTTTAAAAAATTTGACATATTTATTATACACTTTTTTTTTTGCGGTACGCGGGCCTCTCACTGCTGTGGCCCCTCCCGTTGCGGAGCACAGGCTCTGGATGCGCAGGCTCAGCGGCCATGGCCCACGGGCCCAGCCGCTTCGTGGCATGTGGGATCCTCCCGGACTGGGGCACGAACCCGCATCCTCCTCATCGGCAGGAGGACTCTCAACCACTGTGCCACCAGGGAAGCCCTATTATACACTTTTCAGCAAACTAAAAGAAGAAGGGAATCTGTTATTACCTGATATTCCTTCTCAGAATTCTTTAATCTGATAAATGTTATAAAAATAAACACCAATGGCTAGCATCATACTTAGTGGTAAAAATGCTTTCCCTCTGAAATTAGAAATAAAACAAGGCTCTTCATTATCATCACTGTTGAAATTAACATCATACTTAATAGTATGAAGACTTTTTCCCTGAATCTAAGAATAAGACTAGGTATTGACACTTTAATTTAGCATTGTATGGAAGTCCTAGCCAGAGCCACAAGGCAAGAAAAAGTTTAACTAAGACATATAAACATTGGAAAAGGAAAAGGAAAATTTGTCTTTATTCATATATATTATATATAGATAATAGGTAGATATATTATATACCTTCAAAATCTGAAATAATATAAAACTGTTGATTCCATTCATATGTAGTTCAAGAACAGGCAGTAATAATTGATGCTGGAAGAGGTGAGAATAGTGGTTACATATGGAAGATGAGTAGTTATTGCCTGGTAAGGGTCATAAAGAAACCTCCGGATGCCAGAGCTGTTCTATACCTTAATCTGGATAGTAGCTGCACTAATATACATTGAGAGACACTATATGCCTTTGCACATGCAGCAAACAAGAGACCATGCATTTCCACAGCTTAAGTTCTAGTGAGGGAGACAGACACCAGGCAGTCAACTTTAGTAACAGGTGTTGGGTGCTGTGGTAGAGGAAGCAGTGGTGGCCCCATGCACACGGAGCAGGGAGAACTCTCTTATTCCAGGGAGGAGGGTGGACTTCCTCAAGGAAGAGATGGCTCAGCTGAGGACCATTAGGCATTAGGCAGGGATAAGAAGCTTAGGAGGAAGAGAATATTCTGGGCAGACAGAAAGGAACATGCAAAGGCCTGGAGGTGAGAGAGTGAGGCACGTGCAAGAAATTATGTTTGTTATGGCTGGAGTACGGGGGGAAAAGATGGAGATGGTGGCGGGGAGGCTGTAGGGTTCTGCAGGGGCCTGATCTTTGGTGACTAAAGGAGATGTGTTACAGTCTCAGCTTTTCTAAGGACATGGCCAGTGCATGGTTTTAGGTAAGAAAGAATGAAGGTCATGTTTACATTTTAAGGACTGAGTCTAGGAGGCTGAGCAGTTGAAGCCCTGGAGGAGGTCCAGGTGAGAGATGATGGGGGCCTGAAATAGGGAAGAGACAGAGGCCCTCCGGGCAGTGCACTGATGGCAGAGGTGGTGAGGCGATGGTACCGAAGACCTTGTGATGGCGGGTTGTGCTGGATGTGGAAAAGGGAAGAGACTTTTAGCCATTGCCTCCACTGTTAGGAAAGGGATGTAGTTCCAGGCCCTAGAAGAGGCCAGGCACCTCAGGCAGTGTGTTGTTTGATTTCACTTCTGAATTTCCAGTGTCATTTCCCTGCTTCTCACTGTCTCCTAGAAGGAGCCTTGCTCCTGAAAAGAGCCTTTCATTGCAGGGTGAGCCTTGGCAGTTGAATTTGCTGAACACTTTTGTGGGTAGAGTGAGAGTGGGGGCTGTTAGGAGGGAGACATATGTAGGTGAAGGGCTTGGTTTAATTCATCAAGCCCTCCAAGACTTCCTCCTTTCTCCCACTGGTCAGGTAGGTTCTTCTCAGTTCCCCGATGAGGTCACAGGACAGAGCGATTTAATTACATCCATTATCTAAGGTACTTTGGGGATGGGTCTATCAGAGGATTCCCCTTCCCAGGAATTTGAGTCGTGTCCTCTGACGTGTCCTAGTTTGGGGCTGGTGAAATGGGTGTGGAGTACACATAGCCCCCTTGCCCCAGGCGAGGTGGAGAGCGTGAAGGAGATGACAATAATCACTGGGGGATGAAACTGGAAACTCGAGGAATAAGATGTTTAACATCTATTGCTCTGCAAATCCAGGGAGCCTGGAGTCCCGCTGGGTCCCCTTCCCACCCAGCTATCCCAAACACTCCGCCTCCAATCAGAAGGAGATTTAGAAGCGAAGAGCTGCCCGCCACGAATGCCTTAATGCTCAGGCCGGATAGAAAGCGGGTTAGGATCTGATCCCACTGAATAGAGGACGCAGGAGCCTCCCGCCCTTGGTGCTCGGTGTGGCGGCGGCGCGCTGCGCGCTGCGCCAGGGCGGGCAGCGGCGGCTGCGGCGGCGCGGGCGCCGTGATGCATGTGTGACACCCGTGGACTCCTGCCTCCGCGGGGATCGCCCCAGCGCAGCGTTCGCCGGAGCTGCCGGCGGGGCCACCAGGGCGGACGCCGTTCCGCCCGCACCCGGAGGCGGCCGCCCGCCGATTTCCCACCCAGGTAGGGGACTGTGTTGCTCGTTACGGCGCGTGCAGACCCGGCCGCGGCGCGGACCCCACACGCTCCTGGGGCTCCCAGGCTCTCCTGCCAGGGCTGAAAACGTAGACGGTGCTACTTCCGAATGTTGTTTATAGTAAATGGCGCAAAAGACAGGCGAGAGACTTGGAAAGCCGGCGCAGAAAAGCAAGGACTTGCCCGCTGCCCGGGGCTGCGCGCCTCTTTGAAGGTGGCATCCCCAAGGGCTGTTTTTAAAGCGTGTTTGAACTGTTAGCGCCATGCATAGTTTTGCAACTTAGGCTACTGACGTTTACAACTCCCTGTCCATAAGCTTTCTAGTCACCGCTCTCAGTTTCAATTCTTAGGTGGATTTTTGTTGTTGTTGGTTTGTTCTTAAAGGACATCAAAACCAGGCTTACACCTGGTGGTTCTGGGTTGGGGTTTGCGTGTATTTCTGTATGTGGAGGGCGCCCTCCGCGGGTGTGGGAGCCGTTTCTTAGGGACACAGAGAGGATTTGTTTATAAAGGGATTTTAGCGCAAGGAAAAGAACATGATTTGTTCTGCAGGGACGGGTGAGCAAATGCGTTTAGCCTGGGAGGAGCGAGGCACTGCCGTTTCCTCCGCAGACGGGTGTTAGATATCTCTGCTGTCCAGGGTTCAGCCGGGCTGCTGAAACGGGATCCTTTAACCAGAAAACACAGATGCAAACTAGCTCTTTCTAAAGGTAACTTAACGTCGATGTCTGGGGCTCTGAAAAGAGCAGCCCGATAGGGTGGGGTACTGGGGTGGGGAGGGGGTGCCGGGGGTGCCTGCTCATTTTTTCAAAAGCTTGTTCAGAGGCAAGTGTGGGCGCCTTTAAGGTTCGGAGAGTGGCAGGTGAAGGATGAGGTATATACCTGTGCGGGAGAATTGGGTCTTGTAGCCAGCTCAGCGGCCCTTCTGGTCTACCCTGGTCTCTTCTGCTTCTGCTTCTTGCCCTTTCTAGCTGTGACTTACCCTGCTTGCTCCAGTGGGTGCAGCAGACATAGTACAGGCTCATTCTGCATCTTTCTTTAGTCAGCAAATACTAGTCGAACACATAGTATGTGTCAGAGGCTGGATTAATCCTTCGGGGTGCAGAGGTGATGAAAACAAAGTCCAGTTCCCCAGAAGCTCACACCTGGTGAAGAAGAAACACCTGTAACAATGAGCTGTGATCAGTTCAGTAATGCAGGTGTGAAAAGAGTGGTGGGAGCAGGGAGGAGGGGGGAATTAATTGTGGCAGTGATTATTTTTAAAAGGAAGCTCTCCTAGTTGAGGCATTACATGGATTTCAGTAGGGACGGGGTCCCTGTCTTGGTCCCTTGGTCTGTGAGTGACCCCCATCGCTCTCCCACCTCATCAGCATCAAGGCTACTGGATGGTCAGAGCTCTACAAGTCACAACAGGGCTGGCATTTGCAGTACGTGACCAGATCGATCCCAGTAGACACAGACATAGGATGACACCAAGGGAAGAGTGTGCCCAATGCAGGAGATCAGCCTTTTTGTTTTTTTAATGGACCATTTTCCTAAATTCTAGGACCAGGAAGGTTTGGGAGCAGTACACAGAGGCAGGGATTCTGGACAATTCTGAGGGATTCTCAGAGCAGATGAACTACCTTCATCTCCCTTGGGTCCCTGACCTGTCTGTGCTTGTCCCAGCTCAGTTCAAAAGGAAAGCTCTGACCTTGATTGTCTCTAAATAGGTGGAATAAAGGAAAGCTAAAGCTGTTTCAACCAATGTGCTCTGGGAAATAAAAATCCAATCTGATGGATGTTTTTTCCTGAACAAAAGCTATAGTGGGTGATGAAAAATGGTAGGATGATGAGCTCTTGTGTTATGCATGTTGCCAGAGATGCGTATCACATGCGTTTTGTAACCTAGACCATCACTAAGGTATTTAAAAAGTAGGTTGACACACTGCAAGGAGCGTGGACTCTGATGCTCAAACAGACCTAGGTGAGTGTCTTGGGCGGGTTATTTAGCCTCGCTTTGAGCTTTGGGTTCCTGATCTGTAAAATGGAGATAACAGTGGAGTTCTTATAATATAATTACATCATAGATACTTAAAAATATGTGTTTATTGGGAAATGATCATCATATAAATTGCTTGGCACAAAGTAGGTGCTTAAGAAATGGCAGTTCATTCATTGAGTACCTACGACGTGTCAGGCACTGCTCTATGTGGGGGGAATACAGAACTGGACTAAATAAAGCCCGTCAAAGAGCTTACCTTGTGTGTGCGTGTGTGTGTGTGTGTGTTTGTGTGTGTGAATATGTGTATAAGATAATGGACAAATAAATAACTAGATAGTGATGCATTATAGTGGAGAGAAATGAAGCAGAGTAAGAGGAAGGGGGAATCTTGCCAGAGGGCGGGGTGAGGATAGTTATTTTTTAATACAGTTTGATCAGGGAAAGCTTTGCTGCTAAGGGACATTTGACCAGACCCCTGGGGAAGTGAGGAGCGAGCCAGGCAGATGTCTGAGGAAGAACACTCTGGGCAGAGTAACAGCACCTGCAAAAACCCTGAAGCAGGAGAGAGGTATGTTCATAAAAAAATACAGAAAGGAGTCCAGGGAGGCTGCAGTTGAGTGAGTGAGGGGAACAGCAGTAGGATTTGAGGTCATAGGGGTAACACGGCAAGGTCACTTGGGTATTGCCTCTTATGATTTCTATTTGTCGCTAAGATTAATATCCTGAGCTTTTGCGGGAGGAATTGGCTGAAATCTTACACTCTATGTTTAGAAGAAGGCTGGTTGGGAGACATAGGTTCCTGTGGTCACTCAGCCTAAGCAAATGCAGCCAACAGAGGCATAAATCTTTGCAAGGTGTTGAGAAGCTCTGTGCCAAACAGTGTTCAGCTATCCTTCCAGTCCTTTCCAGATCAAGGACTATTTTAGTGCTTCTTTTGAACCTTAGTATTATGTTCATTTCCTTTCCCCCACAGTGAAAGAAAGGGTCACCTTTAGTGAATAGTCCTGCAGGTATTGTCCTTGCTAGTTTTTATTCTTTATTCTTTGAGAATGACAGTAGTTTCTATGGCTATGGAAAGGTGTTAGAATCAAATGGAAATATACTGACCATTGGTGTACCACGGGGTGCGTTTACATAATATCATATGATGTATTTATTTGAGGCTTCCGTCTTGTAGGCTGAATATGAAAACCACAGTTTGCTGCTTTGCCCTCTGAGACTTTGTTCCTCTAAAGAGCATGGTTTTGGCAAACTAGTGTTACCAAAGGGGATAGCGTGGGGGGAGGGAGGAGATATATATAAATTAGGAGTTTGGGATACACGTACACACACTACTATATATAAAATAGGTAAACAGCAAGGAACTGTGCTCAGTATCTTGTAATAACCTATAATGGAAAAGAATCTGAAAAAAAAACATGTGTGTGTGTATATATATATATATATATATATATATATATATATAACAAAATCACTTTGCGGTACACTTGAAACTAACACAACATTGTAAATCAACTAGACCCAATTTAAAAAAAAAAGAGCATGGTTTTAGGATTTGAGAGCTCCACTCCACTGCTGTCCTTGGTGCTGCAGGGCTCCTGCAAGTGTTTTCCGTGGACAGAAATGGGGCTGGACGCCTGAGAACCTGGTCAAAGCTCCTGTGAAACAGGCTGCGATGAGGCTAGCTCCTGGTTGGGTGGCTGGCTGGGTGTGCCCCAAGTCAGCTCAGAAGGTAACATTCACCTCTGTGAATTTTCCCCATCCAAGGTCTTGCTGCCTCAGAAAGCCAGTCTGTCCCTCTGGGCTACATCACAGTGACCTTTCTCACCCCCATGCCAGTCTATTGATTTGTAATGGCTGGGACACTGTGTGGTATGGTGGTGTGCTTTCTTCCTGCAGACCCCCCTTAGTGAGAGCTAAATCATAAGGGAAGCTTTCCTGATAAACACATACTCAGAGCAGAGCAGCTGAGATGCCTCCCCTAGGGGCTGATCACACACATTAGGGAGGACCTTTTCAATGGGACTACAGAGCAAACCTCCCCACAACTTGTGGCTTAAGACAGCAACCATTTCTCATTTTCTCACATGTCTATGGCTTGTCCAGGCAGTTCTGCAGATCCAGGTTGTGCTTGATTGATCCCAGCTGGGTTTGCTCATGTGATTTTTGTCCACTGTTGGAGTGGTTAAGAGCTGGCTGCTTTAGGATGGCCTTAGCTGGGATGACTTGGCTCTGCTCCAGGTGGTATCTCATCCTCCAACAGGCTAGCCCGGCATGTTCACGTGGTATCGCAGGAATCCAAGGGAGAGTGGAAAATTGCATGACCTCTTGAGCCCTAAGCTTATAACTGGCACACTGTCATTTCAGTCTTGTCTATTGACAAAAGTAAGTCACAAGGCTAGCCCAGAGTGAAGGCATGGGGAATAGAGTACACTTCTTGATGGGAGGAGCTACGTAGTCACATGGCAGAGAGCATGGATACAGGGAACGGGGGAGGAATTGGTATATCTGTGCAATCAATCTACCATAGGGACCTTAAAGTTAAAGTCCCCTTGGCTAAGGCTCCTTTTCTCCTGAACTCTGCTTGAACAGGCAATGCCTGCAACTTGCCCTTTTTCTTTTCTTTTTTTCTTTTTTTTCCCTGTGTTTTTCTCTGTTTCCATGGCTGACCAACTTCAGACATAGGTGTCTTTAGATAGTCATTCATTCACCAAACATTTCTTGAGTGTTCCTTACATGCCAGGCATGTTGTAGGCAGGGAATACAGCAGTCAGGGTAGCAAGGTTCATCCTCATGAAGGATTTATTCTAGTTGGGGAGATAATATGTAAATAAGTAAATGTGTAATATTATGTGATGAGATAATATCAAGTGAGGAGAGGAGGATGGGGGGGTGCCTGGTTGAATGGGGGCGGGGAGTGGGGTGGGTGTGGTCAGGCTGACATGAAGGAAGTGAAAGAGTGAGCCACATGGATATTTGGGGAAAGACCCTTGTAGGCAGGGAAAACAAAAGTGCAAAGGCCCCAAGGGAACAGTGTACTGGTGTGTTCTGGGAACAGCAAGGGGATTCATGTAGAAGGAACTGAGAGAAGAGGGGGATGGAGAAGATGAGATCAGAGAAACGGTGGAGAGCTGGGTAATACAAGGTTGTCTAACCTTGTGTGGACTTTGGCTTTTGCTCTGAGCGAGATGGGAAGCCATTGGAGAATTTTGAGCACTCATTGACATTTAGGTTTTACAATGATTAGCTGAACTTTAGACTTTAGAATAGACTTTAGAGATTAAGGGTGAAAACAGGGAGATCAGTCAGGAGGCTACTGCAATGATCCAGGCAAGAGATGATGGTGATTTGGACCAGGGTGGAGAGTGGTGATGGTGAGAAGTCATCAAATTCTGGTTATATCTTGCTGATCATGGGTTAGATGAGAGAAAGAAGGGAGTCAAGGACGACTCCACATATTTTGACCTGAACAGCTAGAAAGAGTGGCCCTTTACTGAGATGGAGAAGGGACAGTTATGGGGTTCAATTGGACATCCAATGGGAGATGTTAATTAGATAGTTACATATGTGGATCTAGAGTTGAAGGAAGAGGTCCTAGAAGGAAACATAAACTTGAATATCGTTAGCATGTTTTTAGTTTGTCCCTTCAGTGAGCTAAGTCACTGCTGTATCACCAGCGCCCTGAATATTGCCTGGCACCTAGTATGCACTCAGTGAGTATTTACTGAATGAGTGAATAGAGTCATTTAATTACTGGAGGTGACTGCAGATCTTTGCTTCAGTGGATCTTGAAGTGTAACTCCCTGAAGTTATTCCTTTTCTTTCCAAGGTCTCATGAGAGCCTTATTGTGGATCACATGGACTAAAAACAGGCTTTAAATGTGAAGGCTCCAATTGCTTATATCTTATAGAAAATAATGTGTGGTGACAAGAAAGAGAAACAAGTGGGAACCAAAAAATAGCTCACACTTTCAAAAAAGGAGACAAGATCCTCTGGGTGAGGTGGCTGAAATTCAGGGGTGTGATGTTCTTGGGTTATTATTGTACTGCTCTTAATTTAAGATTAAACAGGAGCAGGAAAGAATCTTGAAAAAGGGAGACATTTATTTAAATCGATTTTA